>NW_026606642.1:427500-1027500 GCF_029890125.1 Rhinichthys klamathensis goyatoka
ACAAGTTAGAAAGAAAACACAAAGCCAATCCGTTTAGCGATGTGTGTTCAGGAGGCGGGACTCAGATCTATTATCCGTGTGTGTTATTGGTCATTTTTTTGAACGATAACAAGCCGGAATGACAACAAGCCGAAATGAAATAGGAGTAACGAGGCTATTTTTAAAATATGTAAGGAGTAGAAAGTACAGATAATTGCGTGAAAATGTAAGAAGTAGAAGTAAAAAGTCGGCTGAAAAATAATTACTCAAGTAAAGTATAGATACCCAAAATTTCTACTTAAGTAATGTAACGAAGTATTTGTACTTCGTTACTTGACACCTCTGCTTATTGTTGCTTTGGTGACGTGCACTCAGGCCCGGATTGGCTAATCGGGAGCACCGGGAGAATTCCCGGTGGGCCGGTCTGTTTTATTGGCCAGGAGGGCCGGTGTTAACCATAGACAGTAAAAGAAATGGACAGAGCGATCTCATTGGAACTCAGTTGAGACAGTTGAAGCCCACTTTTAGCGATTTTTGAGAACTTCCGTTCCTGACGCGCAGACTCAGACCGACTCAAACTAAGCTTGATGACGTGAGCAACCTGTCTGACAGACGTTAATCTTCTAGTAGCTGTGCGTGAAAACTGCCAACGTTAATCTTGCAGAGACTGGGAACTTGAGCAAAGAGTTCTTTGGCGTGAGTGAGCAGGAGTAAGTATTCCGTTGCTTTTATGGACTCATTATCTATGGGCTTCTCCCTTGACGGGACGTCCCCCAGATTGCCTGCGAGCTTCTCCTCCTGTCTGTACGGTAATTTCTGTACAGCGCGACAGAGAGTCGAGTGGTTATGACGCAATCGTTAGCCTATTTTTCATAAATCTGTTTCTACGGGGCCATAGTGTAACATAGAAGGTAATGGAGCCCTTTATACATTGTCGTGTTTCTTTAGAAATAAATAATGGACAAATGGAGTCTTTAAACGCCTCAGATGTAAAGTTATTCGCTGTCAAAGTGACGCAAAAATGAATGGGAGTCAATGGAAATGCTAACGCAAGTGAAGTTCTGCTACAACATGGCGGCACCCGGCCGGCTTCAACTTCCGGTCGATGGATTACCCCCTTGGTGTTAACCGACCTCATAACCGACCTCATAATCTGAGCTGCTTCAGTATTCAAACACCGCTCGTCGGCAATGGCAAAATGTTTGAGATGACCGATCAAAGCAAGCGGAATTTATGTTCACAGAAGCGCGAGTCGCGGCCGCGCGCGAATACAAACGAATCGGTTACCTAACGTAACCTCGGTTCTCTCTAGAAGAGGGAACGAGTATTGCGTAAGCTAGCTTACGCTGCGGGAAAGATTCATCTTTGCTGAGATATTGAAGCCAAAAAATTATTTCATAATTTTGTATCCATACACAACGCAGTTCCTCTGCGGCAGACCTAGAGCGGGCTAGCTAGCAGCTCATTGGTTCGCTCAGAGAGAACTGCTTAAGCCTATGGGAGAGCGGGGCTGAACCCGCTTCCAATGAGAGGCGCCCGCGCGCTCATTGCGTCATGACCCGCCAGAATGGGCGTGGCCATGGTGTATATAAGGAGCTCTCCCAGGCTTATATGTTGATTTATTTCAGCGTGAAGCGAAACGCTAGTAGCGCAAGCACGGCCGGGAACGCAATACTCGTTCCCTCTTCTAGAGAGAACCGAGGTTACGTTAGGTAACCGATTCGTTCTCTTACGAGAGGTTCTCTCGTATTGCGTAAGCTAGCTTACGCTGCGGGAACACCTGGCCAACGCCGTGCGCGCTACGAATCCACTCATGAAAAACCCAGGGATATACCGGGGGAATTTTTTAACGTGGAGTGAATGTACAAAGAGGCCGCAGAGCGGGCTCATGAAGTGTACACATAAGCATGTATGGGGCCAGCAGAGCGGGCACATGAAGTGTATAAGCATTACAGGAGAGCACAAGGGGCGAACCGGTTGTGAGGGACCTCCAGAAATGCAGCTTCTTAGAGAGCTGTTCGTCAGACAGCTAGTAATTTTGCCTGCAAGGCGGGAACTTCCAAGTTATAAAACCTGACAAAAGTGGACGGGGAGGCCCATCCCGCGGCCACACAAATGTCATGAACGGAAATTCCACAGGACCATGCCCACGATGAGGCCATGCCTCTAGTGGAGTGCGCCCTGATGCCCAGAGGGCAGGGCAGGCATTTAGATGCGTAAGCAGAGGCGATAGCGTCCACTATCCATCTAGACAGTGTCTGTTTTGAAGCGGCCAGACCCTTGGTGCGCCCCCCAAACGACACGAAAAGCTGCTCAGCGCGTCTGAACGCGGCAGCGCGCGTAGTGTACAATCTCAGAGCCCGCACCGGACAAAGGAGATTGGCATCGCGCTCACTATCGGATGAAGGCAGAGCCGATAGGGAGATAATCTGAGCCCTGAACGGGGTACCAATCGCCTTCGGGACATAGCCATGCCTAGGTTTGAGAATGACAATCGAATCATTCGGTCCAAACTCAAGACACGCGGCGCTGGATGAGAGCGCGTGAAGATCCCCAACGCGTTTAACTGAGGACAGAGCCGTCAGGAAAACGGTTTTGAGCGAGAGGTATTTCAGATCCACAGACTCGAGCGGTTCGAACGGGGGTGCTTTCATAGCTTCAAGGACTATAGAAAGATCCCAAACCGGAACCGACGGGGGCCGCGGAGGGTTCATCCTCTTAGCTCCCCTGAGGAAGCGGATGACTAACTCGTCTTTGCCCAATGACTGAGCGCGTCGGGGTTCCGCGAACGCCGCGACGGCTGCCACATAAACCTTGAGAGTGGAGGGGGACCTGCCCTTGTCCAGCATCTCTTGAAGGAAAACAAGCAAAGACGGCACCTCGCACGACCGTGGGTCCAGCTGTTTGTCGGTGCACCATTTTGAGAACACAGACCATTTAGACGCATAGAGCCTTCTCGTGGAAGGTGCTCTAGCCTGTATGATAGTGTTTCTTACTCCCTCTGGCAAATCAACGAATAGTCGTTGATCACCCATGCATGTAGCGCCCAGCGCTGTGGATGGGGGTGCCAGATCGTGCCGCGAGCTTGAGAGAGGAGATCTGCTCTGACTGGGATGGGCCACGGGGCTGTCTGTGACAGCTGCGTGAGCTCCGGAACCCAATTCTGACTCTCCCAACGCGGGGCTATGAGGAGCACCGAGTGGCGTGTGTCCCTGATCCTCTGAATTACCTGTGGTAACAGAGCGATCGGGGGGAATGCATAGAGCGGGCGGCGAGGCCATTCCTGGGCTAGCGCGTCCTCGCTCTTCGAGAAATATATTGGGCAGTGAGCGTTCTCTTCTGACGCGAAGAGGTCTACCTCTGCTCTGCCGAATAGTCGCCACAGTAACTGGACCGTCTGTGAGTTCAGGGACCATTCTCCTGTGGAGATGAGGTTCCTGGACAGTATGTCTGGACCGTCGTTCAGATGGCCCGGCACGTGCGTCGCTCTGAGCGAGAGCAGGCGGCTCTGAGACCAAACTAGAATGCGGTGCGTCAGTAGACAGAGATTTCTGGATCTGACACCGCCCTGACGGTTGAGATAGGAGACCACGGCCATATTGTCCGAACGGATCAGGACGTGGTGCCCCTGGATGCGCGGGAGAAAGTGCGAGAGCGCGTTCTCGACCGCCAGCATTTCCAGACAGTTTATGTGTAATGGGCTTTCCTGAATCGACCAGTGGCCGAAGGCCGGTGAGCCCTCGCAGACTGCACCCCAACCCGTGTTGGATGCATCTGTCGAGATGACTTTTCGGCAGGAAAAGGTCCCCATCGTGACGCCTAGACGAAACCATTCTGCTACTGTCCATGGCTGCAGCGCCGTGAGACACGTTTGCGTAACCCTGATCAGCTGGCGGCCCGTGTTCCACGCGCGGTGGGGTACACGGCTGTTCAACCAGAACTGAAGCGGGCGCATGTGCAGAAGGCCCAGCTGAAGTACAGCGGAGGCTGAGGCCATGTAACCCAGCATCCTCTGAAAAGTTTTCAGAGGCCTGCGGGTGCCCATCTGGAACGAGGCGGCTAGACGCTGAACACTGCGCGCGCGCTGTGTAGACAGGCGAGCCGTCATCGTGACCGAGTCCAAATCTATTCCTAGGAAGGAAATCGATTGACTGGGATGAAGGGAGCTCTTTGTCCAGTTGACAGAGAGGCCCAGCGTTTCCAAATGGTCGAGGAGAACTGCGCGGTGCGACAGAAGCTCCGTCTGTGATTGGGCCAAAATCAGCCAGTCGTCCAGATAATTCAGAATGCGCAGCCCCTGGCTTCGCAGGGGGGCGAGCGCCGTATCCATGCACTTCGTGAATGTACGGGGCGCCAGAGATAAGCCGAACGGGAGAACGGCGTATTGATAAACAAGACCCTCGAAGGCGAAACGTAAGAATGGCCTGTGACGGGGATTTATCTGGATCTGAAAATAGGCGTCTTTCAGGTCTAGAGATATGAACCAGTCCCCCTGGCGCACCTGCGCGAGGAGTTTCCTGGTAGTGAGCATCTTGAACGGTCTCTTCATGAGCGCTTTGTTCAAAGACCTGAGATCTAAGATCGGTCTGAGGCCGCCGTCTTTCTTGGGAACCAGAAAATAACGGCCGTAAAACCCCGACTCGGTCATAGATGGCGGGACTCTCTCTATCGCGCCCTTTTGCAACAGCGTCGCAATTTCTGAGCGGAGCGTGCCGGCGGCCAGCGGGCTGACAGAAGATTCGAGCTGCGCGCGCGCACGAGGCGGGCGGCGGCGAAACTGTAGCAGGTAGCCGTTCTTTATAATGCTTAACACCCACGGGGAAATGCCTGGAATGGCTTCCCACGCTTTGGAGCATGCGGCTAGTGGCCGAATGGCTGTATTGCCCTGATTGCTGCACATAGCGGGCTGGACACAGTGTGTGGGCGCGCTTTGAATGTGTGTGGCAACGGGATTTGCACTCAGAGAGGAGTCTATGGGCCGTGACACAGAGCGAGCAGAGAGGGGACACGTGCACGAGCTCGTGGGCGTGTTTATGTTCTCTGATATTAGAGCGGGCTGTGCCCGTTTCATGTGATGGGGCTCTGATAGAGACACGGGATATGTTATGCTTGTGTGTATGGGTGAACACATGATTGTGGGCACATTTTCTACACAACTGGCAAAATTTCTCTTTTTGAGATTTCTCTGGGTAGCCGTAAAAACGGCTTTTTGTCGCTCGCAAGCGGGCTGGGACACCGGCTTGTTTGTGGCGGTCAACACTACAGCAGTCGGCGAAATAACGGGGACTGGCAGAGGGCGAAGCTTTGACGGCGGTCCGGCCGCAGCGGGAGAGCACCGTCGTTTTCTTGACATTGTTAGGCAGACTTCTGATGATCAGGCTTCAGCGTGATCTTAGGTCGCGGGCCACGGGGGGGCGGCGGTCTGCGGCGGCTGTCAGAGCGAGAGCGAGGGCGAGGGCGGCCGCTCTGACTGCGCTGAGCTGTTTGAGTCTGCGGAGGGGGGCGCTGTGATGGGGCTCTGGCGGAGGGCTCGTGAGAGCGGCCCGCTGAAGAGCTAGCGCGGCGGGGTAGAAACAAGTTCATCGCCTGAGTAGCTTTCTGTACTTCAGAAAAGCGATCGACGATTCCCGTGACGGCAGATCCAAACAGGCCCGTCGGGGAGAGGGGCGCGTTGAGAAACGCGGCGCGCTCAGAATCTCCCATGTCGGCGAGCGTGAGCCATAAGTGTCTCTCAGCAACACAAAGGCTGGCCATGCATTTCCCCAGAGCTTGTGCGGCGGCTTTAGTGGCGCGAAGGGCGAGATCCGTAGCACTTCTCAAATCCGTGACGGCGGGGGGGGTTTTTCTACCGCCTTCGGCCCATTCACGGAGAATATCGCTCTGTAACACTTGGAGGACAGACATAGAGTGAAGCGCAGCGGCGGCCTGACCGGCGGCGGCGTAAGCGCGAGCATGAAAGCTCGAGGTCGCTCTGCAAGCTTTCGAAGGAAGCGTGGGTGAAGAACGCCATCTAGCGGAGGGCGGGCAGAGGTGCGTGGCGACCAAGTCCTCGACGGGCGGCATGGCTGCATAGCCTTTCTCGGCGGCTCCGTCCACCGAGCGCAGCGAGGCGGATATATCGGAGCGATTTCTAGCCGAGAGCGGTGCATTCCAGGATTTTGTCAGCTCTGCGTGAAGTTCAGGCAGGAATGGAGCGGCCCGGGTGCACGCGGGGGTCGAGCGCCGATGAAAAAAGCTACCGTCCATTCGGTTCGGGGCCTGCTCGGGTGGAGGAGACCACTCGAGACCGAGGCGTTCGACGGCCTGTGAGAGGAGGCGCATCAGCTCCTCTTCTATCCCGGCGCGGGTCCCCGTCGACTCTCTCGCGGATCCGAGAGATGACCAGTCTTCACTGTCAGAAGCGAGCAGTGAACAGGAGTCCTTCTCCTCCGCGGCGTCATCAGAAACAACAGAGCGGCCACTCGGCGGCAACTGAATGTCCGGCAGGGGCGGGGAGGGAGAGCGGGAAGCGGGAGGCGGCGGCGGCGGCCCGCATGTTTCCGCTGGGGGCTCCGGCGGCCTTTGAGAGCGGCGTTTCTTTTTACGCGGCGAGAGAATAGGCGGCGCGGGAGCGGTTTTCACTGCCAGAAGTCGTGCCCGCAGGGACGATAACGGCAGGCTTTCACAGAAGTCGCATCCTCCATCAGCGAGGGCGAGTTCTGCATGCTCGAGTCCCAAGCAGAGAGCGCAGATGACATGGCGGTCTCCGTCCTCGAGACGAGCGCGGCAAGAGCCGCAGGAAAAACGAGACATCTTTAAAAAGACGCTCGGCTCTTTTAGATATAGAGAAAAGGATACAAATCGTCGGATGGCCTAGCTTGCAGGGCGGCTGAAGGTGGCGAAGACGGCCGGCTTCTTCAGGGTCCTTGAGCTCGCTAGAGGATGCCTTCTTCGACGGCGATGGCTTTTCTCAGGAACAGCAGAAGCGTGCAGCTTGCTGAAGATGAAATGAATCAACATATAAGCCTGGGAGAGCTCCTTATATACACCATGGCCACGCCCATTCTGGCGGGTCATGACGCAATGAGCGCGCGGGCGCCTCTCATTGGAAGCGGGTTCAGCCCCGCTCTCCCATAGGCTTAAGCAGTTCTCTCTGAGCGAACCAATGAGCTGCTAGCTAGCCCGCTCTAGGTCTGCCGCAGAGGAACTGCGTTGTGTATGGATACAAAATTATGAAATAATTTTTTGGCTTCAATATCTCAGCAAAGATGAATCTTTCCCGCAGCGTAAGCTAGCTTACGCAATACGAGAGAACCTCTCGTAAGAGAACGCGACACTTCACAAGATAAGCTGCAAGTGGCTAAACTAAACAGCTGTTTTAATTACGAAAGAAGTTTTAAACGACCGAAAGAAATAATCAGTTTGTGAAGACTGTATCAATCAAAACTCAGCTTCGGGAAGGGGAGATTTACAGGTAACCTAAAGATAAAGAGACTGAGAGAAGAAGAATGAGAGAAGATGGAGATGAGAAATGAGAGCAGGTAGAGGAATAGCCTATTGCATACTGTGCCCAGAATGAGAATAACTTTATTACAATGGATTCCTATTTAACACAGACATATATATGTTCTTTGCCAATGATGATCATCAGTGTAAAAATAAGCTCAATTTAACAACACAAGCACCTATATATATAGGCTAATATATTGCCATTGTTATGGTATAAATATAGATATTTGTATACCTCGATTGTGTTTATATTTCCCCATATCAGCACTGGGACTTTTCACTGTTTGTATTACTTCACTTGTCTGGGTGGGCATGCCCCCGAACCCCCAGCAAGATCACTTTTCGGACCTCTGTATTTATAAAACCCTGTATACGGCTATTGCACTGAATAGAAATGTATATATTTTTTAAAATACAATGAATAACAAGGCTGTACAGAACACTGCACTATTGCAGACTTATATACTGAGGTTTCAATTACATTATTTTAATATAGTCAGACGGGAACTAAAGTGGGCCGGTCTAAGGCATGAAACTCCAGGGCTGAAAATGAGTCCCACTCCGGCCCTGCGTGCACTCCATTAAATCTGCATATAGCGCGGGAATTGAAGATCGGATTTACATCCGTTTCGCAAAAACACATTTATGTGACCAGGTGTAAATGGAATCGTTGTAAATGATAAATCAGATAGCTATCCGATCTGAGAAAACGCATGAAGTGGCCAGGTGTAAACAGCCCCTAAATGTGAGGGGTTTACGTGATGCTGTAAAGAGGAAAGCTGTTTTTTTATTTTGTAAAAGCAGTGAGTCAGATATAATTTTTCTTCAGGAAACGCATTCAAGTGATATGGATGTAAAATTTTGGAAAAATCAATGGGGAAATGCAATTTACTGTAGTCATGGCTCTAGTCATTCGGCTGGAGTTTCAATTTTGTTGCACAAATTTAAAGGGCACATACTAGAAGTTAAATCTTCTGATGAAGGCAGTTGGATTATTTTAGCGATTAACTCAATCTTTATTATTTGTAATATTTATGGTTTCAATTCCCGATCTGCCAACAGGTTTCTCTTCTCTCAGATAACCTCAGAATTGAATGAAGTAATTATCAAGTACCCAGACTCTTTTGTGATTTTAGGCGGGGATTTAAATGAATGTGTGGATGACTCCTTAGACCGACTTCCTCCCAGAAATAACGATAGCCAGCAGTTAAATATTAACATTTTATCATTATGCTCGAAATTTTCTCTTTCAGATACATGGCGTTTCTTTCACCCTGATTTGCAGGAATTTACTTGGTCAAATAGAAATATGTCTTCCCAGTCGAGAATCGACCTCTTCCTGATCTCTTCATCAGCTCTTCAATTTGTAAAATATATTTCTCATTCTTTCGCTCCCCTCTCAGACCATAAGCTAATAAGTCTAAAATTGTGTAGTAACACTGGAAAAACTTCAAGTTTGCGCAGTTATTGGAAATTTAATAATTCTCTCCTTAAGGATACAGCCTTTAATAATGGCATTAAGAACTTGTTTTCTGGTATATTCTCTGAAAATTCCAGTGACGGTTATAAAACAAAATGGGAATTTTTTAAATATAAAGCTAGGCAGATTGCCATCAGAAGAAGTAAAGAGCTAAAATCCTCAAAAAAATAAAAAAATATTTGAACTCCAACACTTTATTGCAAAAAACATTAACTCAGGAGGAAGAGTTAATTTTACAGTTTTTCTCGATTGCTTAAACACATTTCTTGAAACTATGCCTCGTATTCTCAAAACAGTAAACACAAATCCATAACGTCTCACCCCCCAAACATCCTATTTTCAGGTCAAAATTAAGCTCTACACTCATTCACTCTTGCTGAAAAACTAAACTTTGCCCTCAGACTGGACACACAAGCCATCAAAATCACACACACTACAACATAGTCTTACACAATGGTGCAATAAATTCAAAACAACATTTCCAAAACTGGTAAGTTATGTTGCTTGTGGTCCCCCCTCCCCCCGCTCAAACCTTTTCACATGATGAACACAAAAGACACAACCAATGCATACATTGGCACATTTGGATTCATGCACAGTACAAAACACACACACACACACACACACACACACACACACACACACACACACACACACACACACACACACACACACACACACACACACACACACACACACACACACACAATTCCCCTGTTTTACTCTTCTTTTTTACTCTTCTTTTTTTAGTCTCTCTGCTAAAAAAAATGTTTTACAGTATATGTACTTACAGTATGTCATATGATGTGTGACCATCATATGACAGTAAAAGAGCAAACACAATCCTTATTCTAATATGGAATTGTATTGGAATAGTCTAAGAATGTTCCACATATGGGTGAAATACCATCATTGGTCTAGAAAGATAACATTCTGGGAGTCAAGACTATAAAGGAGAGAGGATGCCCTCCTTCACTGTCACACTCTGCAGACACTCTGTGTGACTGTACGACTACTGGCCTTTTCTTGCAAGAAAATAAACCTCATCAAAGACTATTGGAAATGTTTGTCTTTTATTCAGTGATATAATTTTGTTTGCCACCACACCTCCCTGAAGCTTCTGATGATGGAGGCGACGGTGAAGCGACTCACATTTGGCCTTGCTCGTTGCCCAGCCTCCCTCAGTCACACCATGGACAAGGACATGGGCAACTAGAGTGGCTTGAATTTCATTGAGACTGCTTGTCTTATTGTCCTTGCCCTTCCTCCTCCTCCTCCTCCTCCTCCTCCTCCTCTTCCTCCTCCTCTTCCTCTTCCTCCTCCACTTCCTCTTTCTCTTCCTCCTCTTCCTCCACTTCCTACTCCACTTCCTCCTCCTCTTCATCTTCCTCTTCCTCAACCTCTTCCTTCATATCTTTCTGGATTCATTGTTCCAAAACTCAATAAACTGATTCGGGCCCTTTTATCTATCTATTGAAGGATCTGACTGATGTGTGTTCAAGTTTGACTTTTAGTGTTTTCACCTGAGGAACTGTGTGCTAACTGAGCTGAAGCTGTGCTGACTTGAGTGAACAATATTGAATACTAGTGCTTTTTAAATGACCACATGGTGTAGGCAATGAGAAATTAAGGGATTTGTGTGTAGAGTTTTGCAGTGACAGTTCAACAAATCTGACTCATGTGTCAAAACAGGGGAATAGTGTTTATAGTTTAGGGAAATGCTTTTTGATAAATGGCATTATGGTTTTGAAATTTTAGTTCAAAAGCCTGGTTATAGTGTTTAAGCAATTGAGAAAAACTGTAATAATGAATGAATTAGTAAGTAACTAATATCGCTCAGTTGAATGAAGAATTCACACATCAGATGAACAGCTTGATTGTTTTTGGTGGATGATTTTATTAGATCATCTGAATAAAATGTTTCAAATGCTTGTTTTGTTCTGTTTGTGTTGGCGGCGTCTGGCTGGTAAGTGTGTGTAACAAGCTAAGATGATTTGCAGTTTTTCACAGGTAAAGCAAGTCAATATTATTATTAAGAGATCTGCTGTCTCATAATGAATTTGCATTTCTCTTCACATTTTGTATCCGTTCACATTAAATATTATAAAACTGAACTTCAATTCTTTAGTTTGACCTATCCTGGACACAGAGCTGCGGTAGCGCCAGCCTCCTCATAGTCTACTAAAATAATGATTTCGGAAACCTCAGAATAAATCAAGATGTAACATTTATTTGTCAGGTAAAAATGTATCATGCCAATAGTGATTAAAAGCCAATTCAGAAATAATAAATACATGACATAATTTACTCAAAGATGACTCTAAAAGTAAGCAATGTATTCCTGGCAGAGACACACAGTGGTGTGTCAGGGCTCTCCAACAGGAGAACACTGAAAGAGCACTGTATGGGGGATCCTGGTAAAGGGTCCCAAAGACTGCTCTGTCCCCTCGCCTTAAATACCCAGACCAGAACAAAAGGGTTATATCCAATTGTTTTGGATCGGTTCATGTCCCCCAAGGGGGAGCACCTGGTCTCGAGAGATATCTTGAAGAGACATCACCCAGAGAGGAGAACAGGATTCTCCTAAGTTCTCAATCTTTCTCATTAAACCAATGACTGCAATGAAATTTAGACCATTTTACCAATCGCACTGAGACACTTCAAATGATACCAAACATGAAAAGGAAAAACAATAGATTCACAAGATACAAATAAAGACATTCTTAATGACTCCTAGTGGCTTGTGGAGGGGGGATGAGTATATAAACAAGGAGATAAGTTTGGGCAGAACAATGTGCTCTGTGCTCTGTCTTTGCTATCTTCTTTCCAGGGTGCATTGTATGGCTTTATTGCAGGTTTTTTGCCATAGCAGGAAAATCAGTTCTTACACTTTTACTTGAGTACATTTTAAGTGACGTATCTGTACTTTTACGGCGCTAATTTCCCGCCATTTGTGGTCGTAACATGCTTGTTTTAATTTCATTTTTATTCATCAACGTGATGGATTTCATTTTCAGGACATTTACATAATATTATTGCAATTTTGTTTTCCGGACAAAGTCAGCTTGTTAAAAAACAACAATCCTATCCTTTTATCATTGCTTTTTCTCTCTCAGAAGAGTATGGGATCAATATCTCGTCTAAAGTACTGCAGCCACGGATCAAAAAATAATAAGCGTGAATCAAAAATGTAAAAACACATGAAAAAAAAATATTTCACAAACTGAAAAAAAATAATGCAAAATGATGAGAATAGCAAACAACGTGGTTTCTTGATTAACGCTAATTATATTTTGATCCGTGACCACGTTGTTTGCTTTTCTGATCATTCTGAGAGAGAAAAAGCAATATTTCTCATTACTCTTGTTTATGGTTTATATATTTTATATAAGTTGTATTTAGATATAGTATGATCTGAGTAGTGTCAGAGTAAATATTGTGGTGTAATAATCTGTGATGTGTGATGACCTCTAGCGGTGAGTTTGAGGAACTGTAGATTCATCATTAAACACTGAGGCTGTTTGATAATCATGTATAGAAAAGAGTCTATTAAAGTGACAGAGAAATAATAATATATGTCAAACATCTCAGATCAAACTAGAGACCAACAGTGATATATAATTAACACATTATTTAGATTTTTTAATAACCTATCAGGTAAAATTACTTTAAAAATTAATTCAGAAAAATAAAATGATCAGATAATATTGTACTATTGTAAATATAAATATACATGAAAAAATATCAAAACTCTGATACCTGAAACTTGCAGATAATTTCAGCAATACACTTTTTACAAGTTCTCAGATCATCCAGAAAAGTTGAAGTTGACACAATGTGAATATGTTTTTAAAGTGTGTTTCTAGATTGTTCCAGAAGTGACTGTTAAAATCTCTCATATTTACAGTCTTAAATCACACACTGTGTCAAATTAGTGTATTAGAGTATTTATGTGAAACAGTAAACATAATGTGAAGAAAAGCGTTGAAATGTTTAAAGCTTGAGGGTTTGAATGTTTCAAAGAATTTAAGACATAAATATTAGTAACTTTGTAAAAAAAAAAAAAAAAAATTTATATAAATAAATAATTATTTTAATAAATAAATATTATTACAATAATCAAATCATTTATTTTACGCTACAATTGCCCTTTACAACTTTTTAAATTATAATCAGAAATGCACTAAAACTGTATATAAAAATAAATAATTAAAACTATGGACATTAATTAAAAAATTTAAAAAATCAAAATTACTAAAATTTTAACTCAAATTAAAATGACAACAGAAAATGTAACATGTTGCATTTATTCACATTCTGTTATTAAAAGCAACAGTAAAAATTATACACTTAATACAAACATGCAAATAAAGAGTAAAAGTGACAACCAGATTCTAGATGTATTTTTCCAATTAATTTTCTCCATAAAGATTTTAAATGAGTTCTAATGAACCAAATAACCAGCTCTGCCTGAATCACAATACAAACGTTTACGTTTTTATACACTTTTCACATTGTATTATGCAAATGCAGTACATTGATAACAAGTCAAGTAAAAACCGACAGTACAAGATGTAGTGCAAATCTTCTTCATATTTGTGCATTTAATACATTTGTAAATGAAATAATGATGTTGACTGTGCCGAGAGCTCATGACGGTTTGTCTTAAAGGTTTAAGTTGTCATTGAGTGTTAAATGCTGATTTGAGTGTTTCCATCTTCCTAAATATCACAAAGCTTTTGTTCTATGGATGTATGAAGATAATAAGGTTATTGTTGAAGTGAATAATATTGAAGTAACTACAGTGAATAAGCGCCGCCGAGTGTTTCCATTATAATGATTCTCTATCAGAATCTGCACTGCAGAAACACTGAAGTCCTTCTCAACCTTCAACACACACACAATCCATCTCTGAAACAAGACACTTATTATAATAAGCATGATAAATGATAAATGTTAATCTATTTCAGGTTTATAAGCTGAAACTGTCAGATAATGTAAGTAACGTTCCTCTAAATGTCCTAAATTATATGTGCTTCCAATAGGTTAATATTTCATTTAAATGTAAAAAGTGATTTATGAATAATATGTATAGTATATCAGGTTAAAGCTGAACAGCTGAAGTGTGTTTTTGCTGATTCATGTCAATGAGAATAATGTTGCAGATTCACAATCATCCTGATATTCTCTCAGATCACAACAGCTTTCTCCATCTGTAAAGCAATATGAATCACAGAAGATTAAAGAGAGAAATAAACTGGTGCTATTTTTCATTAACTCAGGAATTCGATCATAGCAATTAAGATTCAGTCTGTAATGTTTATTTCCCATCAAGATGATTTTGATGGAAAATATATTTAGTCAGTGGAAAGATTTCAGCAGAAGAGCAGAAATGCTATCATATTTTCTGATTTAATGCCGATTGTATGTTTGAAGTCTGAATAAATGACTACATCACACACACACGTAGCCTACTGTACACACACACACATACACATGGCCTACACAGCAAAGTGAAATCAAACAGTTGAGAATATAAAGCCGCGTTTCCACCGCAGGAACTTTCCCCAGGAACTAGGAACTTTGGGGTGGTACTCCGTGTGTTTACACCGCAGGAACCAGGGTCTAAATGAAGTTCCGGGTAAAAATTTCCCCCCCAGAAAGTCCCTGCTGGCGAGGTAGTACTTTTTCAGAGTTCAGGATCTTTCGGGGTGGGACTTGTGCGCTGAACATGCTGATTGGTTCTTTTACCTTGTTCTCTCTGCCGGATGGCGCGCGTTCGTCCCATCCATCTCACGGTCATGTCCGCTATAGCTGATAACAAACGTTGTCTATATCTAGCATTACGAGCTTTCTGAAATGAATACGCTTTGGTATTAGTGTTCGTCTCTTTTCTGCCGTTTTGTTAATTACCTCGTTAGTAAACCAATAGATCGCACACAAAAACAGCACAGCTTGAATCTCCTCAATACTTAAAACTCAAAACAAGTACGCGCAGACTGGGAGGAGCAGTCGCACGCAGTTCAACGTCACCAGACTAATCTTCCCGGTACTTTAGTCCACGGTGTAAACGCAGTGAGCAACCGTTCTGGGGCAAAAAAAAGTTCCTATGAAAAAAGTTCCTGGGACAAATAGTTCCTGGTAATTGCGGTGGAAACGCGGCTTAATTATAGTTTCTGTAGTCTATTTAACCTCATACTTGAAATTTCAAGGAACCTTAGCTTGTCTCCTTTGACAAATAATCACATAAAGACAATTAAACACAAATTTTGCTCAATAAAGACAATATTTTACGCTTACTGTATATGCAGGAGCCTACTTGCAGTTCTTAAAGCACCGGCACCAGTAACAAAAGATATCATGCCAGACTTTACACTCCACTCGAAAAGGGCACATTCCTGCAGCTGAAGGCGTACATGAATCTGAAACACAAGAGTCTTTAAAGCCTGTTCACACAAAGGATTATAACTATAAAGAGAACGATAAAGATATAAAGATTTTCACAAGCCGATGAATGATAAAAACTTGACAGCCAATCAAAATCCATCATGATTTAAAGAGCGCGAGCATTTAAAGCGGCAGACGACGAAACTGCAACATCTGCATAGCTAATAAACAGAACGATATGCTAATGTAGTTATCATTATAGGCATCTTCTTATTGTTCGTTTTTTTCTGTGAATGGCCCTTTAGCGAGATTGACAAATACCCAAGGCTACTACTTGTGCTCAGCCTAATCGTGATGGCTTTTCCAGTCGTTTTTGTTCATGAATTGAGTTACATTAGTTTACATTCATTGTGACAAATTGATTCAATTAATTTTATTATATTTTATTATGGTAAAGTCAAATTATTTTTCAAAAAGTTAATAAAGCCATAAAATCAATGACAGATTAATGGCTCAGTTTAAAAATGACTGTATTCTTTAATTCTAATAGGCTAATTAAATGATACTCACCGGTGACAGAAACATTGAAGCTACTGCAGATTCTGCCACTTCCGAACTTTAGTTCATATTCTCCAGAGTCTGTGTCCGTGGTGTTCATGATGGTCAGAGATCCAGTCTGAAGATCCAGCTTTAGTCTGCCTTTGAATCTCTCATTACCTTCTTCATTACACTGAACATCTGTACAGATCTTCGGGATAGGATCTCCAGTGATTTTAGCGATGAGAGTCTTATTAAAATACCACTTCATACAGACATTTGGGTTTTTTGCACAAAGATCTAAAGTGACATTTTGACCCTCCTTCACACATTTATCTATTTTAACTCGTCCAGAAACACCTGAAACAGAAACAAACAAATGACTGAAGGGTTATCTGTGAAAATAATTGTGGATATTAAATTCATGAATCTTGAGAAATTCAGTAGACACAAAATTAACTGAATGTGTATGCTAAATATCAATTAATATCGAATATGACTTTATTAAGGCTATAGCCTACTTAGTAGGCTTATGTCACTTTTTATTAAACTATTAAAATATAGCCTAATTTTTTGCATTTCAACCACCAAAATAAGCACAGTTTAGGCCTAAATCTAAGATATTTATAATGATTTGAAATTACTTGATCATTATACTCACCGACTAAATGTGGCCATTATATTCAGTTTAATTTTTTTCCTTGTCCAAATACCCACACTTGTGGTCTTGGCCACTTGAGCGTGCTTTTGTCCATATTGGTTATGTGATGTCATTTTTATATCCCGTGAATCCCGGATCTTTGATCTCACAGTGTCTAATCCACTATAGAAGAGAGAACTGCTTTGCCTGCGCTTTTTTCACTCCTTCTCTCACTGCAGCCGCCTACTCCCGCATAGCCAACATTTCAGCCGAGGCAAGGCGCATCTCAAACAAGCCTTTTGTGTCGGCCCAGAACCACAGTTAGCTACTATAAAGATAATATTAGCGTCACGCCAACGTACGATAACGTTCTGTTTGCGCTCTGGTTTTGTCAAATGTCCGCGCTCTGTAAAGCAGATGGATTCTGATTGGCTGTTCTCTCCGTCAGTAAATTAAGACACTCGAAGTTTGGTTCATTTGATTCGCATTGACATAACAACTTGATATAAACTGACAACAAAAAATTAGGTAGCCTAATTGTGTAAGTGTTGGCTATGTTATGTAGATATAGTTATAATGATTTTTTTTTACTTGATACAAATAAAATTTGCTGTCTTGTTGATACTTGTTCAGTCAAGGAAAATAGATAAGTGTAAAGTTATTGAATATTATTTTGCTTCATTATTATTTAGGCTGCTGAATTTAATAAAAAAAAATTATGCTAAGTGGTTGCACGCAATTGATTTTAGCAACATTTAAACAAATGCATTAAGTTGAACTTAATACATTTTAGTTCAATTTAATGTATTTGTTTAAATGTAGCTAAAATGAATTGTGTGCAACCACTTAACATAAAAAAATTTATTTAATTCAACGAATATTTTTTTTTCAGTGTGGGTCTTGAATAGGCTAGACCTTTGGAGTGTGGGTCTTGAATAGATCTTTGGTTTGAGAAGGGAACTCTATAAAAGGCTCATTCATTTTTATCGTTGACCTGAAGAGAAATAAACAAATGAACGTCTTACCGTGCAAGAGGAATGCTGAAACTGCAAACAAATAAACGAAAAACTTTTTTGTCTCCATCTTTCCTCTCAAACGTGCTTTGGTAGCCTACTTTGAATGAATGGAACAGCACTGCTTCAATACAGAGGTATTTATGTATCTGGAGCAGACCTCCCAACCTGCAAAAAGTCATTTCAGGGAGGTATTCGAAGGTACCCCCCCCCCCCCCCCCCCCCCCCCCCCCCCCATGGATATGACATTTCACCACAGAATTTGTATGGGTCTATGCAATTATTTGTTCATTTTGTTAAAATATGAAGATTACTTTAACTATTTATCTAAGCTGCTTATACTATTTATGGAAACTGCTTTTATTTATATTGCATTGCAACTTTAAACAGGTCGGAAAGGAGATTGTTGTTTTCATGTAGCCTTGGCAGCTAGTTGGCCTGAATAATATGCACATGAAATGAAACTTGTTGACTCACCTCAACATGTATTTTTTTTTTTTACAATAATTTAACCCGCCATGGGCAATGCTGAAGTCGCTGTTACAAATTGTGAGGTGCAAGTCTGTCATTATAATTTACACTTATAAGACAGGGGTACACTTTCGTAGCCTGGCTCCGCCCTCCTACGTACTTCCGCTCAATTTCATTTTCCTTCAGTACTACGTCTGGGATTCTGCTGTAGACTTTGGTTTTCTCCGATCAATTTTTTACCTGGCCAATCAGCGAACAGAGGGAGTGGCTGAGAACGATGACGTCGATGTAGTGCGTCAGTTTGAGTTGGAGCGGAGAAAGGCGTGAGAAAAGCTATTCGGTCCGTCGTTGCAAAACTGCAGAATATACAGAAGTTAAAGCCGGAGCAAGAACAATGTTTGCTAAGTTCCCCCACGGGGTTCCCCCACTCCCCACGGGGTTCGGGAAAAGTTTGATTTTCCAGCTCACTCCGCTAGTGGTGATGAATGAGTTCTTTTTTACAGTCTATGGCTCGCACGACAACACGTTAGCGATTGGCTCGCAGATCCTGAGTGACACTGGGCAGATCCAATAGTTTTGAACTTTAACCCTCTGGGGTCTGAGGTGTTTTTGGGGCCATTGGGATGTTCTGACAGGCCCTTACATTTGTGCTTTTTTCAGTTATTTATAAACATGTTAATGGCAAAGGTGTAAATTCACTCTATATAGCACAAACGGGGCTACCATAATATTTTAGCAACAAGTATGTACATATTTGTATTTTTGAGAGAATATTGTTTATGCGTGGTTATTGAAAAAGCTAAAAAATAAAGTTTCTGATATAAGGACACAAAACAAATACTAAATATGTGTCCACAAGACTTTTGACAAATGGATGTTGTCGCTTCGAGTTCTGGCTTCAAAATGATCTGAAAATCATCCTGCCTAATCATTCACATAAAACAATAAATTGTTTTAGATTGTGAAAAACATTTTTTTGTTTTGAAAGGCAATATGCAGATGGGCGGAATGGCCCAACCCCCTCATGAATAATTAGGCAGTTCTCACCTGAGCAGACTGCATACTAATGAGCCTTTCATTCAGGGGTGTCACACAAGAAAGAATGCAAGTATATAATATATATATATATATATATAAATAAATAAATATATATATATATACTATATATATACACACACACACATATACACACACATATATATATATATATATATATATATATATATATATATATACAAACAATCAAAATATAAATGAAAGCCAAAGCACATTTTTAGTCATACCTGGAACGAATCCTGGTCAAATCCTATATGGGCCATTCTACAGAATTGGTTCAAAGTTTGAGTTGGAAACATCTTGAAAAGAAAATTGTCTTTTTCCATAAATGTCTCATAAAGTATTATTTTTTAAAAGTAGGCCAATACATTTTATCATAGCCTACATATTTCAAAGTTAAGGATTCATTATTTTGATAAAGCTTGCATTGGAACAAACACTAGAACAGTTGATTAGTTTATTTGTGACAAAACATACTACAGTAGTCAACCAGAATGCCATCCACCGCGGTAAAAATAAACCAGTCGCATTTCAAAGTCGTTCGCGAAATGACCGCCAGGTGGCGCAAAGGGACATTTAGCAAAACGTAAGTGGGGCTAATGTCAATTAACAGTAAGGATGAATACTACATGGTAATTTCCAAATAAGCCTACAACAAACATTTATTTTTAAACAAATATTTTTAAATGTGCAACATGCACGTTTAAACAACAAACAATAAAATCAGAACCAGCGCTTCTGCTCCTGTATTGAGACATGCAGCGCGTTTCAGTTACGATCCTGGTTCCAGTGGCCTTAATACATTCACGGCTTTTTAAAATCTCACAAAGCGTTTTGAGATGGTTTTGAATTAAATATTGAAGTTTATAATTAGGGTATTTTGGCACACCACGCCGAGTGACGCTATGCATTATTCTAAAATCTGGCTGTATTCTGGCATGTTGAATTGGAGTTTGACAAACACGGCGGCGCGTTCATTTGAATTTATTTTTCTCATAACAGCTAAAATAACTTAATAGGCTATAGCCTACTCCGTAATTGTTGGTCATACAGATAAGATAAACTGTAAAAGGCTAAAGTAGGCCTACACTCACAGGCTAACGACAAAACGTTTTCTCGCTCATGTGAGAAACAAACATTTGGGCATTTCCTGGTGAGAAAATCCATAGCCGAGCGGTAGAACTTTCGGTTCGATCATCATGATTACACAGGTTCAAATCCCGCACAGACATGGTCTGCTGTAAATTTTATATTTATTAATGCAGAGAGATTGAACTCTGTTACACCATACAGTTTTTTGCTTATATTTATAAAATAAAATTATCATGCATTTCCATTTTACACTAAGGAACAAATCGGACGCGCACTTCAATCTATCGCCGTTGCGGAGACTCTATTCATTCCGGTGAAATCACAATAAATATACATATATATATATATATATATATATATATATATATATGCAGGGCTTAATTTGAGCAGGAACACGACGGAACATGTTCCGGCACCTCCGACATTGGATCCGGAACCTTTTTTATTGGATCCAGCACCTCCTATGAAAAATTAATCGCCTAAATTAAAAACATAAAATTACTATTTGTATAGTGTTCAATGTTGTTATCGATAGAGATGCGCGGAGGGGGTATTATTTCATCCTCAACCGCATCACAAAACTCATCATATGCACCAACGTTTTTTGACCAAATTTCAAAGCAGCGCCCGCCCGCCATCCGCTGATTGTTTTGCGGTTTATGGACAATGGTGAAGAGAGCAGCGAGGCTAGAAAACCCTTGTCTGTTCTAGAAAGGATGCAGCAATGATATTCAATGCTAATATATGATGCATAGGCCCACGCTGAGTTTCATTCATTTATGATGAGATATGCGCTCCAGTTCACAAAGCAAGTGAACGCGGCGCGCCGGAGCCTCCATGTTACGGTTATTATATTGTCTGCTATAGCCTATCTGCTTTTTATTTATTAAATGCATGCAATTGGTTGATGAAACATTTATTAAAATTAAGATACAATTTATACAAAACGAAATTCACTTTAAAGAAAGGCTTTCTACAAAGTAAAACTTAATGAAGTGGTAAAATCATGTCTGAAGATTTACAAAACAAAACTAAGTGGTAAAAACCATGTCTCATATTGCGCATCTTATGATCCTATCTTTTATTACAATTGTTTTTGAGCCAAAATGTAAAACACATCATATAGCCTATACCTACATACTGTAGCTATATGTTTATTTTATCAAACATTTTTGGGGCCAGTCAAGGGGTAATTAAACTGCACGATCAGTTATCGGTAATGATACATTGTTTATTATTGTAAATGTTTACTATTGCAAATGTTTATTATTGCAAATGTTTTTCATTTGTTTAATAAATCTCATAATGATGGCACGTCAGACGTTACTATATCATAGTCAGCTTTTATTTCTATCTCAAATGATTGGCGGTCGGTCAGGGGGTAGCCTACTTGGCTGAGAAAATAAATTATAGGGGGTACATTATTGAAAAAAGATTGAAAAGCACTGCTATAGGCAGTGTATTTTTTTTTTGTTCCGTACGGTTACCTCCAAGCCGCGTTTTGAGTTGCCGCGTTTGAGCCGTTTGAGTTGAACATTTTGTTTATGACAACAAATTAGCATGCGTTTTTTCAGATTATATTTAGTTTTGCTTGGAAAAAGCTGGCCCAAACCAGTTTTAGTTCATCAATTATTGAAATAATGAAATATTTAGTAATAAACTTTTATGACAGAAATATCACTAGGCTAGTACATGTAACTTAAATCATTTAATTCCTTCATTATCAACACTGTCTAGCGATTTAAGTGTGAATTGCGACTTCTCTTTGTGTTAAGTCAGCCTCAGACTCCGATAGCCTGTGGGGGGTTGTGACAGTTCAATGCAAAGGTGTTAATGTTCCTCTTTCATATGGAGAGTGTCGGATAGCCAGCCTGATGAGCAGGCACAATTATTGTAAGGATAAAGCTGTGTCCAAATGTAGATATCTTATTAAATTATAAATATTGTAGTTTATTTATTGTAGCCTATTTAAAGTTTTTTTCACACAAAATTTCAATTGAAGTTATTGTAAGGTGAATTCAACAAGGCATGCTGTGTCTTTGAAGCAACAATTAAAGGCTAAATAATTTGTTCGTGATTTGTATGGCTGACATGCAGCGACATACAGTATTATCAGCTGTATGATGTGTTTTTACCCTGAAATGTTTAATTTCGAGAGAGACCCGGCGCGCGCAGCGAGGGAGACTAAATAAACTTGTTAAAAGAGATTCAGCGCGAGAGAGGCAAAGAAAAACGCATGTTTTAAATTTAATTATGTTGCTTTGGACAATTTTCGTTTTGTAGGCTACTGTGTTAATTGTTTAATTTAGCTGTAATTTATTTGGCAATACAAATTTAAAATGTCGCAAGAATAAGATTAGCCTAGTGTTTCTTATTTTGCATCGCAAAAGAAATAAACTCTAAACCCGATGCAACCCTGTTTTAAATTTAAAAAAAACTGTCCCCACACTTTATTTAAACCTTGAAATGTTTGAACTTGGTTTCAAACTTAAGTAATTTTAGTGTTCTTTTACATTACACAATAATTTAGCAGACTAAAGACGAGCTTCTTCATTTTCATTTTCTGATGCACTCGGCTGACAATCTTCCTTCATCAGTTTGTGTCCTTTGTGCAGCGGCTGCGGTTCTACAGGACTGTAGCAAATTTATGTTGTAATGATAATTAAACAAAACTCTTGACTTTAAATAAGTAAACAGTTATAAACAGTTAGCTATTTAAGCATCAAGGTGGTCAAATATAAACGCTGTCGGCCAACATAGGTTAACAACATGTATGCTACATTGAGATTCGATCACGGGTCAATTGAATATCTTTGAAGCTCGTGTCGTCGCATTGACCACTGAGCTACCGTATGTACGCTGTTATAGTTAATGTCTTATGCTCTTGTAAAGCCTCATGGATGTAGCCTAAATGTTTTTATTGCAATGTTTTATGTTGAAATGTTTTCATTATTTATTCAATTTCATTTCAGTAGCCTAATTTCAGTATTGTGATTATGAATTATTTTAACTACGTTTCACTTGTTGAATTCATCTGCAAGTGAAACGTAATCTGCTGCCGCGCCGCGGCTCATTCAGAGCGATTGAAAACTTTCAATCGCTCTGAATGAGCCGCGGCGCGGCAGCAGATTACGCATTAGAGAGAATAAACGAACACTTTTCAGAGTCTATGATTGTAGCGCCTCTTAGCGGTAAAAGGCAGCAAATACACCCCACATTTTACCGCCGCGGTGGAACGGCTGATGTGGGCGTTGTCATGGCTTGCCTCAACATTTGCGTTTGAATAGCGAGCGTCCTCCGTGGGCGTGTCAGATTAACGCGTAATGAGGTGTAATGAGCTGGGAAAAAAAATACTGACAGCACTCTCTTTTCATACAGATTACATAAACTGAGAATATTTGTTTTTTATATAAATTACTTCATTGAAAAGAAGAGAATTCAAGCTTCATAAAGAAAAATCTCTCGTGCCTGTATGACAAGTATTTGCAGAGTTATAGTTAATTTTCGGACGCGTTTCAGAATGGACTGCACTGACAGAGAGAAGGCAAAACTCGCATCATGTTTATTTTTCTTTATTTGACAAAAAGCACAACACTTTGTTTTTAGTGTGAGTATACAGAAAAATAATAGAAACTTAACAGGATCGAACGATGTATAAAACTTATATGTAAGATCAAAATCAACCGAGTATTTTGAGTCTCTTATGCACTGATAAGAAAAAAAGAGCGCCTATCGCGCCGGCGCGATAGCCGACCCCAGGGGGTTAACAGAGAACCCGCCTACAAGGAAGTAAACGTTTCTCAATGGAGCGAGGCCAGACTCTCTGTACAAATGAAATGTACGAGAGTCTGGTAGAACCAGGCTAACACTTTCGTGTAGTCTGGCGTAAAATGTGTCTTATGCTTTCGTTTTTTGGGGCACTCTCCCTCTTTCATGGCGCTCCTGTGTCTAGATACACTTAACTGATAATTCAGTTCGAGAAAAGAGATAAAAGCCCGCCCACACTGACAATTTATTGATTGACTTACCAAAATAGGCCAATCAGGATGCTCTCTGTCTTACATGCGCTTCATGAGGTACACACCCAAGTATGGAAAGATAAGAGGGCCATAAACATGTGAATTTTAACACGTCAACAACTTATAAATTAGGGGTAAATCGGAGCCTTCATGACGATTCGATACGATACTGATTTCTTAAGCCAACGATTCGATTATTTTCGATACTTCAGAATTCCCTACGATACGATTTGATACAATTCAATACTTGATATTTTTACATGATATTAAGTTTCAAATAAATCAACAATTGAGAATACAGAAACAGTATTCTATTCACATAATGTGTATGTTACACTATAGCAGTTGTGCTCAATGCACTGCAAATAGAACAGCAAATATAACAGTTCTCTTACGAGAGGTTCTCTCGTATTGCGTAAGCTAGCTTACGCTGCGGGAAAGATTCATCTTTGCTGAGACATTGAAGCCAAAAAATTATTTCATAATTTTGTATCCATACACAACGCAGTTCCTCTGCGGCAGACCTAGAGCGGGCTAGCTAGCAGCTCATTGGTTCGCTCAGAGAGAACTGCTTAAGCCTATGGGAGAGCGGGGCTGAACCCGCTTCCAATGAGAGGCGCCCGCGCGCTCATTGCGTCATGACCCGCCAGAATGGGCGTGGCCATGGTGTATATAAGGAGCTCTCCCAGGCTTATATGTTGATTCATTTCATCTTCAGCAAGCTGCACGCTTCTGCTGTTCCTGAGAAAAGCCATCGCCGTCGAAGAAGGCATCCTCTAGCGAGCTCAAGGACCCTGAAGAAGCCGGCCGTCTTCGCCACCTTCAGCCGCCCTGCAAGCTAGGCCATCCGACGATTTGTATCCTTTTCTCTATATCTAAAAGAGCCGAGCGTCTTTTTAAAGATGTCTCGTTTTTCCTGCGGCTCTTGCCGCGCTCGTCTCGAGGACGGAGACCGCCATGTCATCTGCGCTCTCTGCTTGGGACTCGAGCATGCAGAACTCGCCCTCGCTGATGGAGGATGCGACTTCTGTGAAAGCCTGCCGTTATCGTCCCTGCGGGCACGACTTCTGGCAGTGAAAACCGCTCCCGCGCCGCCTATTCTCTCGCCGCGTAAAAAGAAACGCCGCTCTCAAAGGCCGCCGGAGCCCCCAGCGGAAACATGCGGGCCGCCGCCGCCGCCTCCCGCTTCCCGCTCTCCCTCCCCGCCCCTGCCGGACATTCAGTTGCCGCCGAGTGGCCGCTCTGTTGTTTCCGATGACGCCGCGGAGGAGAAGGACTCCTGTTCACTGCTCGCTTCTGACAGTGAAGACTGGTCATCTCTCGGATCCGCGAGAGAGTCGACGGGGACCCGCGCCGGGATAGAAGAGGAGCTGATGCGCCTCCTCTCACAGGCCGTCGAACGCCTCGGTCTCGAGTGGTCTCCTCCACCCGAGCAGGCCCCGAACCGAATGGACGGTAGCTTTTTTCATCGGCGCTCGACCCCCGCGTGCACCCGGGCCGCTCCATTCCTGCCTGAACTTCACGCAGAGCTGACAAAATCCTGGAATGCACCGCTCTCGGCTAGAAATCGCTCCGATATATCCGCCTCGCTGCGCTCGGTGGACGGAGCCGCCGAGAAAGGCTATGCAGCCATGCCGCCCGTCGAGGACTTGGTCGCCACGCACCTCTGCCCGCCCTCCGCTAGATGGCGTTCTTCACCCACGCTTCCTTCGAAAGCTTGCAGAGCGACCTCGAGCTTTCATGCTCGCGCTTACGCCGCCGCCGGTCAGGCCACCGCTGCGCTTCACTCTATGTCTGTCCTCCAAGTGTTACAGAGCGATATTCTCCGTGAATGGGCCGAAGGCGGTAGAAAACCCCCCCCCGCCGTCACGGATTTGAGAAGTGCTACGGATCTCGCCCTTCGCGCCACTAAAGCCGCCGCACAAGCTCTGGGGAAATGCATGGCCAGCCTTTGTGTTGCTGAGAGACACTTATGGCTCACGCTCGCCGACATGGGAGATTCTGAGCGCGCCGCGTTTCTCAACGCGCCCCTCTCCCCGACGGGCCTGTTTGGATCTGCCGTCACGGGAATCGTCGATCGCTTTTCTGAAGTACAGAAAGCTACTCAGGCGATGAACTTGTTTCTACCCCGCCGCGCTAGCTCTTCAGCGGGCCGCTCTCACGAGCCCTCCGCCAGAGCCCCATCACAGCGCCCCCCTCCGCAGACTCAAACAGCTCAGCGCAGTCAGAGCGGCCGCCCTCGCCCTCGCTCTCGCTCTGACAGCCGCCGCAGACCGCCGCCCCCCCGTGGCCCGCGACCTAAGATCACGCTGAAGCCTGATCATCAGAAGTCTGCCTAACAATGTCAAGAAAACGACGGTGCTCTCCCGCTGCGGCCGGACCGCCGTCAAAGCTTCGCCCTCTGCCAGTCCCCGTTATTTCGCCGACTGCTGTAGTGTTGACCGCCACAAACAAGCCGGTGTCCCAGCCCGCTTGCGAGCGACAAAAAGCCGTTTTTACGGCTACCCAGAGAAATCTCAAAAAGAGAAATTTTGCCAGTTGTGTAGAAAATGTGCCCACAATCATGTGTTCACCCATACACACAAGCATAACATATCCCGTGTCTCTATCAGAGCCCCATCACATGAAACGGGCACAGCCCGCTCTAATATCAGAGAACATAAACACGCCCACGAGCTCGTGCACGTGTCCCCTCTCTGCTCGCTCTGTGTCACGGCCCATAGACTCCTCTCTGAGTGCAAATCCCGTTGCCACACACATTCAAAGCGCGCCCACACACTGTGTCCAGCCCGCTATGTGCAGCAATCAGGGCAATACAGCCATTCGGCCACTAGCCGCATGCTCCAAAGCGTGGGAAGCCATTCCAGGCATTTCCCCGTGGGTGTTAAGCATTATAAAGAACGGCTACCTGCTACAGTTTCGCCGCCGCCCGCCTCGTGCGCGCGCGCAGCTCGAATCTTCTGTCAGCCCGCTGGCCGCCGGCACGCTCCGCTCAGAAATTGCGACGCTGTTGCAAAAGGGCGCGATAGAGAGAGTCCCGCCATCTATGACCGAGTCGGGGTTTTACGGCCGTTATTTTCTGGTTCCCAAGAAAGACGGCGGCCTCAGACCGATCTTAGATCTCAGGTCTTTGAACAAAGCGCTCATGAAGAGACCGTTCAAGATGCTCACTACCAGGAAACTCCTCGCGCAGGTGCGCCAGGGGGACTGGTTCATATCTCTAGACCTGAAAGACGCCTATTTTCAGATCCAGATAAATCCCCGTCACAGGCCATTCTTACGTTTCGCCTTCGAGGGTCTTGTTTATCAATACGCCGTTCTCCCGTTCGGCTTATCTCTGGCGCCCCGTACATTCACGAAGTGCATGGATACGGCGCTCGCCCCCCTGCGAAGCCAGGGGCTGCGCATTCTGAATTATCTGGACGACTGGCTGATTTTGGGCCAATCACAGACGGAGCTTCTGTCGCACCGCGCAGTTCTCCTCGACCATTTGGAAACGCTGGGCCTCTCTGTCAACTGGACAAAGAGCTCCCTTCATCCCAGTCAATCGATTTCCTTCCTAGGAATAGATTTGGACTCGGTCACGATGACGGCTCGCCTGTCTACACAGCGCGCGCGCAGTGTTCAGCGTCTAGCCGCCTCGTTCCAGATGGGCACCCGCAGGCCTCTGAAAACTTTTCAGAGGATGCTGGGTTACATGGCCTCAGCCTCCGCTGTACTTCAGCTGGGCCTTCTGCACATGCGCCCGCTTCAGTTCTGGTTGAACAGCCGTGTACCCCACCGCGCGTGGAACACGGGCCGCCAGCTGATCAGGGTTACGCAAACGTGTCTCACGGCGCTGCAGCCATGGACAGTAGCAGAATTGTTTCGTCTAGGCGTCACGATGGGGACCTTTTCCTGCCGAAAAGTCATCTCGACAGATGCATCCAACACGGGTTGGGGTGCAGTCTGCGAGGGCTCACCGGCCTTCGGCCACTGGTCGATTCAGGAAAGCCCATTACACATAAACTGTCTGGAAATGCTGGCGGTCGAGAACGCGCTCTCGCACTTTCTCCCGCGCATCCAGGGACACCACGTCCTGATCCGTTCGGACAATATGGCCGTGGTCTCCTATCTCAACCGTCAGGGCGGTGTCAGATCCAGAAATCTCTGTCTACTGACGCACCGCATTCTAGTTTGGTCTCAGAGCCGCCTGCTCTCGCTCAGAGCGACGCACGTGCCGGGCCATCTGAACGACGGTCCAGACATACTGTCCAGGAACCTCATATCCACAGGAGAATGGTCCCTGAACTCACAGACGGTCCAGTTACTGTGGCGACTATTCGGCAGAGCAGAAGTAGACCTCTTCGCGTCAGAAGAGAACGCTCACTGCCCAATATATTTCTCGAAGAGCGAGGACGCGCTAGCCCAGGAATGGCCTCGCCGCCCGCTCTATGCATTCCCTCCGATCGCTCTGTTACCACAGGTAATTCAGAGGATCAGGGACACACGCCACTCGGTGCTCCTCATAGCCCCGCGTTGGGAGAGTCAGAATTGGGTTCCGGAGCTCACGCAGCTGTCACAGACAGCCCCGTGGCCCATCCCAGTCAGAGCAGATCTCCTCTCTCAAGCTCGCGGCACGATCTGGCACCCCCATCCACAGCGCTGGGCGCTACATGCATGGGTGATCAACGACTATTCGTTGATTTGCCAGAGGGAGTAAGAAACACTATCATACAGGCTAGAGCACCTTCCACGAGAAGGCTCTATGCGTCTAAATGGTCTGTGTTCTCAAAATGGTGCACCGACAAACAGCTGGACCCACGGTCGTGCGAGGTGCCGTCTTTGCTTGTTTTCCTTCAAGAGATGCTGGACAAGGGCAGGTCCCCCTCCACTCTCAAGGTTTATGTGGCAGCCGTCGCGGCGTTCGCGGAACCCCGACGCGCTCAGTCATTGGGCAAAGACGAGTTAGTCATCCGCTTCCTCAGGGGAGCTAAGAGGATGAACCCTCCGCGGCCCCCGTCGGTTCCGGTTTGGGATCTTTCTATAGTCCTTGAAGCTATGAAAGCACCCCCGTTCGAACCGCTCGAGTCTGTGGATCTGAAATACCTCTCGCTCAAAACCGTTTTCCTGACGGCTCTGTCCTCAGTTAAACGCGTTGGGGATCTTCACGCGCTCTCATCCAGCGCCGCGTGTCTTGAGTTTGGACCGAATGATTCGATTGTCATTCTCAAACCTAGGCATGGCTATGTCCCGAAGGCGATTGGTACCCCGTTCAGGGTTCAGATTATCTCCCTATCGGCTCTGCCTTCATCCGATAGTGAGCGCGATGCCAATCTCCTTTGTCCGGTGCGGGCTCTGAGATTGTACACTACGCGCGCTGCCGCGTTCAGACGCGCTGAGCAGCTTTTCGTGTCGTTTGGGGGGCGCACCAAGGGTCTGGCCGCCTCAAAACAGACACTGTCTAGATGGATAGTGGACGCTATCGCCTCTGCTTACGCATCTAAATGCCTGCCCTGCCCTCTGGGCATCAGGGCGCACTCCACTAGAGGCATGGCCTCATCGTGGGCATGGTCCTGTGGAATTTCCGTTCATGACATTTGTGTGGCCGCGGGATGGGCCTCCCCGTCCACTTTTGTCAGGTTTTATAACTTGGAAGTTCCCGCCTTGCAGGCAAAATTACTAGCTGTCTGACGAACAGCTCTCTAAGAAGCTGCATTTCTGGAGGTCCCTCACAACCGGTTCGCCCCTTGTGCTCTCCTGTAATGCTTATACACTTCATGTGCCCGCTCTGCTGGCCCCATACATGCTTATGTGTACACTTCATGAGCCCGCTCTGCGGCCTCTTTGTACATTCACTCCACGTTAAAAAATTCCCCCGGTATATCCCTGGGTTTTTCATGAGTGGATTCGTAGCGCGCACGGCGTTGGCCAGGTGTTCCCGCAGCGTAAGCTAGCTTGCGCAATACGAGAGAACCTCTCGTAAGAGAACGAATCGGTTACCTAACGTAACCTCGGTTCTCTCTAGAAGAGGGAACGAGTATTGCGTTCCCGGCCGTGCTTGCGCTACTAGCGTTTCGCTTCACGCTGAAATAAATCAACATATAAGCCTGGGAGAGCTCCTTATATACACCATGGCCACGCCCATTCTGGCGGGTCATGACGCAATGAGCGCGCGGGCGCCTCTCATTGGAAGCGGGTTCAGCCCCGCTCTCCCATAGGCTTAAGCAGTTCTCTCTGAGCGAACCAATGAGCTGCTAGCTAGCCCGCTCTAGGTCTGCCGCAGAGGAACTGCGTTGTGTATGGATACAAAATTATGAAATAATTTTTTGGCTTCAATGTCTCAGCAAAGATGAATCTTTCCCGCAGCGTAAGCTAGCTTACGCAATACTCGTTCCCTCTTCTAGAGAGAACCGAGGTTACGTTAGGTAACCGATTCGTTTTCCTTGATTTACCCTGGTCTTAAAGTAAAAAAAATTACTACATTTTCAGGTCAATCTGTGTTCATTTTGACCTCGAAACATGCGCTATCACTTTAATTCAGCGTTTGCAACACAGCAAAAATAGACTGGGTGTGGAAACGATCTCTGCACTGCTGTACGCAACGCAACTGGAATCGGATTGACGGACTGCAACCGCGCGCAGTGTGAAAGCTCTAACCTGTTAACATGGGTACGGAAAATAATACACACCGCATACGGAGTATGTGTGAAACGGGCGTTACAATAAAGTGCAATCAGACAAATGGCAACATCTCTTACCACTGCTCCATCTGTTTTCCTGAAGCCAAAATACTTCCACACCCATGACTTGACGCCGACTGGAGTGTGTAACATTTCACTTTCATTGTCAACTCGCTCTGACGGTTGCATCGCTCTTGAAAGTCAGATTCAACAATGTGTGTGAACATAGATAGACTGTGAAACGTAAGTAATGCGTGTGAAGTAGAAGACAATAATGAGGTTAGCGCCACCCGCAGCTTAGGAGTAGGTTGTACGCATATGTCGGAGCGGATGCTGAAAATAGACAGGGGGCAAAATAAACACATTAATCGATACTCTTGCGGATGCATCGATGCATCGAATCGTCGGCTGTATAATCGATGCATCGTTACGAATCGATTAATATTTACACCCCTAGTGTAAATATGCGTAAAATACGCGTTGAATACACGTGACAAATCAGCGCGTTAAATACATGTATTCAACGCGTGAAATACACGTCGTGTGTCTAACCATTTCTGTGAGCTGAGGGGGGTGTACCGTTCATAGACTAGGCTACCACCATTGAACATGCTATAGATCATCTTATTCAGCCTATTTATTTTGTCCTTTTTAGTCTGTTTTTTTGTATAACCTATAGAAATAATATATTTAAATTGCAGTTTTATGAAAATTTAGATAAAAATAAAATTGCCTCGTTTTTCTCCACTCATGCCTTTTTGTAAATAAACACATTAGTGGACATTCTAGCTTTAACATCAAAGCATTAACATTTTGTGTGGGGACATCAGTTACAGTGGAGGTAAGCAATAAATGCAGGTTTTAGATACAGACAGGATGTGGACATTCTTGCAGGACCTGTTGGTAGTCTGGCTATTGATGCACTTCAAACTGTATTTAATATTATGCAACAGTAGATTGCTTTCGATTTGGTTCTATTGTCTCTAAATAAATTCTATAAATCTCGGATTGGCACGCACTCGCACGCATCACACTGGGGCCCGGGATAATAGGCTTTAAAAATATTTATTTTGTTTAAAAAATATTCTATATTCTGAAACCTTGTTGAATTATATTAGAGTAGCCTAGGCCTACTCCTCCTAGGCCATCCAAAGTTCATTCTTGTTCATTTTTTGTGAACATCAAAAAAAAAAAAAAACTTTTCTTCATTTGGATGCATCCGTTTTACTATGCACAAATGACTTTCAACTTATGTGTGCTAAATTCAGAATAAAATTAATGTGCAGCAATTTGTACAAATAGAGAGTCTGTAGGCCTAATATACGTAGCCATTAAATAAGTGCATTTAGTTTCAAATTTGTTAAAATCTTATAATGTTATTTTTTTCCATCTATGTTGATTATGAAAAGTTTACAGCATGAGTAAGATAGGATGCGCAATATATCGAGAGACATGGAGTAGGTCATACATGATTTTGACCGCTTCATTACGTTTTGTTTTGTATAAAAGCCTTTCTTTAAAGTGAATTTCGTTTTGTATAAATTATATCTTAATTTTAATCTATTTTTCATCAACCAATTGCCTGGATTATATAATTATGAAGCAAATATAGCAGAGAATATCATGACATGGAGGCGCCGGTACGCCGCATCACTTGCATTGACGTGAACTGGAGGGCATCTCATCATAAATTAACCGAAACTCAGTGTATTCCTCACAGACATGAGAAATATATCTAAAGAAAGCTTGAAATGTCTTTAAATCGAAACAATTTGATTTGCCCTTATAATTCGAATCATGCGTTAAATATGCGTTGTTGACGTGTTAAAATTCACGTGTTTTTGGTCCTCTTGGCTTTCCATACGCAAGGTCTCTCACTACCTCTCCATCTCTGCCAAGCGCGTGCTACACGGTTTGGATCACAGTCTCTGTTTCGCATGCGCGCTCTTGCTCGCTCGCTCTAGTTTCCAGGAGATTTTAACTAATTTGTGGGCATCAGGGAGCCGCTATCAATATGCGGGAGACTCCCGGAACTTCCATAGGTACGTTACCATAGTTACGGGAGCCATACATCAGGAATCAGATGCTTTTTAAAAATTACATTTACCCTTCTACTACAATACTTTTCCTGAACCAATAGAAACTCCAATAGGAAAAAATGTTTTTCAGAAAACAAAGTTAGACACATTTTTCTTGAAGATATTGTTTCTGTATCTCCTCCAATCTTTTACTGCAATAATTATTTAAAAATATAAATTGGAAAACAAATGTGTCTTTACAGCATCAATATTTTCTCACTAATAAGGAAGTGTCTTTCAAATGAATAAATACGTTTTACCCTGTTAAAGCTACAATGTGTAGAATTTACTCCAATCTAGCGTTTAAATTGTATATGACTACCAACTATTCTAGCCCCTCCCATTCCAAGGGCGTTTTAACTCCTACGGTGGCCTTATTATTTCACATCTGCTGGCAGTCGCGAGTAATCTCCCTCTCGCATTCGTAACAAAAATACGTCACATTTGCGTCTGTATTCCAGACGCAAACAGTGCCAAAGATTTAGAAACATTCTACAATCATTCCTGTGGCCAAGTGTAAGAACCCTAAATGATCCTAAATTACTTTCATCCTGTTGCTCTCACCTCATTGGTGATGAAGACTTTTGAGAAGTTGGTTAAGCAGGAGTTACTGAAGCAGATAGAGGAACAGTTAGACCCTCTCCAGTTTGCTTACAGGACTAGCAGAGGTGTTGTTGAGGATGCAATACTTACATTGTTAAATTCCGTTTATCAACATCTGGAATCCTACTTGCCCTACTTGTTGGCTGAGAAGTCTCTTTTTAACCTGAACCCTAACTTAATTGGCTGGATACTGGATTTTCTGTCGCACATGATTATTGATCGATATGATTATTGATTTCTGTAGATTACAGCACAATGTTTCACAAACTGTTATTCAGAACATGAATGTTGAGACAGTAGATGAATATAAATACTTAGGAACTATCATTGACAACAAATTATCTTTTGAGAGCAACACAGTTGCTGCCTGTAAAAAGGCTCAACAGAGACTTTTATATATATATATATATATATATGAACTAAATTAATAACCTTTTTACAACAACAAAAAAACGATCACTGAACTTACTTAAGCTGGACTGTGACGTTATTTTCTTCTGGAAACAAACTTTGTTGCATTATTTTCCTGTTATAGGTGACTTGACTTGAACCCTAGTGTGGTAGGAAAGTGGTTTCAACAGTATGAAGACCTGCTGGAGGAACTTGCGATCAAAGATATTTCATCACATCTTTTGAATTGCGATGAATCTGGCCAGCATGACCGGTTTTGCTCTACCCGTGTGGTTGGGGAGGTGGGTAAGCCCTATGTAGAGGCAACTCTAAATGAGAAACCACGACAGTTCTTGCAGCATTCAATGCAGCGGGAACATTTAGTCCCACATGGGTAATTTTGAAAAGGCAAGCGACTAAGCTGGGAGTGGCTTTATGGCTGCCGGGAAAGGGTCTCTGACAATGGCTGGATAAACAGTGGCCTGTTCCTGGAGTGGGGTCAGATGTTTACAAAGCTGCTGCCAAAAGATGACCCATGTTGGATGGCCACAATAGCCAATTTGGACTTCATACAACAGATGAAAGCCAAAAATGTTCATGTGATGGCCTATCCGCCTCACTCCACACATGCCCTCCCCGCCTGCTGACAAAGCACTTTTCAAAGGTTTGAAAAACAATTGACCTATCGGTATCGCATAAAAAATGTCATGGAGAGATATGTAAAATATTTTAAAAAATGTATTTTTTTACTTGATTAAAATGGAAGTTAATTGCTGCTTTAATAAGCTAGAGGACCATACAAGTTTGGCATGATTGTGTCGTGATATTAATTATGACATGTGATTTAAGCATGAACCATGTGAAACATTAACGGTAACCATTTCACGAGTTCACACTTACATACAATTTGAGGGGGTAAAGTTTAATGCGTGTTTGGCGTGGTGTCCGGGGGGACGGCTCCGAGCTCGGAGTTCGGCCCGAACCCAGAGTACTCCCCCCCCCCCCCCCTATACACCTCTTACCATTGATTGCGGAGTGCTCTCCACTTGTGTTAATTATCTGAACGTGCTCCTCCCGAACTTTGTTAATAAAACATCATATCTTTCTGAAGACAAAGAAGGACAAACAATTTGCATTGATTTAAAAAGAAATTATGATTATCCAGTTTAAAAACTATTTACATTTAACAATAAACGGATAAAAAAAATACCAGAAATAGACATTATTAAACTGTAAACCTTTTCTGTGTGCACTATTTACATTGTGTGTGTGTGTAATGTGTGTTTTTATTTGGACAGACAACATTTGTGGCAAAGCCAGTCAAGTGTCTGGCACTTCTTCCACCCCTCCGCACTCCAAGTTGAAACCACAAATGGCACAGATCACACTGGACCCATGTGGATGAAAGAGTGGCGTGAGTGCTGGATGTGTGAGTAAGAGTGGAGGGAATTTTGGATGTGTGAGTAAGAGTGGCGTGAGTGCTGGTTGGTGTGGCTGAAGGAGTGGTGTGAGTGCTGGATGTGTGAGTAAGAGTGGCGTGAGTGCTGGATGGATCTGCAGATGGGAGCAGTCACCCCACCTAAGAAAGTAAAACATTTGTAAAACTCATTAGCAAACTTAAAAAGAAAAGCATGTAGCTTAGAGGATGAATTATCATTGTATTAATGTTAAACTTACATTGGTTGTGTCCACAGCACCCCTGGACAAAGGAAAGATGCCAGCCTTACGGAACCCAGCCTTGATGGTTTGGGCTGTGACAACAGTGGGGTAAACACTTTTGAGGAGAGAAGCCATGGTGGAGAAGGCAGTCTTCAGCGGGGTTGAAGACCGCAATATCCAGGGGCTGAAGGATGTGTGTGTTGAGGGCAGGAAGGCAGAGAATTTCAATTGTATTTTCCCTTAAGTACATTATAACATTTTTTTAAACATGTGTCTAGTGTTGGTCCATGATTAATACTAGTAGTCTCTTCTTAGATGCATACTGGATAAAATGGCAGAGCCATTTAAGGGATAGCTCCAAATCCATGTATCCCTTGTCCTGGATGCCATTGGTGGGCCCATCCAGCCTATGCGCAGTACTTGGAATTCACACAGCAGAGGACTGTGATGTGCTCCCTGGTCGTCGTCTACTGCTGGTAAATATGTTTCCACAGGACCTTCTCCCTGGACCGAGGCTTGTCCCCAAAGCCAGTCTCATCACAGTTGTAGATGAGCTGTGGCTTTTCATCCAAACCATGCATCACTTAGAGGGCCTCATATATTTGTAACCCAGTGAGGGTTATTAAGTACCATAACAGCTATTTACTGATTAAATAGGTATTTATACGTTTTATGATTCAGATAGTATCGTAATAGGGTCTGTGTGTTCATTTGATATATACAGTCGTGCTCAGAATTAATGGCACCCCTGGTAAATATGATCAAAAATGGCTGTAAAAAATAAATCTGCATCATTTATCTTTTTGATCTTTCATTAAAAAAATTGGCAAAATCCTAACCTTTCATTGAAGTACAAGAATTGAAAGTGGGGGGAAATCACATTATAAAATAAATGTTTTTCTCCAAAACACGTTGGCCACAATTATTCATACCCTTTTATTAAATACCTTTTTGCAATCTCCTTTTGCCAAGATAACTGCTCTGAGTCTTCTCCTATAATGCCTGATGAGTTTGGAGAACACCTGACAAGAGATCAGAGACCATTCCTCCATACAGACTCTCTCCAGATCCTTCAGATTCCCAGATCCATGTTTGTGCTTCTTCTCTTCAGTTCAGCAAACTCATCAGGTCAGGGAACTGTGACGGTCATGGCAGAAGCTTCATTTTGTGCTCCCTAACACATTTTTGTGTTGATTTTGATGTTTGTTTTGGACCGTTGTCCTGATGGAAGATCCAACCACGGCCCATTATAAGATTTCTAGCAGAAGGCGTCAGGTTTTGATTTTTTATCTGTTGATATTTGATAGAATCCACAATGCCATGTATCTGAATAAGAAGTCCAGGACCTCCAGCAGAAAAATAGGCCCACAACATTAAAGATCCAACGGTATATTAAATTATACACATGGGGTACTTTTTATCCTTGTGTGCACCAAACCCATCTAGCGTGTTTGCTGCCAAAAAGCTCTTTTTTTAGTTTCATCTGTAAGGGGTATTACAGTCAAAGACCCAGAACCAGATATTTGAAAGAAGACCCAGAGTCAGAATTATAAAAAATGTAAGAAAAGTTTTACTGAAAATAGTTTGCAGTTTCATCAGCAGAAGTCAGCTTCAATACTCACACAGGGGTTCGTAGGCCGCCCCGCTTACAGTCACACAGATCACAGCAGTTATACCATTTCCAAGGTCTAAGCTACGTCATTGCTTACAGGTTGAAAGATTCTCATTGGCTAAGAAATAGATAAACATAGTAATTTTCCACACATATACAGATAGACTGAAGCATATCTCCATCGATTATGCAGCTGACACTCAGACCCTGAAGTTAGGCACGTCATGACCTTCCAGGTCGCAGATTTGGGTTTCTGGGTGCCAACATGTCCAGAACAACAACTCAACTCGGTTCCTTAACCTGCAACCAAGAAGACTATAACACACACACCGACACACAGCTTTTCCAAGATTGGATTTGGCCAGGCTCTAACTATAAACAGGAGTCTCATCTCAAAACATCAAGATAATGCGTGCTTTCTCTCAAGGATAGCTACTCTAACAGGAAAGTAAGGCTTTAACAAAGAAATGGTCCCTTAAACTATTGGCTTCAATGACCCCTGTGACTTATAGTCGTCAGGGTACCCTAGAAAAATAGAAGCATTGACACATATTGAAGACATTTCTCAAACACAAAACAAAACATCTTTCCATATTTAATTTCTGGAAGCCGGAATAAATGAGCAAGCATTGTTACTGCATTCAGATATCCAATACAGACATTAGAGAATACATAAAAAGAACATTTCAGTAATCACACTGGTACCTATTAACAAAGTAAAATCTCCAGAGAAGTCATTCAACTCATTTGATATTAGAAGGAAAAATATTGATTAATACCTTGATTATAAACACTCATTACATATACATTGAAGCAGCAGTGGATTCCAATCCACCCCCTTCACATCTGACCACAGAACCCTGTGCCGTTAGGGTGCCCTGTGCCCTGTTGTCGTGTCTGACAACTGAATATGCTGGAGTTTGTTTTTGGATGAGTGAGGAGCATTTTTCTTGAAAACCTCCCAAACAACATGTGGTGATGTAGGGTTGTTTGAATTTTTTTAATAGGCTTTCTGACCCCCAAGACTCAACTAATCTCTGCAATTCTCCATCTGTTATGATTGAGGAGTCTTTGGCCACTCAAACCATCCTCCTCACCGTCCATTAAGACAATATAGACACACGTCCTCTTCCTGGCAGATTCGTAACATCTTTAGTTGATTATAACTTCTTAATTATTGCCATGATGGTCAAAATGGGGATTTTAAATTCTTTAGCTATTTTCTTGCAGTCACTTTCTATTTTGTGATGCTCAACAATCTTTTGCTGCACATCAGAACTATATTCTTTGGTTTTATTGATTGTGATGGATGATTAAGGGAATTTGGCCTTTGTGTTTCCTCATATTTAAACTCATGTGAAACAAGAAGTCATAGCTGGACAATTTCATCTTCCTAGTCACCCTGGTGTGCTAAAAAAGTTAAATATTAATGGGAATATACTTCATAGATATTTTATTCATAAAAAATTCTAGGGGTATGAATAATTGTGGCCAACGTGTTTTGGAGAAAAATATTTATTTTATAATGTGATTTCCCCCCCATTTTCAATTCTTGTACTTCAATGAAAGGTTAGGTTTTTGCCAATTTTTTTGAATGAAAGATCAAAAGGATAAACGACGCAGATTTATTTTTTACAGACATTTTTGATCATATTTACCAGGGGTGCCATTAATTCTGAGCACGACTGTATATGTACTGCCCCTTTAAGAGTTACGTGAAACTATAAAGTTAGATTGGGATGTACATGCTAAAACGTGTCTTTGCCCAGCATGTTTGTCCATTTATTGGTGATTGGTTATTGTTTTAATTAGTCCCGCCTCTGTGAAGATAGGGGGATTTCTGATTGGAGGGGGAGGGAGATTTGCAGATCGTGAGAGAGAGAGTGAGTTCCGTGAGTTGTGAGTTTTAAGAGAAAAAATGAGGTAAAATAACGACTTAAACAGTGTGTTAAACCAGTGTTAATTTCGTTGACGAAAATAACGACGAAAATTATTCGTCAACGACATTTTTTCACAGACGAAAACGAGACGATAACTAAATAAAACCTAGTTTTGAATGACAAAGACAATGACGAAAATCTATTGACATTTTCGTCAAAGAATAAAAACTAGACGAAAATGTTATAGTGACGATTTGGGAAGCAATCCGTCAGAACTGATGTCCTGCGTGTGTGGTAGATGCGCACATTTGTAGGCTACTGTAACGTGATCTACCCCGCGGTCATAAAACGTTAAAAAATGTGAACGTCTGGGAGAATGAGTAGAGCAGACATATAGATCTGAATAAGAGTGACGATGCAAAAAAGAGCTCTATTCGGTGCGGTTTTCTGTGCGCACACACCTAACCCGAAGCGTGCAGTCATGCACAATACACCTACAGTGCGCGAGTAGGCTACTCAATTGAGCTCTCTTTCGTGTCTGAATGGACAAATACACACAACAGTATGTCTAAATGTCCGTTTTGGAGAGTATTCATGTAAACTATGCTGGTTATGTCTTAAGCTGTGAGTGTATCGGATGTGCATCAGTGCAATTGTATCCGCATGTCATTGGACATGATCCGACGTCTTAAAGTGACAGAGGCAATAAACCTAATGCGGTCCGTGTCCTTAATTTTGATCAAGCAACAAAAGAAAAAGAGAAAAGCATTCACTGTTTGTTAATAGCTTTAATAAGGATTAATTATATTTAATTCATACAAATAAATATGTCTGCTTGAAAGAATAAAGAATGATGTATATGCAAGTAGTTATAAGGAATGCATATATCATTCATTGTAAAGAAGACTGTGTTGTACTTTAGGAAAAGTGGTTTTATTTAATTTTAAGATATTTTTTAAGTAACAGCAGTTAAATCTGTATCTGTATTGCATGTTCAAACTTAAAAATCATTCATATTAATAGGTTAATAGATGTTTTCTCCGGGAGTATATGGGTTTGGAAATTTTAGGGAAATTCTAAATTAACACATTACAATTGAACTAAACCCATTATATTTTAGTCGACTAAATCTACTGTAGATTTAGTCGACTAAAATGTTATTGTATTTCGTCGACTAAAACTAGACTAAAACTAAAACAATTCAGATGACTAAAATAGGACTAAAACTAAATGGCATTTTAGTCAAAAGACTAAGACTAAAACTAAATCAAAATTTGCTGACAAAATTAACACTGTGTTAAACTTACATCCAGCGTTTTGTAGTGATGGGCAGATCGAGGCTTTGTGAAGCAATGAAACAGTTGAACCAAATGTGCCATTATTGTGTCGAGGCTTCGAATCAATCCGACACCCGTCTCCACTGTGACACCTAGTGGTCACTTGCAGGTGTTGATCTGAAACAACCTTGACAACGAGCCATTAAAAAATGTTTTTTTTTTTATTATTGTAGCTATTTTACTAATATGTGAATCTTGTAACCTGTAGGCTCCTCACTGTGCAGAATGTTATTTTGGTCCTGAAAAATGAATATTAATAAAATAAATCAAGTAATGTCTCACTTTTTTAGAGATTCTATGAAAAATATTAATTTCTCTTCTTTGGAAGGACTTAGCCTACTTTTTTTTAACAGATAATTTCTCCAGTCTTTGAAAAAAACCTCTCACAAAAACCCACGAGGTCAAGATGAGTTGACTTCACTTTTATACAGATGTGCGATAGTGTGGTCTGTTCCCGACCCTGTCAATCAAGCGCTGAATCGCCGGAGCACGCCACCTGACGAAACACTCAGAAGCTTCATTTAGCAATAGTCACGTGACATGGGTGTTTTGAATCACGCTTCGGATCAGTGTTTCGAAACATCTGCGCTTCGGGATCTCGCAAAGCTTCGGAACGACTGTTTCGCGTCAGCCATCCCTAGCGTTTTGAGGACTTTTGTTTTCTTTGCCTGTGTTTTATACTCTGTACAAGAGTATAATATAAAAGTTAAGTGTTCTCTGAGCCTGCTTCCCAGCGCAGCGCGAAGCTTCGTTCATAATAGAGACTGAGAGTGAGAAACCAGACGGCTAACTGCAGTTTGTTTTCAAATAGTGATCTGAGTTTAATTAATTCCGAAGACTTGTGATTTGTGTGACTGAGTTAAAGCTGGTGTGTGTGTGTGTGGGCCCACGCTTGTAAATCGACTGTTGTTCTGTTATTTTGGTGTTTAATACTGATGTTTGTGGTTTTGATACGAACCAAGTGTACTATGGGATACTGATTTTTCTCCATTGCAGTTATCTGTGTCTGCTGTTAGTTCCATGGGTCATTGAATATCATTTAGGGTGAAATTCATTTTATTTACATTAGAGATTGGTTTTCTGAGAATTTGTGAGGTACTCAACAGGTATTTGGAGAGATATTTATCAAATGTGATATACACTTCTGATTTTTGATAAATCATTCCAGGGTTTATTAATACAAAGTTAATTTATTTTATTTTAATTTTTTTTCTCTTTCTGCTTTAATAAATCCTATTGTTAACTACTTTAAGCGTACCTTTTGTGTTGATTTAGGATTTTATCGGTTGGGTTCATTCCAGTAAATATAATCATATTACTAAAATAATATGAATATAGTTAATCTGGGTACCGTAGTGAACTAGGGTAATAGGAGGGACATTATTATAAAGTCGAGAGACAATATTAGAACCTGGGTGCTCCGCCCTATTAAAGGTCAAGGGTAGGGGTGCTACATATAAAAAAAAACTTCAATGGCCTCTGGTGTAGCACAATGGACTCTGGCTCTGTCCAGGGAGTCTGCTGTCCGTGAGGTCAGTTCCGGATGGCTTTTATCTTCTTTGATCTTCTTACTTCTTCTTCAGAATAAGACATAACAGATTCTCAGTACATTACATTATCAGTGCATATATCACTTTTCTTTCAAAGTAATGACTAGCTGTAAACATAAGTAACTTCAAGCATGTCTCATCACACTAGAGACGTGTGGCATTTACAATTGGCACAGTGACACTCGTTCTTTACAAAGAGAAAACACATTTTCAGACAAAATATTTACCTGGACCCACTAAATGACAGTATGAAATTGAAGTTGACAATGCAGCGGAGTTTGGGCCCAAAGAATCAAGCCCGACCCTACCCGAGCCTGTGCACGTTCTGTCCGAGCCTGGCCCGGCCCGACACCTTAACTGTAATTATGAGCCCAAGCCCGATTTAAACCAGACCAAACTCCACCAGTGTTTTAGGTTACCTGAAGAAGAAGTACAAGAAGATTAAAGAAGAATAAAATAAAGAGCGCTGCAGTGATTGCTTCTTTAACAGTGTGTTGATTCTGAATAGAGCCTATCACGGGCGCGCGCCACATACCGAAGTGTGCAATGACGTCATCACGCTGGTATGTCAACTGAAAATAATTAAATTAATTAATGCACATATTGCTCTTACTGTTTACCTAAAGCACAAATAAGCATTTAAACTATATTAGGAATATCAAGAAAATAACTTTGAACAATTCTATAATGCATTTGAAGAAATTAATAAAAATAAAATTCACTATATCACACGTTCAAGGGGAGGGGCTTACTTATAGGTCAATTGGTATGAGGCTGTGGATAAGGAGGATAGCAGGACAGAATCTCCCCAAAACACAGTTCTTCTCTCTGTTTCACCAGGCCTGGCAGAGACTGAGACAGTTGAAAACACCCAGGCTGGATTCAGGGGCTCAGGGATGTTAACTTGGGATGTCCTGTTAACAAGAACACAATCCTTGATGATGTATACGCACCAAGCATCACAACAGAGAGGGCTGTATACACACAAGAACAGAACTGCCCGTGGTACAGGATACACCGATCTTGATTCATCCTGACACTGTCAGTGAGGATTTGTTGTATGAAGAAGCAATCATCACACACCAGGAGGATATGGAGAGGTCCTATTCCATGTTTTCACTCCTGAGCAAGACACGATTTTCTTATCTTTAACAAAGTATTTGACAAACATACACACATACATGCACACAAAAGACACCAATGCACATAAACAAACACATATAGAACATGATCAGTTAATTTTTAAGTGAATTTTTTAATGAAACATTAGTTTATTTCCTATTTAATGAAATGTTGTTGCTATGGCACACTAATTTACACTAAATTGTTTCTCTTAAGATTTAAGTTGCAAATTGCATGTTAAATGCTGAATTGAGTGTTTCAATATTCCTAAATATCACAAAGCATTTGTTCTATGGATTTATCAAGATAATAAGTTGGTTATTGTTGAATTGAATACATAATAATGTAACTACAGTGAATAAGCGCCAACTATACTTTATCAGAGGCTTTCATAAGGAAACTCTGAATCACAGAAGTTTACAGAGAGAGAAATGAAAAGCAGTTACACTCACAGAAAATGAAAAAATGGAATGTTCTTACATAAACAATCTGTAGCTGCAGCTGTTTGCTTTTCGAGGGAAAAGCTGCTCAAAACTGCTGGGCGGGACCTGGCATAGGCACAATATAGTGGGCCAATGTGTGTCATGGGGCGCCGCCTGTGTATGACACACACACAGCTTTTAGACACGATCACCTTTCTTCTCTTCATGCAAGAGTGAAAGGAATTCCCCTGTGAGTGGAGAGTTCTGCACTTTCCCATATTACATGGATGCGCTCTCGACATTTGTCATTAAAATAAAAATGCCTAAGGCACCAAAAATGCCAGAATCGCCACTGGGTGTAGAACTACTTTTCTCCGTAATAATACGCAAACAATTTAGTGCCTTTCTGTATTTGCGCTCTGTAGAACATCAAAGGTTTCTATTTACAATGTGTTTTTGCAGAGCTGAGCACTGTAGCCAATCACAAACATATCTGTTGATTTCTTGAACGCAATGGCCAATCAGAAAGTTGGCACTAAAAAAAAACTCTGGCATTTTGAGCGGTGAGTGGACTCTGAGTTCTGCACGCTCGCAAATCCTCTCACTATAACAATTATGATATGATATTCATTGAGCAGCCGGCTTCATTTATTATAATGAAACTTTGTGAGATCGTGATGAACTAAGATGAGCAGGGGCGCCGCTAAGGGGGGGGGGGGGGGGGGGAGTTAGGACGATTCTAAGGGCCCACATTCTTTTGGGGCCCCCAGAGATTGATTTTATTAATGGATGGGTGCGGTGGGGGGGCCCAACCTCATATTCTTTCATAGGGCCCAAAATTTTTAGCGGCGCCCCTGAAGATGAGGGACAGCTTTTAGGTGATTATAAATGGAGTGCTCTTTCTGTCATGCCAAATCCTGCATAAAGTGCTTGCTTTTCTGTTGCGTTCTGGATACTCTGTTTTGTTTCTCGTTGCATACAGTCTAACACGTAGCATTTCAAAGTATATGCTCCGTTGATAGTGAGAATGAGCGCCGACACCGGTCGACACATGCGCTCTAAAAAGTTCTATCTTTGTCTAGCACATAACAGGCATAATACTGGTATAAACATGAGCATCTATTGGTACAATATGCGTCACATGACTAAATTTACGTCATCGTTCTGTGAATACCACCGGTTTCACAGTCCACACTACAATGCGAAAACGGCGTTTTCAAATGTATCCACTTTGGAGTGCGTTTTCAAAAAATCTTAATTTTCGTTAATAGAAACGCCGGCTCAGTGTGGACGGAAGGCCAAAACGGAGAGAAAAATATACGTTTTAGTGAAAGAAAACTTATTAGTGTGGACATGGCCTTAAAAACGTGGCGCTGTTCGTCTCATCCGGTGTGCGACCCCCTTTAATGTGCTGTTTTCTTTGAAGCCGAAGAACTACATACTGGCGAGCTTACTTTTTTCGGGTGTGGACAGAGTGTTTCACTCTAGCTGCGCGGGCGAGGGCGAGCCGAGCGTTGCGTCGTCTTCTTTGATAGGTGTCCGCAGGTGCAATACAGCCACCTGATAGGTCAACCGGGTACTGCCGCTGGAGTATTTACGTGTCATGTTATCTAAGAGTCCTATTCTTTTTAAAGGGGTGGTATAATGCCCTTTTCACAAGATGTAAAATAAGTCTCTGATGTCCCCAGAGTGTGTATGTGAAGTTTTAGCTCAAAATACCCCACAGATATTTTTATATAGCATGTTAAAGTTGTCACTTTTTGAGGGTGAGCAAAAACGCACTGTTTTTGTGTCTGTCCCTTTAAATGCAAATGAGCTGCTGCTCCCAGCACGGGGCGGAGCTTCAAGAGCTTGTGTTCTTTTACCTCACACAGTAATGCACTGAAAATTTCTAAAACTTTTAGCCTTTTATGTTCAAACCGGAGTCAGACAAAGATGAAGAGACTGAAAAAGAAGTGACAACATGTAGACAACATTTCTGAAAGGTTAGTTGAGGTGTGGGTAACACGCTGAACCCCGCTCGTGATCAGGACTGGGGATTGAAACTGTTTCCCATCAAAGAGGAATTACCAGTAAGCACGGGTCATAAGCTCGCGTTGATAAAGTCCCTGCCCTTTGTACACACCACCCGTTGCTACTACCGATTAGGTGGTTTATTGAGGTCCTTGGATCGGCCCCGCCGGGGCTCCTCATTGGGTCCTGGAGGAGCGTCGAGAAGACGATCAAACTTGACCAGCTAGAGATAGTAAAAGTCGTAACAAGGTTTCCGTAGCTGAACCTGCGGAAGGATCATTACAGGTCTCCGGGCCTAGGGAGGTGCCAGCCTCTACCCAGGACAAAAATCAAATGCCCTGACAGGTACCCGTAGGGGGAAGGGGACGGAAGGGGACCGTGGGTTTAAAGACCTCCTCCTCCCTCCGGGGGGAGTGGTCGCCCGTCCGGGTCTCGCCACCAATCCTTTTTTTTTCCTTCCCATGCCTTGGTTTGTGTTGGTCAGCCTCGAAACAAAAACACTCAAGTGTACAACTGTTAGCGGTGGATCACTCGGCTCGTGAGTCGCCCCGTCGCCCCGAGGTCCTGGGTGTCCTCCTTCCGCAGCTGCCGGAGCTTCAAAACCACTGCTGTCCGCGCGAGGCTCACCCGCCTCGGTCGACGGACGTGGTTCGCGGTGGGACGCCCCTAGGTCGCCGGCCAGCCCCGCTCAACCCCCTCACCGGGGTTCTGTGGGCGGACACTTCCAAACCCCAGCTTCGACCTCAGATCAGGCGAGACGACCCGCTGAATTTAAGCATATTACTAAGCGGAGGAAAAGAAACTAACAAGGATTCCCTCAGTAGCGGCGAGCGAAGAGGGAAGAGCCCAGCGCCTAATCCCCGTCCCCTCAGCCAGGGGGAGGGAATTGTGGCGTACGGAAGACCGCTCTCCCGGCGCACGCCGGGGGTCTAAGTCCTTCTGATGGAGGCTTAGCCCGTGGACGGTGTGAGGCCGGTAAAGGCCCCCACCCCGCCGGGGTACGGTTCTTCTCAGAGTCGGGTTGCTTGGGAATGCAGCCCAAAGTGGGTGGTAAACTCCATCCCAGGCTAAATAACGTCACGAGACCGATAGCGGACAAGTACCGTGAGGGAAAGTTGAAAAGAACTTTGAAGAGAGAGTTCAACAGGGCATGAAACCGTTAAGAGGTAAACTGGTGGGGTCCGCACGGGCCGCCCGAAGGGTTCAAACCGGCGGGCGGGTCGGCCCGGCTGGCACGATCGGATCCCTCGACAGGGGACCGTCCGTCGGCTGCGAGCTCGGCCTCCGTCGGGCGCACTTCCTCCACGGCGGTGCGCCGCGACCGGCTCCGGTTTGTCCAGGAAGGGTCAGGGGGCGAAGGTGGCTCGGATCCCTCAGGCCCTTTGCTTTACAGCGCCCTCCTGCTCCGACTTTGCCGCTCTCCCCGGGGCCGCGGGCAGTGTCCGCCGCGCCTTCCCTCCTCCGGGAGGGACGGGCCCCCCCGCCCCCGACGCGTGCGTCGCCCGGACCGGACTGTCCCCAGAGAGCATCAAGCTTTTAAACTGCTTAACGTGTGTAAATTCAGTTATGCTGTCTTGTTGACTTTATTAGTCAATATTAATTATAAAACAAATTAATGAAACAAGTTATACTATACATTTACTAAAGGAAACATAATTTATTTTGTTCCCAAAACAACACCAATGTTTTCAATTAATAAAAAATAAATAAACACTAGTCAAACAGATCATTCACAACACTGAAATTCACACTGTGAGTTGCGAATACGCAATACAATGTACAAAATAAATTCAACACCATTACATTTTTAAACAGCACTGCACAAACAGAGCCAGGAAAATACTTTTGGTTTGTATTTAAAGTCACAAAACGTCTCTATGTCATCGCAGTACAGCGTGTAAGGAGTCTCCCAAATGATTACTTTCATTTTAACTTGTGACATAATGTCATCACCACTAATGCAGAGTAACAACAGATCACTTTTACTCCACCGAATCTGCGTTCATCTTTGAGCAAAAATTGAAAATGAAGTCTCTAATATCTTTTCTTATTGTTGACGTGCTTACGTCTGCATGGTAAGAATTTTTTTATACACTATCTCTATTGTATAAACTATCTCTTTTCCCGAAAGACAAATATTATTAAACAAAGTTTAATAATATTCTCAATTAACTTTATTTTCGACGGATATTCGTGTATTGTTTGTCTTTTGCTCCATCAATGTAAGACATGATCTGTTTTCTGGTCAACTATAAAAATGAACGATGAACGAAATTCACGGCCCAGCCCAGCATCATTCAAAACATATGGCCAAGATATTAAATATGTCCCTGTCAATGTGCAGTTGTAGTGACATGGTATAAAAACCTCTGAAAGTAACATGGCTTCATATCGTGAGTAAATGTTGATACCTGTGCATAAACTGATCAAATGTGCATTGAATGTAGTGTAAGAAGCTTTGGATGAATAAAAGTGTAAAAGAAAACATGTAATTTGATTTAAGTGCAAGATTGAAACAGTAAAAAATATGATTAAAATAATAAACGTTCCATTGTAACTTAATGTTTTGGGAAAGGGCAAAATTGTCTTACATATTATTATGGATAATACTCATAATATTCATGTGTTGTAAGATAACATAAGTTGAACATAAGTTGTTCAAGATCCTCCATGAGACTCGTGAATTATAAATACAGACATCTACTCACAATCTTTATGATGTGTAGAATTTTTATTTTTATTTACATTTTTCTTCAGATGTGTTTGGTGTTGATAGAGTGGAAGTGTCAGTGATGGAGGGAGATTCAGTCACTCTAAACACTGGTGTTCAAACAAACCAACAATACCTGATTAAATGGTATTATAATGGCATTCATATCACTCAGATCAATAGAGATCTCAGTTATAACTGTACAGATATTCAGTGTGATGAAGATACTGAGAGATTCAGAGGCAGACTGAAGCTGGACCATCAGACTGGATCTCTGACCATCACAAACATCACAAACACAGACTCTGGAATGTATACACTACTGATCTTCAGCGACAGCAGAAGATTAAGTTTAAAGATCTTGAGTGTTTCTGTTAATGGTAAGTCGTCATGTTTAAAAGCAAGTCTTGTACATTTAAATCACATCATTAATGTTTAGTGATATTTTTGCAGTCACATTCAGGTGTGTTTTTTTTTTTCATTTTCTTTACCTGTTTATTAATTCACACACAGCATATCTATCATTTCCTCAAAAACACATTTATTCTTACAGTGTAATTTATAGCTTTAATACTTAATGTAATCAGTAATGTTACTAGTGTAAGTCACCAACGCTATCTCACGACCAATTCGTACAAATTTGTACGAATGATTAAAAGGTGGCTAATTCGTAACAATTCATACGACCTGGCTCGTACGGATTCGTATGATTTGTCTAAACCCACGTGATGGGTAGGTTTAGGGGCGGGGTCAGGGGTAGGTCATTCGTATGAATTCATACGAATTTGAAATTCGTAAAATGTACGATTTAGCAAAAATCCTACAAATTCGTACGAATTGGTCGTGAGATCGGGTTGGAGTCACTGTGGGTGAATAAAAGTGTTTGAGATTTATGTAAGGACTGTATTCTGTGCTGGAACAGGTGGATTTGTATCCGCACTGGTGCGTCGGTAAGAACACATAAGACTCAGTTGAACCAGAACTTGAAGTTTACTGATGATTCAGTTATGATAACAGTGAGTGGTCTGAAATATCAATTAATAACAATAAAATATCAGGTTACAAATAAATCAGTAACATTAGCATAGGCAATAATCCAGGTTACATTATTAAAGTTGTTGCAGTACTTAGTTTGTCCACAAGATGGCATTGAGAGCTCATAGACAGTATGCTCAGACATGGCATTAGATATAAAAAAGACGCCATTTTAATGTGCTCTTATAGGCAGTGATGGCGGATAAAGAAACTTCACATAATGCAATTTATATACCAATATAGGTGAATAACAATATAAATCGCCATCCAGAGATATCACACTATAATGGTAGGCTACTCAGGCATTAGTTCTACATGTCGTAAATTGTGAACTTTGGCGCTAACGCGGATTGCCGCGATGGAAACCATATGAAGTTGTTGTACATCAATAAAGAACACAAATCTACTTTCAAAGAACAGAAAGGTCACAGGATAATAGGAAATAAACAACTTACATTCTGGTCATTAACTCGCTCACATAAGTGTACTACCAAAGGAAAAGGAGATACAATTCTGCATGACATGAGCATTTTTAGTTCGTTTTTTGCTGACTGCGAGGCACTGACTAACGTCATTCAGTAAACAGCGCTGATTGGCTGAATCCTTCTTAACAAAAAGTGTAAATGAAAACATGTTATTTAAGTGTAGGCTAAGATTGAAACGGTAAAATAATAATGATACAATTTTTTTTCTTCCATTGTATCTTAATGTTTTGGGAAATGGCACAATTTCCTGGAGTATCAAAATATTCATGGTTGATGTTCATTAAGTGAATGTTCACGTTGAATCCAGACATATCTCTCTACTCACAATCTTTATGGTATGTAGGAAAGCATTTTCAAAGCACTATTGTTGGGGATTGCCCCACTGTATGCCGGTTCTTTAATGTTCGTAACCACTTCAGTACTCTGATCAGGGAGTATGAGTCATCATATCTTTTCCACCTTTTATTTATGTGCAGGGTTTTACCATATAAACATATGAACTATGCATTGGAGGTAGTTTCTGCAATAAACAAATAAACAGAAGTAAATAACTAAATGTTAAACATACATGCACACATACTGTTGTGATAAACAGTACATTACCAATTAAACAATTTCAACAGCTCTCTCAAAGTGTGTTTAGCAGAATAAGAAACAAGCAAACAGAATATAACAGAGCAAACAACTAAAGGTAGCCTACATTATACAACGTCCTCGTTATGTTATTAAAGTATAATAAATATAGAATATCTTATACAGATACATAGCTACATAGTTAAACGAAGTATGGCCGATATTAGTAAGATAAGCCACGATGCTGGCGGCACTTTCACGTGCGTTTCACATGACAACTAATTAACATATAGATCGCGAAACACCCGCGCACACTACACGCGACACCATTCATTTCAATGGTGAGCGCGACATCGACCGTTGGCGACTAGATGGGGCGTGTCTGGCGACGCGACAAAGTTGAGAAATCTTTTACTTTATGCAAATGAAGAGCGATTTTCGCGAGCGACAACCAATAGGAGTGGAGCGCACGGGGGATCAGGGGACCCACCCTCCGCAGCAGCACATCAAACTGGGTCCTGTCCAGCCTGAAGTACTGCTGGAACCGGACTTCATCCAGCCGCAGTTCCTGCACCAGCCGGTGGTACTCGCCGTGCTGTCTCCGAGCCCGAATGGTCTCGTGAACCCAGATAGACCGGCGTTTGCGCTTATGCCGTAGATAAACGGCCGCAACGAGAAAATTCGACTTCTGTGTCTCGTTCATCTTCATGCTTCACTACAGACGTTTTTATGTACGGAGTATTTATATTTAGTATTTTCCCTCCAAAAATTGTGTTTTTTAGCGGCAAAAAAGCTGATTCGCTGTCTTTTGGATGTCATACTAGTCAACCAGTAGTGGGAACGCCCACTAGCGACCTCATCGCCAGCGACTGGCTACTTGCAGCGACAAAGTCGCGTGTAGTGTGAACGGGGCTTTAATGTCAGAGATAATCTCAGCAGTATAAACATACAGTATTACGAATATAAAGGTCAGGAAATAAACTCACTTCGTCAATAACTTTTGTCCTGCACTCAGAGATACTGCACGGGTGGATAATTGCGTCATATTCTGACTGCTCCGTATGCGTAACTGAGAACGCGTCACTTACGCCAAAACAGCATCCAAAAAAATTGCGTACTACGTACTTTCCACATGTATTAAGTATTCTACATAATACCCCCTTCAAGGATTCAAGGATATAGAATACAGCAGTAAATAATACTTAGACATAAAGTGCAAAGAATTCACAACAACTATTATGCATTTATTTGGCTAATGTTAATTGTTTCTTTATCAGGTGTGTTTGCTTATACAGAACAAGTGTGAGTGAAGGAGGGAGATTCAGTCACTCTAAACTCTGGTGTTCAAACAAACCAACAAGACCTGATTGAATGGGATTATGATGGTATTCTCATCGCTCTATTCAATAGAGATCTCAGTTAGGCCTATTACTGTACAGATGTTCAGTGTGTGATGAAGGTAATGAGATTCAGAGACAGACTGAAGCTGGATCATCACACTGGATCTCTGACCATCATGGACATCAGAAACACAGACTCTGGAGATTATACACTACAGATCATTAACATCAGCAACAGCAGTGAAAGTGAAAAGTTCTTCTGTGTTTCTGTTTATGGTGAGTCATTATGGTAAAAGCAAGTCTTGTCCATTTAAAACACATCATTAATGTGTTTAGTGAAATAATTTTGCAGTGACATTCAGGCGTGTTTTTTATCTTTACCGGTATATTAATTCACACACAACATCTACACTACCAGTCCTAAGTTTTGGATCAGTAAGATTGTTCATGTTTTTAAAAGTAATCTCTTCCGCTGACCAGAGGCTGCATTTATTAAAAAAATAAATAAAAAAAATTGTGAAATATTATTACAATGTAAAACAGCTGTTATTTTTATTTTGTAAATGACATTTTGAAAGATATTAAAATAGAAAACCATTATTTTAAATTGTTTTAAACAGTGTTTTAATTTTTTTAACCAAATAAATGTAGCCTTTGCGCAGAAGAGACTCATTTCAAAAATATTAAAAATCTTACCAAAACTATTGATTGGTAGTGTAGATAATTTCTTTAAAATCACATTTACTCTTAGAGTGTAATTTATTGCGGTAACTTCAAATTATGATTTAAAAACAAACTAGTTTTTCTACTAGTGGTAGTTTAAACTGTTTTGTTCTGGTCAATATCATCTCTTTATCACCTTTTATTATCATCAATTTAAATACATCAATTTATTTTTTAATTCACCAAGAATCCAAAGTGCAGTAGATTTGAAGTTAACACAAAATATGTTCATAAAATGTTATATCAACCCAGTAAATGTTTTCATTGAGGTCTGTTTGACAAAGTGTTCTTCACATGCACATCAAATAACACACAATTGTATCAACAAACAAGTTATGTTCACATTTCTAATGTAATTAAGATGAAAAATGAATGTATGAATAGTCAGTGTTTCTGTGCTGGTGTTGCAGTTTCCAGTGCTTGATGCTGTTTTAACTTAGCCTGGTAATACCAGACTCTGCTACTTCACTTTGCTTCGTAGACAGAGTCTGGAATAGCATAATAGAGAAGTGTTTTCTCTCTCGCTAGGGGGCGCTTGTCTGAAGTTTAAAATCATTGGTTACCCATAAGCCAATCAGATAAGTTTATTTATGACGTATGTTATGCGCAGACACAGCCGCATCGAACCACAGACATCATGCATCGAACTCAAATCTATGATCGAAGTTCCACTGTAAACCTGCTGTAAACACTTGATGATGCAGCGAAATACCGGAGTGAACATGGCTGTAAACGACTTTTTTGATCGGTCGGTGAGGGAGAGAGAGAGAGAGAGAGAGAGAGAGAGAGAGAGAGAGAGAGAGAGAGAGAGAGAGAGAGAGAGAGAGAGAGAGAGAGAGAGAGAGAGAGAGCGCACGCACGCACTCTCACGTCTTCAAACAACACGAGCGCTGTCTTGCTCTCTCTCCCTCGCGCATATTAATCAAAATCAATCGACAAGTTAGTAAAAGGTCGGAAGACCGCGGTTTCACGTGGAGCATTTGGAGATTTTTAGAGATTAGAGACTCTAGGAACAACATCTCAATGAACAACATCTCAACACTAAATTATAAAGGCCTGTCTCATATAGACGCCTGTCTCAAATACAAGCCGGTGCAGTTCGACGATTTGGGCAAATAAAAGCCTGGGCTATTATTTGAAGTTTTACGGTATTTAAGACCTGGAAAAGAAAGGAGACACTGACCTGTCTAAAGGCTCCCCAGTTTCTCGCTGACGATCGGTAATAGTTGATAAATTAAACTTTTCCCAAAGGGAGTAGGGCCACAACATCACCTCCATTCAAAATGTTTAATACACACTCTTCTTGTTCGGGCTTCAGTTTGCTAATGCCGGGAATATTCTCCACAACAGAGCGAATTGCATCCGCGTCTCCATATCCGCGGTCGTTTTCGATTTCCCTGACCTAATCTTAAACTCGGCGCTTAGCGACTACGTCACGGCTTTCAGCCCGCCCTCTGTTCGTTGATTGGCCAGGCTGTTTTCAGGCCGGTGGAAAACGGATAGATAGGCCGCTATCTCAGACTGAGTACAGAAGTGAAATGAAATTGAGCGGAAGTACGAAGTGTGACGTAGTCAGGCTAGTTTTAACTGCTAGTTCTTCAAAAACACACAAGATGGAGCTATTCACCAGTTAAATCAACATCACACAACTGATGACCAAAGTAGAAAAATGTATCAATAGATATCATACAAAAATACTGTTGAAGTTGATTTATTAGTCACTTTGTAAATAACAAGCTCTTCCAGGTCCAGGTCCGACTATGTTCCGGTCAGGAATATATGCAGGTGTTGCTGTTGCTGTTATTCTTCTGATTGTTGCTGTGATTTGCTGTTACAAGCACAAAGCAAGAAGGAACGGTGAGTGTAACATACAAATGATTTAATAAGATTGAAATAAGAGATTTAAAAACATCTTTAAAATATTTTTTTTTACTCTAACTAAAATAAAGTGTTTAATTGAGTTTGTTGTTTTTCCTCCAAAAGCTAACAGGACAAAGCGCGATAAACAGGTGAGAAACTACATGAATCTGTCTGACTGCAAAACAGATTCACATCTGTGCGCTGATTAAATGTTTGTGTGTGATTTACATTTTATATTATTATATACTTAGAATAATTTATTTAAATAATATTTCAAATGTGCAGGTTCTTTATGGAAGATGAATTATTGTTTTAAATGTGAAGAGAAACATTTTAAGATATTTAGTTATTTTTTGCAATTCCAAGCCTTTGTGTAACTCAAAACATCAATCTGTTTTATGTATTTGACCTTTTGTGAATCTGTGTTTTTTTATATAACAGGCAAGTGGAGCTGAAGACTCGTCCCCTGATCAGGATGCGCTTTTTTGATGAAGACTCTCAGAGACTCGAACCTTAATCAGACTGAGGCTGAGGCGGCCAATGAGACGCTTATTAACACCTACATAACACTTATTATTATACTTGAGCGTGTTGTTACCATCTTTCAATTAATAACCTGTTTGTACCTCTTCAGTCAGGTTTTCGTAAATTCCACGGTACTGAAACGGCTTTGGTCAAAGTTACCAATGATTTGTTGATGGCTTTTGACTCTGGTGTAATTTCCATTCTCATCCTTCTTGATTTAAGTGCAGCTTTTGATACTGTTGATCATAGTCTATTACTCGCCCGCCATGAACAAGATTTTGGTGTCGGGACAGCTTTGTATTGGTTTAAATCCTATTTCATTGACCGTTCTCAGTTCGTTTCCATGGGCGACTTCAGGTCTGAGATTAGCTCTGTTCTCACTGGTGTTCCCCAGGGCTCAGTCTTGGGCCCTCTGCTCTTTAATATTTATCTGTCACCACTTGGTCATTTGTTGCGATCACTTGGCCTCTATTTTTGATACTAGTCTTTCATTTGATTCTTTTGTTCAGAGTACAGTTAAATCATCCTTTATTTCACCTCAGAAATATAGCAAGATTACGTCCTATGCTAAATGTAATCATAATTTTTAAATTATGCTCCTGACATATAAAGCATTGCATGGCTTGGCTCCTTATTATTGATTTGAATTGTTCATTTTTCCTATACCACAATTAGACTGCAATCTTCACAATCCAACTTGTTGGTTGTTCCTCATACACGCTTACGATCTATGGGTGACAGGGTTTTTACTTCATATGGTCCTGTCCTTTGGAATTCTCTGCCACTTGATCTTAGGAAAGCTCAGAGCATTTTTAAAGGTAGACTTAAGACATCTTTTTTTTTTAAATTAGCATTTCATTGTTGATGTTACTTTTATTATTTGAGCATTCAGTATGAATATGTTAGCCTTAAAGGGTTAGTTCACCCAAAAATGAAAATTCTCTCAGTAATTACTCACTCTATTCAAACACCGTAAGACTTTCGTTCATCTTCGCAACGCAAATTAAGATATTTTTTATGAAATCTGAGAGCTGTCTTACTCCTTCATTGGCTGCAAGAAAATCAATATGTGCCGGCCCCGAAAGTTAGTAAAGACAATGTTTAAAATAGTCCAAGTGACTACAGTGGCTCAACCTTAAGATTATCAAGCGACAAGAATACTTTCTGTGCGCAAAAAAACAACAACTAAACTAATGACTTTATTGAACTCTTCATTTTCTTTTGTGTGTTCCTCTGAGTGAGTTCACGTAGTGTAATAGCGCAGCGGTTCTGGGTTGTACGTCAGAACGGAGGCTAACTATTGGCCAGCATCACACGCATCACACACATGACCAGCGGCGGCCAATAGTGAGCCTACGTTCTGACTCTCGTCAACCAATAAAATAAAGAAACACCTAGACAAAAACAAATAATTTGAAATAACCCATTAACTGTCGCATTGTATTCTACTGGGTTACATAAGCATTCAAAACTTAGTCTCTCACTTCCGCCAAAATGGATCACGGATTTGTATGACATCATCGCAGACTTTAGCTTCTCTTCACATCTTTTGTCCAATCAAATGCTCAGTAGAATCTAAAGCTCCGCCCCCTATGCTATAAACACCACCTGGCCAAAGCCACCGTTGACACATTAGGGAGCAGTATGTGTTAGAGATGTGTGTTCACTTACTCAAATGCTTGAGTTTTATTCTGTTTTCCAACTGAATGGTGGTTAAGAATGAAATGGCTAGAGTTTATTCACACCTCTACTATTGAATGAAACGTATCATCAGCGCTGGGATTCGCTTCATGGTGCTGTCAAGTACGAATTGAAGTCTTGATCAAACTCTGAATCTCAGGAATTTTGTTTTTTTGTTTTAATAAATGTCTTTTAACATTGTAACCTTTTATGAAGCATTTGAGATGGCATGCTGATCTTTTATTTTATTTTTACTGTCAAGTGTAGTTTTTTACTGGGATTTAACGGTAATGATTCGCTTATTCCCATCATCTCTTTGTTTTAAATGTTTTCTCCTTTGCATGTCTCTTTTAGTTCAATTCTTGAAGAATGTTTTGCTGTGCTGTGATTGTCCACAGTTAATTATTTGTGTCATTTATGAGTTTGTATTTTATGATATTATCACGTTTGATGGAAACATGTTTATCTGCAGGTCTGTGCGCTTCCTGGTTATAAGGCCGGCAGGATTTAGAAGTGTTCATCATCGTGTCTGTTGTTATAAATGTTTTCAGAAAAGTCATTTCAGTGTCATAGCTAAAGTACTAAATATGCCAAACTCCTCGCAAAAGCCTGAACCACGACCTTAGTAGAATATAGACCTTTCTCTTTTTTTACTTTGCATCCGTCAAGGAAAACGTGCTTTGAAGCACATATAAACTATATTATTTTATGGAAAATAGATAAGAAATAGAAAGATATGTGTATGTTTATGTGATAAGTGCAATTAAAACATATCTGATTCACTTACAACGGTTTAAGTCTTTTATTATAATCTTTTGGGTTTTTTAAAAACCTAATTTTATGATGCTGTTATGCAAAATTTAGGCAGTATGTTTGAAAAAAAAATTAGCTGGATACTTAAGAAAATCTTGCAGTGGATCAAAAATAAAATTTTAATAAACATTTAAAAAAAAACAGCAGTAGGCTAATTATTAGACAAATAAGAATGAGCTTAATGGTAATTTAATAACTTATGGTTTACAAAGTTAAAGCTACAGTCTGTAACTTTTTTGTGTTCAAAATGTATATAATGAGTGAATAGTACATCATGAATGCATTTTCCAAACTGTCTTTTAAGAAGAAAAAACTTGACTGACTTTTGAATTTGCACATGGTTTGTCTTAAAGCATATTAAAAACACCACATAGACATATGAACAACATTATAACCTTGATTTCTACCACTGGGGGACTTTAACTCTATCCCCGCCATTGATGCCCAGACTGGCTCCACCGTCTCTCATAGGCACTTGATAGAAAATGTGTTTGTATTTGGTGTAGGAAGGAAGGAGCATGTCATTTAAAAAAAATGATGTTTCACTTTATTCAGTAGGCTATATCAAATCAAGATCTCCGTTTTGTGAGCGAATCTTTTGAACAAATTATTTTAAATCAACTGGTTCACAATAAATAACATTAATTTGTGAATTCGACTGATCTAGAAGATTAAACTTGCAGTATCTAACAACAACTCAGTGATTTTTGATAGTAGCCGATGGATTTGGTAATACTTGAGCCATTACTAGTGGGTTACCATGATCTTCACTTTATAATTATTTCTATATTATGCAATGTTAATTATGGAACTACATAGTAGTTCTTAGTGGTCCCTTGGGAGGAATGAAAAAAAAATTGTTATTGATTAGATAATAGTGAACTACCTCATTCAACAGAGTGATATTACTAATTCATTAATTATTAATAGTAAAAATCATTATAAAGTAAATTTGTTATAAGTGTTAATAGTGCATTACTCATTTGTTCCTGTGTAGTTATTCATTAATGACGGAACAGTATTATAAAGTGTTACTGTTGATTTCACTGTTAGGTGAAGTCAGACTGTGATGTTCATAAATAGCAGGACAGGAAGAATCCCTTCAAACTAAATTCATAAATGATCACTCTGTCTTTGTCCAGCCAACAGATCAAACCGTTTCTGAGGAACTCAAACCGCAGCCGGTTTCATTCTGACTGAGAAGAAGAGGAACAATATTTTACCATAAAGAACATATTTATTTATTATTAATATTTAACATTATCAGAAATAAATGACAAAAATCAATTATGTTTTCTATGAACAAGAACATTTAAAGTCTAAGGCTCAATCCCAATTCACCCCTTGCCCCTACCCATCCGTTTTGCGCGTTCACGTCAAGGGGTAGGGTGTCCCGATTCTTGTTTAGATCGAGGGGTAGGGCTAATGGGTAACGTTAGGGCTACTAGGGCAACTGTGTGGTTGCATAGAGCTGTCCCCGCCACACATAAGCATCTGCACCGCACCATAATTACAGGATCTGTGTCCCTGAGGACCATCTGTTGATAGATTAGTCGTAATTACTCTATATGGTCATGTTGGACTTGTGAACTGTTGGCATGAATGTATCCTTCTTAAAAGGTTGTATCACCGATTTCTGGCCCAAAAGTAAATCATCACATTCATCAATTGCTACGTCACTCTGTTGATGTTCAAATAAAACATAGAGCTAGCTCGCTACTCCCTCCCCCTCCCTTCCGTGCAATTGAAACTCTCCTAAATGTGCATCTCGTTGGTTATTGGTTGGAACACTTTGTTTTGCTTTTGAGTGGGTGGTGAACACTAGTTGATAACAAGTGATTTTTGGTACAGATCTCGGAGCCTAGGCTGCTAGCGGATCGTTAGGAAAGATTAGATGAATGTGATAATTATGTTTTCTGTAAATATATAATATATATATATTATATATTTATATAATAATATATTTTTCTAGAAAATCCCTTCTTTTGGGCCAGAAAAAAGGGATTTTGATACAACCTTTAACACAGAAATAGATGTCTTTAAATGGAATTATGAGAAGTGGTGTGCAGCAAGAATGGCATTATATAAAGTCATAAATAATGATATTTTGGCATCCAAAGCTGCACACTTGTAACAGGCAAGCCTGTTACGAAATCTTTTATCTGCAGTCTTTCTTCCACACCGCTGGGGGTGCTATGGTTCCTAATTGTGCTCCTTAAGTAAAGGTGGGTTTGTAGAGGAAGTTAGCAGAACAGCAGCAGCAGAAAGCATTGCTTACCTGCACTTGTGCTATGTCCAAGGGGGTAATCCATCGACCGGAAGTTGAAGCCGGCCTGTCACGGAATGTGCAAGGCAAAAAGGTGTGAGGACTCAAGTGCAGGAGAAGGTATATTTATTCACAAAAACAAAACAAACACAAAGCAAAACCCACGAGGGGGAAAAATACAATGAATAAAACAAGAAACACTAACTGAACTCGATGAAACAATAACTGAACCTGACCATGAAGACGATCACAAGGAATGGGAGACATTAGACAACGATCCGACAAAGACTGCAAACAAGAGGAGACTTATGAAGGGAACAAATCAAGAGGGGACAGGTGGAAGAACTCAAACACTAATCAGGTAACGAGGGGGAGGGATCAAACAATGACAAGAGCACAAGGCCCAAATTTACCAAAACACCCATGTGCAACACAAGACAGGACAGGCATGTGACACGGCCGGGTCCCGCCATCTTGTAGCAGAACTTCACCTGCTGTTACCATCCCATTGACTCCCATTCATTTTGGCGTCACTTTGACAGCGAATAACTTTACATCTGAGGCGTTTAAAGACTCCGTTTGTCCATTATTTATTTCTAAAGAAACACGACAATGTATAAAGGGCTCCATTACCTTCTATGTTACATTATGGCCCCGTAGAAACAGTTTTAGTAAAAATAGGCTAACGATTGCGTCATAACCACTCGACTCTCTGTCGCGCTGTACAGAAATTACCGTACAGACAGGAGGAGAAGCTCGCAGGCAATCGGGGGGACGTCCCGTCAAGGGAGAAGCACATAGATAATGAGTCCATAAAAGCAACGGAATACTTACTCCTGCTCACTCACGCCAAAGAACTCTTTGCTCAAGTTCCCCGTCTCTGCAAGATTAACGTTGGCAATTTCACGCACAGCTACTAGAAAATGTACGTCTGTCAGACAGGTTGCTCACGTCATCAAGCTTAGTTTGAGTCGGTTTGAGTCTGCGCGTCAGGAACGGAAGTGCTCAAAAATAGCTAAAAATGGGCTTCAACTGTCTCAACTGAGTTCCAATGAGATGGCTCTGTCCACTTCTTATACTGTCTATGGCTATGTCCTGAATGGGAAATGTTCCATTTCCAGCTCAACTTAAAGTAAGGATATGTTTTCTTTCCTGTTATTTAAAAGCCTTGATGATGCTGTTTGTTCTGCTAAGAAGTTTGATACAGTTTATTTGTATGTATTTTAGAAGGACTCTTTATCGATGACTTTATCATTGCATGTTGCAAACTGAATATGAGGGATGTAAGCTTGGGACTTTTGGCTTACTTATGACTGTTCCTGATTTGGAAGAGTCTGATGCATGAGAACTGTTATCTTTTGGAGTGAATTCATCGCAAATGGTTGGATTATTCATCTACTAAGGGACTGCTTCAACTTTGGACATTGTTTAATGACCTATACCACCAGATAAGACTTACACCCATCAATTTTCTCTTATTATTTTGCTTATTGTAGTTGATTTTCTTTTTCTTGTATTTACTTTTTGGGTGTTGACAATTATTGTTGTTTGCATGGCATATAAAAAAGGATAGTGTTTATTCATTTGGGGAGCATCTTTCCTTATTGAACAGCTATTAGGCAAACTGAATCCCCCATTATTGCGTTGTATAACTTTGTTTTGCATTAAAAATACGAGACGGTTATACACTGTAAACACAATACCATTCAAACACATCATAATAAAACGCACAGAAAGCAGTAACAGAGACTTGAACAACTTGAGTAACTTTTGGAAAAGTTTAGCCCATGCAAGTCAGCAACAGTGAACAGCTTGAGCAGTTTTTGGAAGTTGAGCACATACAAAGCGATAACGAAGGTCAAAATGTAACATGACCATGTTAAGCACAACACACAACTTGAACTCGAACCTTTTGGAACTGCTGAACTCAGAAGAACTCTGACACAAATTTCAAGTGCAGCCCTACATTTACACAATGAGGTTTTTCGTGCTTCTTCATGGATCTGAAGCAGAAAGCCTTTACAGCGACTTCACTTGTGGCCCTGTCTTTGTTTGACACTAATGCCAATCACATATTAACACAATAAAAAGTTAGGAACATGCATGAAGGCGTACAGACACAACGTAGACATTTTCCGCCTAATACTAGAAAACAGTACAACATTATAACACGCATATTCTGTCAGACCGGGATTGTTTATTAGCCTAATGTAAGCTAGCAAACTAGCGTAAGCCATAAAGTTTGAGATATATAGACTTACCTTCATATCCGTGGATATATGAAGAGGCATACATTTTACAGCCCTTCTCTAATTTGCTGGTATAGGTGATTTGGAGGAGGACTTACAAAGGCGATGTACGTCCGTTATTGTAAGTTTCGGCAACTCTTGTAAACATCTAGTGTAGAATAGCGCCATGTTTAGACCGGAAAAGACGAGGCCGCATTTCCGGTAAGGAAGTAGTTGCGTGCAAGGAGCCTATAGACTCTCTTTTGGAGCCTGTATAGAGGCCAGTCGATGAGTTGCTGTTCAAATCACTTCCGTGTTGGCTTCAGAGAGAGACTGGAAGGTTGCCGCTCGGTTAAAGCATGCTAAATCATGTTAGCAACATGTTAAATAATGCTAACAAAATACTACCAATGTGTTAAAACATGTTAGCAACATATGCTAGCAACGTATTACTTCATATTAGTGTAAGGTTTAGAAGTGGAGTTCATATTTCATATTTGAAAGTTGTAATGCTTTACATTAGATATACATATGCAGAATTTAATATAATTTATATTTGAGTTGATTTAATTTGCTTTAAATTGAACTTTGTTTAATCGTATCATTCTTATTATGTACTCTTGTTTATGGTTTATATATTTTATATAAGTTGTATTTAGATATAGTATGATAATCTGAGTGGTGTCAGAGTAAATATTATAGTGTAATCTGTGATGTCCTCTAGCGGTGAGTTTGAGGAACTGTAGATTCATCATTATACACTGATGCTGTTTGACCATCATATATAGACTGAACATAATATAAATTGTGTGTGATTCAAAAAGAGTCTATTAAAGTGACAGAGAAATAATAATATATGTCAAACATCTCAGATCAAAGTAGAGACCAAAAGTGATATATAATTAACACATTATTTAGATTTTTTAAAACAGCTGATCAGAGGTAAAATTACTTTAAAAATTAATTCAGAAAATAAAATGATCAGATAATATTGTATTATTGTAAATATAAATAAACAGAAAACAAAATCAAAACTCTGATACCTGAAACTTGCAGATCATTTCAGCGATAAAAGTTTTACAAGTTCTCAGACCAAAGTGGAATAGTTGGTTTTTAATACTCTAAAAAATGCTGGGTTGTTTCAACCCATGTTTGGGTCAAATATGGACAAACCCAGCCATTGGTTAACATTTTTTTAATTAATTTTTTAACCCAACGATTAGGTTTGTCCATATTTGACCCAAACATGGGTTGAAACAACTCAGCATTTTTAGAGTGAATGTGTGTTTCTAGATTGTTCCAGAAATGACTGTTAAAGTCTCTCATATTTACAGTCATAAATCACACACTGTGTCAAATATGAGTATGAAACAGTAATAATGTGAAGAAAAGCTTCAGGGTTTGAACGTTTCGAAGAATTTAAGACAGAAATATAGGAAGAAATAAAATAATTCTTACAATAATCAAATCATTTATTTTATGGTAAAATTGTCCTTTAACACTTTTTACATTATAATCACAGAAAATCTATATAAAGCTTTATACAAAAATACTTGTTTATATATTTATAGTTATATTAAGTATTGTTTTGCACGTGACCATCAACTGACATCAGAGAACCGTGATCATGTGATTGTGTTGTTTAATTATTGAAATTAACTTAGTAAAACCTTTAAGTGTGTGTAGTTCAGTGTTGAAGGTGTTTACTGATATATAATAATACTACTACTAATAATAATAAAATTATTTTTGATCAGTTAGTTGCCAAGGCAACATTTTGTTCAGATTATGTTGAAGTACTATAACTGTATGAATGAATAAATAAAATTTAATAAAACTAGGCATATATTTAAAAGTATATATAAAAATAACACAATCAAAATTACTAAAACTTTAACTAAATTAAACTGAACACAGAAAAATAAATAAAATTCAAAAAATTATTAACAATTATATTGGGTATATTAATGGTATAAAACAAGACTAGCACAATCTTTTCACTGAAAATATGAATTGCTTAAATAATGCATAATTTATAACAATGAAATAGTTTATTTAAAATGTAGCATTTATTCACATTCTGTAATTAAAATCAACAGTAAAAAATATATTCTTACAGTACAAACATGTAAATAAAGAGCAAAAGTGACATTTCAGATTCTGAGTTCTAATGAACCAAATAAGTTTTTTTGAACCAAATAAGTGTTTTTAAGCAAAATAATGTGAATAAATCTTTATACACTTCGCACATTGTATTATGCAAATACAGTACATTGATAACAAGACAAGTAAAAACTGACAGTACAATATGTGTAGTGCAAATCTTCACATTTGTGCATTTAATACATTTGTAAATGAAATAATGATGTTTAAGTTGCAGGTTTAAGTTGTCACAGTGCAAATATAGTGTTAAATGCTGATTTGAGTGTTTCCATGTTCCTAAATATCACACATCATTTTTATTCTATGAATGTATCAAGATAATAAGTAGGTTATTGTTGAAGTGAATAATATTGAAGTAACTACAGTGAATAAGCGCCGTCTAGTGTTTCTATCATAATGAGTCTCTATCAGAATCTGCACTGCAGAAACACTGAACTCCTTCTCAACCTTCAACAAACACCTAATCCATCATCTCAAACAAGACTCTTATTATAATAAGCATAAATGATAAATGTTAATCTATTCCAGGTTTATAAGATGAAACTGTCAGATAATGTAAGTAAAGTTCATCTAATTGTCCTAAATTATATATATATAGTTTTGCTGATTCACCTAAATGAGAATAATGCTGAAGATTCACACTGATCCTGTTGGCAGAAAGCAAGTTAAAAAAACATTCTGTGTGTGTTGACAAGTTTGTGCATCCCAGTTTACCTATGTAATACTCGTCAACATGGCGGTAACAAATTTTACCACGAACGTTTCATACGGCAGTTTGCAATCTTTAATTTCTGCCACGTTGAACTTGACAGCCTTAGCTATGCTAGTCAACATGATGGAGTTCAGTTGCAGCTGGGTGCCTAGTGTATCCACCTTATCAGTTAGCTGCTTTATTGCTTCCAGGACCGCATCCATACCTTCTTTCCCTTCTGTCGCCGTATCCATCCTTTTAGCATACATATGGTCGTCAGTTGCGTCGTTGCTGCGGGATAAAGCCAGATTCTTTTTTTTTTTTTTTCATCATGGTACACAATTTTTATTGTGGTTTTAAAAAAAAAAGTTTTGTCATTTCAAAAGGAGTAAGTTACATTATGGCAATTTGGATAGCTAAATATTTGTTAACATCTGGGACAGGCCTAGAGAGCTCAAGACATGCAATGCACCCGGTCCGCCATCTTACTGGAACCCACAACGGTTCTTACATCTAGACCAGCAATGTTGTGTATGGAAGGCGATCGGGGTCTTTAATAGTCTTCCAGCTAACTGGAAAGAAACAAACTTCTTAAAATTCATCTTCACTTTGTGAATCACAGTGGTGATAAATGTTTTTAAAGTCTAAAGACACAAATGGAGACATGAGTTTTGCTATGACCCTATAGTTTGTTTGTTTGTGCTGTTCTTGTCTCTGTGTTGTTCACAGTGAACATTGTCTTGGATGCTGCAGGCTGATGAGTGCTATAATGAAATTAGAGACCGTTCGTTATTTATGGAATGGACCACCGGAGGAAAATAAGGGAGGGTCATGTATTTTTATTCTTTGTTGAGGGGAGGGTCATCCATCTTTTTTTAGTCTAGGAGGAGGGCCACCAAACTTGTGTATTCATGTAAACAGCAAAATTTTGAAGTGGCTTGTTTGGTGCATATTTTTCCATGTAACTCTCTCAGTCTCGGCCCCCCATCGCTAGCAGATGGGTCCGACCCAACAAAAATCGTCAGTAATTTGTCGTAATCCTCGCATTCATCACACTTCAGGCGCCTACCCCTCTGCAAACCACGTTTATCCTTCATTGCCTTCTTTCTTGAAGGGTAGGGGGAGTAAAATAAAGGCCTCGCACCGTGGCTTTCGAGTGGAGAGACTGAGTCCTGGTCCTCTAGAGCAGTGTTTCTGGGTCGTTCATCATTCTGTAGGGGGTCGCGAGAGCTAGTTTGTGTGCGACAATACGAGTCACACTTTTCCAAATTCCACCGCGTCTGGATATGATTATTTGATATGAATATTTTTGGATAATATTATTATGATAATGAATCGTTTGAATAAATGACTCAATAACGGTCACCTGCCGCCTCCTACTGGTGGTTTAGTTTCGTGTTTAAAAGTATCATTCTTTCCAAAATTTCTTATTTGTATATTCAAAAAATATTTTAAATAATCTCATTACATTATTTAATGCAGTTTAATTGGATTGGTAACAATCCTTTATCATCTTATTATTCTATTTTAATTTATTGATTAAATTTAAGAATTTTAAATGAAAGATGAAGAATATATATTTAAAATGATTAGGGAAAATTCCGATTTATACTGTATATGTCAAAGCTGACTGAACAGTGATGAGAATATTGATGCGGTATAAATTATATTTACAACACACAATCAAAATAAAATAAAATTCCTGGACAAACAAACGTTTTTACTCGGACAAGTGAATGACTGACCGAAGGACAATCAAATGAATAGGCTTAATGATGAGCCCTGATATATATTTTTTTATTATTATTCATTTATTTACCCATAAACTTGTCTTTGGGGAAGGCATAAGTTATAGTGGCAAGAATAACTTTGTGAAACCTTTGGCGGTGGTGGTTTCCCAGACAGGGTTTAAAGTCCCACTCCGATCATATTTTGAGCTATTTTTAAACATTCCCAGTGGTCTTTAAATTATGATTATGCCATTTTTAGCCAAAATTACAAAACCTGTGCCGTTTTCTGGGACTTCGCTTCAGCAGAGCGGCAGTAGCTCATTAGCAATTCGCCTCTGCGTTGTGGGCGGAGCCGTTGGCACGGAGACGTTGAACTAGCTCCCGACAGAAAAAAAATAAACTTACCGGTAAAGACACAGGATGTCCAGTTGATCGTGTCTTGATGGAAGGCACTGCATTCGGCGTCCAAAACTATTTACTGACAAAGCCCATTTTTTTTCTCCTGCCAGTTGGTGAAACAGTCTTCTGTGAAGTGCTGACCGCAAACCGATGTGTGGTTTTTAACATTGCCGTGACTAAGGAACGTAGGCTACTCCATCAATCTCTCACAGCAACGAGTAGCTATAATATAGTGAATGATTACATTTTTTATAGGCCTATGTGGAACATTATCTGAATTGAGAGAGTTAAGGAACCGGATGAACTAAGCTCTGTGATAGTGAGTGTTACAAGTAATAAGCACAGGAAAAGAAATAAAATGAAAATGGTCAAACTAAATTCTTTAAATATAAAACAAAAGAAAAGCAGATAAATGATAAGTCCTTGGAAAAACACTGCTCATTCGCGTCTGTCAGCGGCCGTGCGCTCCTCTCAGCCATTCACTGAACAGGGGAGACGCAGCAAGAGAGAGTGACGACAGGGAGAAAGCAAGAGCTCGCGCTCGCAGGACAGTACTGGCAACATTTGGAGGTTACTTAGGTTTGTCCAAAAAGTCGCTAAAATTGTCGCTAGTCGCTTTTTTGAAAAAATGTCCTAAAGGGGTCTGAAAAGTCGCTAAAAATAGCGACAAAGGCGCTAAGTTGGCAACACTGAGGGGGCGGGGCGGAGGGGAGTATGAGCTTGTGGCCCCGCCCAGTGGAGTTACTACGTCACAACTCCAGTCTATTTTAACCAAGCGGCAACCTCCCCGTCTCTCTCTTGAAACCAACACGGAAGTGAATTAAACGGCAATTCATCGACTGGCCGCTTGAGGCAGACTGCAAAAGGGAGTAAAATCTGCATCTCCCCCATGTTAAAATGCCCAACTTCACAGCAGAAAAAAATATGTTTACAGCCTGGTGGCAAATAGTTGTTTTGGTCTATATAGCTAATTTTGCCCTTCATGACAACTGTGAGGGGGGTGAATTTTTTTACAACTCATCCGTTTAAATTATATTAAGCCTTAAAGTTCTGCATAATTAAGGGCGTGGCCATTTGAGTGACAGGTGGATTGCCGCTGCTGTCACAGCTAGTCGTTTGTCTGCAGTCTGTTAGCGTCACCCTCAGCTGTGTTTGTGCTTTTTTCGGAATTTTTTCATACATTTTAATACACGTATTATACCTTCGCCCATGCACGCCGTTGGATTCCGTCGTTGTCGAGTATGGAGAGAACAACCAGCGCTGTATTTCCAGTTGTTTTCCTCGCATGCACTAATGGATGTCTGACAATTGAATTGCTTTTTGGAGTTTAGATTTAAAAACGTCTGTAGATATAGAGACCACACTCGTTATGCGGTACTGTTGCTCTCACGGAACAGATATGCTTATTTAACTTTTTAGTGTAAAATAAAAAGTACCGTCAGATGAAATCCTGCAGGTGTAAGTGCTTTCTCTCCGTCCATGCAATAGATGCACACACTTGAATGAGCGCGGATTTCTAGTTCATTTACTTGAACTTCTGAGGTAATATCTTTGGTTCAACCCATCTAAGAAATTGAGAGGCGGCCAAAATCATATTTTAAAATGGACTGAATAAAGCTCTTTACGAACTTGACGTGCGATGCCATGCTGACTGACATGTATGCGCTTGAATCACTGTCACACGCACAAGCTCAGAGCAATATTGTAAGTTACTGCATAATACATTTTTAACTAGCAGAATAATAATGCATCACGATACACATAGTTGACTGCTTGTATGTTGTGAGAAATGTGTGTGGTGTTATGTACTGTTGTTGTATACATGCTGCTCTTAACTAATTGCCCCTTGTGGGATTAATAAAGTTGATAAAAAAGTAAAGTATAGTCTCACTTTTAGTTATGTCTTTTAACTATTGTAGTATTTCGAAGGGCAAAAACATGAACTTTAACTATTGGCTTTACTTCTTCAAACACCTGTCACTTTAGCGCGAGGCCAGTAGCATATAGCATTAGCACCTCAGCTCCACCCACGTCCCGCCTCTTTGCCCATTTTCTGTTATCCGGTAGTGACGAGAGGTGACGCGCTGCCAAGATGGCGACGGTCGGCCCCGCCCACTTTAGGCTTCAAAAACGCTCTTCAGAAACCTACGGGTGACGTCACGGATACTACGTCCATATTTTTTTACAGTCTATGATTTTAACCTATAGTATCCAGCTGCAGACCCGCAGCACCAACACCAGTTTCAGAACCCCAGCGCCAGAACCGGAAGTAAGGGCGGAGCTTACGTTCTAACACCAGCGCCAGGACCGGAAGTGAGGGGCGGAGCTTACGTTCTAAAACGAGTAACGCCACCTAACGTTTTGGAGCGTAATTTGCTTAGACGCGAAACGGTATGCTTTTATTTCACACGAAACGTCATACTTTACACGTATGTTATAATGATACATTAAGGTACAGTACAATAAGCATTTTAAAACATTGATTTTGTGTAATATAATTGTATATAGTAATCTGTTTCATTGTATTATGAAAAATTATTATATATTGTATTATTTTTCTTTATGTAAAATAATGTCACAAATCTAAAAAAGAGAGAGAAAATTCTGCACTGTTTTAAAAGAAACAATACAAATGTGTACAACAAATGACCAATTCACCCCTAGGCCCATTTTATCATGACAATCCTGTATAAATTTAACTTGCAATGTATCAAATGAGGAACTCACTCTCAGCCTCAGGACATTTTGTCCCTACCTACATTCTTGAAAAAATAACTCCATGTCTTCCACTGGACCCCTGAGCAGATGGCTGTTGGAATGGAGCCATTTCCAGTAGCAGTTTTAGCATGGGCATCTGACACACAGATGAACGGCAGAAAATTATTAATAATAATGCTTTCAGACATTACATTAAGGTTTTTTATTTTATTTTATTATAATTCTGACAATGTATTTACCTACATATCACAACTGTATTTACAATAACACATTTATTTATATTTGTATATAGGACTGACAGTTAAGCTGTCATTTGTAACTATACAAGAATATAAGAACTATTTAGCTATTTTAGTAAAATGTTCTTATTAAAGTGGTACAAGCAGGAGTATGTTGTTTGTGCACCACAAATTGACACTTACCAATCAGGTATTTCAAATAATTGTAAACTAGCAAGAGAGAAAATGCCACAAACTATTGTAAAGTGACACATACCATTGTTAAGTGTACATCTGTAGATCCTATATCTATTATAATGTAGATACAGCAAGTCAAATATTTGAACAAAACATTCGGACATCTCCAGCAGGAATATATATTAAATTAATTTGTAGTTATTGTAGACTAATCCCCAATGTTTAGTCAATGGTAGCTTATAAAATGTATACACCTTTTTCAGTAAGCAGAGACAGAAAAGAGACTCAACAAATATGTAAGTTAAAGCAATGGCTTCCCCCCCCCCTTTTAATAAATACAGTTGATGCATTAGCATACTTCAAATTAGTGAAACTTGACTATGCCAGAGGCCATTACAACTTCAACTGCATAGCGGCAAATCTTCTCCAGTCTTTGTACAAGGAGTATTGTCACCTTAAAAAGAAGAAAACTGTTGTTTTTCATCAAACAACAAATAACACAAATCAACTTCAATCATATAATTACCACATACCTCTGGAATCATAACATCAAATATGTAGTTCAGGTTTTCAAGATCCTCATCTGCATCCACTGCTCTCTTTATTTTATCAGCAAGTTTGATGAGCTATTAAATATGAGAATATTGAATAATTTAGGATAATAAGGCACTTGTTGTAATATAACATTAACATATACTGCAAGTAAAATGTGAAACGCTTAAAACAATAATCTTATTTTCTCACATCACTTTCGCTGAAATAGCACTGTTTTGGCTTTAAGTGCTGCTTGAATTTCAGTGATGTCTCTGGATGTTTCCACAGGTAAAACCGACAGGATTTGATGTCTCCATTGTGAAAAGCTTCATGTAAAGCCTGTTGGAACAGAATTATGTTAAAATGGTGTGTATATATATATATATATATACTGTATATACAACACATGGCAAGAAATGTTAATTGTGATTTTATAGTACTCACTTTTATGTCTTGATCTGAGATTAAGTTTTCAATTCCAAGTCTCAGAGCCTTCCGAGTGCTACAAAGAAACAATAATGTATATGTTATCAACATCAGGTTATGACATAGCATAGAACAAAAAACAGGCTATAGAATAGTTGCTGATTAATCAGATGACAATTAGCCAGTGGTACCACAAAAGGCTGTTAATAAGTGGTTAGCTAAATCAAAGTTTATGTGGCTTTATACTGATTATGTAACATGAATTGAAGTACCATAATATTAATGCTGAGTATGTTTTGTTCCTATTTATTTCTAGCAAGATCATATACTTTTCAGTGAAAATAAAAATGTAATTCTGGGCTAGACCATGATCCAACTCCATGTTTCTTAATGGCAGTAAAAGCTTTCTATTTAAACTTACTCATCAAAAGTGTGTGGTTGTGTCAAATCACATCCACATTTGAAAGTCCCTTTTTTGACTTCAGCTTCTTTCACTCCAGCACAATCTGTGTGTAGCCAGCCCAAACACATGTCACACTGTACCCACAAGGGCTTCACAACACTGGGATACAATGGCCTGTGAATACGATACACATGGTTTAATTATTCACCTAAAAATATACAGTAAAAACAAAAAAGGCCTACCCTTTGCCCACTTTCTGAAAACAGCATAATAATAATATAATAATTAAAACGTTTAATTGACATCTATTTAAAAAACATCACTAATATAGGCTATTTATATAGGCGTTTGTTTCATCATTATGTCAGTATAGCTGCTCAGCTCATCTGTAAGTCACTAAGGTGTCACAAGAAGGAAACCTGTTCCGCGACAGTGTCAGTGTTCCGCGATAATGTCAGTGACATGTCACTATCCACTAGGCACATGCCAATGGAGACCTGATGTGCAAATACGTATAGTGACATGTGCCATTGGCTTCTGTGCGTCAGATGCCCATGTCACTTAATGTTAATACCGCCTCTCGCCATTTCACAGCTTCTTTCATGTGCCAGATTATTGGGAGCTCCTTCATTACATATTAAAGGAAAATGTGACTTTATAAATGTGTAAATGTGACATATAAAAGATATATATATATATATATATACACATATTATACACACCACCTCACTGCTGCTAAGTGTAGCTTGTTCTTCACATGGAAGGGACTCTTGTAGGGTTTCTGCACTGGAATATATTTATATCTTGGTTAATTTAAAATTGATCAGAAGAGAGTGCAAATGTAACGGTGGGCTGGAGTAAATGTCCAGTATCTACCTTTCAGAGAAAATCCCAAAGTTCTCCAGAAGAATAAGAGCCCACCATCTCCGTATGTTTGGAAAGTCGCACTGCAAGACAAAAATAGAGAAATCTTGATATTTCAACTGCTACAACATCATAAAGGTCAATTACTTCAACTGGTAATTACTTACAGATGTAAAATCAAAGGGTGCTCCCAAGACAAGATGTAGAGCATACTGGAAAACAGCAACAATTAAGGAACATTATCTCTGTAAATCTCAATCAAAAAAAAGTATTCCTTGTTCCGTATTTAACAACTTAAAAAAATGAAAATAAAAACACCACCACACCAATCATTGGTTTAATTATATCAAAACAATGTCTCACCATCAACATGAAGACTCCACAGTCTACACCACCAATCTGTTGGGGGATATCCTAAAAAAAAAAAAAAGCAGGAGTTTATTAAGGGTTTGACACTTCAGCAGTCCCAAATTTAGCAGACTTCTTTATAACCAACCTTGTTTTTCAGTAGCACCCATGTGCCAGGTGCGATTTTGGCTGTCATCTTACTGTAACAAAAATACACAAATAATAAAACAGATTTGTTAATATGAAGTTACATTGTGCAGCACACAGTTTGAAGCTCTGAATCCATGCAAAGACACGCAGTCAACAGTATTTGGGTCTTTCTTGTAAAAACTGTCACAGCATGCAAAATCAGAACATCATGCAAGTAACCATTAAGGAAGTTTATTAAACTCTTGAACAGCAAAACTTGAACAAACACATTGAACAGCGAACCTTGAACAGCAAACCTGAACTGAGAACCTTGAACAGCAAACCTGAACTCAGAACCTTGAACATTTTAACTTCTATATTTATTTTTGCAACCTGAAAACTTTCACATATCTCTCATCACCCAACCCATACGGATTGGTTGAATCTAGGAAGTACATGTGCCTATCTTTTGGCTTCATGACCTGCAAAAAATAGTGTTAGTACTTAAGAATCATGAAATGGCATTTCTGAATTGTGATGAGACAAAAGCAGGCAATTTTCAGACAACACTGCAAAGTTACATTAAATAACTTACACACAACATCCAGTGTGCTGGCTTCCAAGCAGGGAAGACAATGAAATCTTTCAGCGCAATGCAATCCTATAGATGATTAAACAAAAATCCATTTAGTTTAAAATAAAATTGGACACTGCTGTGAATGTTATGTAACTTTGTGGCCTCACTGGAAATGACAATAATGGGTCCAAATTATTTGGAGGCAACCAGGTCACCACAACATATGCGTTGGCTGTCCAAACATCCATTCCCTACAACATAACATACCAATATAAGACTGTACACTAGACAACTAGGTCTCTGACTATTTGAGATTTGCAGCTTTACAAAAACTTACTCGTTCCTTAGCCACCAATGCAATCACCTCAAGACAGCTGTTTGCAATCTGCAGTTTTTAAAAAGACAACTGTAAATAGTGAGTCACAAACATTTCTTATTGTATGTTATTGTCAACTCACTGTTGCCTCCAACAGCTCATTGAGACCTAGAGTACGGAAATCTTTCCTCCTCAGAACCAAGTTCCCAACTTTTCCAATTGTTTCATCTGGGTCATCTGTCCCCAAAGCCCAGTCAAGCTTAAAGACAAATGAGAAAAGAAATTACATAGAGTATATATATATATATATATATATATATATATATATATATATATATAAAATTCTGCATTTCAAATTCATAAATTCTGGTTTGTGAGTGCCATTACAACATCAAATAAAACTGAAAACTGTCATTCACATACCATTGCTGATTGTCTATGGCTTGGCAGACAATCCCAACACACTCTACTGGCAAACAGGTGTTCGATGCTACACACAATTTCATTTCCTGCTGTAATAGTTAAAATGGATAATTACATACAATAACTTGCATCAGGATATATCAAGACTTAATACAAAATATATTAACACTTACTACTGGTTGGGGCCATCGTTGAGGTCAGGGTTGTGTCTTCCATCTCAATGTCTATGTCCTCCATTTCAATGTCTATGTCCTCCATCTCAATGTCTATGGGGACTGGCTCCTCAGTGGAGATGTCAGAATTTTCTATAACAATACAAACAGCCAACAAGAGCTAGACCCAAACCTCATATTTCCTTTAAACAAACACACTGGATGGTGGCCTATGCATTTACACTACTTAAAAAAAAAATATATATATATATATATATAAAGAAATTTTAATTTACCCAGCACAGCCTGTCCATGCATATTCTTCACCAACTTTGATCCAAACGTCTTCATTAATCTAGTCCTTACTTTGTTGTTCTTGTTTTCGTTATAGTGGTGAATTATGGTCCTCATTTGAAACAGATGTGTTGATGGCTGAGACATGTTCAAAAAGTAGTTATTTTTTCTCATCTTTGAGAACAGTTGCTCTGCAACCTGGCTATTTATTTTGCCAGCTAGTTGAGGCACTATAGTGATCTTCCTCAGAACATCTCTACTGTCTTTGGAATTGCTCTCGTGAAAACGGTCAGACAATACGTAATGATCCGAAGACCCTGTCAGTGGGTGTCCTTGAGGATCGCTCACACTCATTTTTTCCTCCAGCCAAGGCAAGGACACTTTCAGATTTCCAGATTTGGCAAGTTTAATGTTTTCTTCATTGGGTTCTGCTAAGCGTCCTTCATATGGACGAATAGGTATGCTTTCTGGTGCCCTTAGATTGGCATGTGTTGCTAAACCGCGTGCAAAGTCATAAATAATGATGTTCGGCAGATGCTTCCATGAGAACAGAAGATCAGCAAAATCTCGAGGGCTTTCTGCTCGAAGATTGCTTTTTAAACTGTAAACTATGCCACATGGGCACATGATGACTCCCCAGCCTCCTAATATAGCACAAAAAAAAGACATTCTTCAAAAACAATTCTTACAAAGTTTGAAACATTAATGTATTGGTAATATATTGACTGTAATATCAAAGGTTATATTTGCAACACAAAACACTATTAGAAATTAAGCTCACCAGAGGCACCCCAGATTTTTTCAAAGATTTTATCATATGTTTGCCTCGATTTCAATTCATTAGACAATCTGAGGAGGAGGTCACTCCGAGATCCAGTGGAGTCCAGACCACATTCTTTGCATAGTTTCCGAATAACATTAACCTACAAAAAATATTATTGAATATAGTGTAGTATATTGGAAAAAAGTAGTCGTACTTTTACAAACAAACCTTTTGCTTTTGAAGTTCTTCCTTCAGCCTCTCCTCTGTCACTGTAATTTCTGCGGTCTCTGAGGCAGACTTTGAAGAATGAAGTTTTTCATACTCTGTGTTTAGCACAATATCTGAACGACGTGTGTTCTTGCCAATCCAAGGAGCCCAGAAGTGATACATGGGTTTAACAACAAATGGATTTTGTGCACCACCTACAAAAGCAGAATTAAAAACATAAGCTGTGTGATTCTTTTAATTTCTTTGCAATATGGTGCATAAAAAAAATAAAAAAATGTTTCCACATACTTGCAACAAATCCACGACATATCATCTCTTTGGACAATGCCTCCCAGAATGTTTCCAGATTGACTTCCCCTTGATAGTTTTCTTGGGGTTCCTCTATGTCATTTACTGGAAGAAAACAAAATGTGTAAAAAAAATGTTCACTATATGGCAATAACATGAAGAAAAAATAAATAGAAAATAAATAAATAAAACAAACTTGGAAGTGAACATGATTACAATAAACATACCAGAAAGCTGGAAAACACCCTTTTTGTGTAGATCCATTATCACAACAGGGGGATAATCACCACAGGTAACGCATGAATACCTGTACTCATGGTCTGTAAGGGCCTCAAAGTGTAAATAGGCATGCAGCATCGTGTCTGCTGACGGAAACTTTAAACCGGTCAAATCTTGCAAAAAATCAACGGCTCTGCTCACAGAAGTATGCACCTGGAATAAACAAAATCTGTTTTAAGTAACATACATAATAGTGTTAAATTAACACCATAGTGTTAAATTAAAAGTTACCTGGAGAAGGCTTCTCAAGGTAAGGCATAAGGGTATGGCAAGGATGATGTGGTCATTGAAGTTATGTAGGTGGTCTTTCCACTCCTGGTAACGGTAGAACATTCCACAAAGTGGGCACTGCTTACAGTAGGTGGCAACGTCTAAAATTTCAACAAGTAATACATCAGAGGACAATTTAGCTGAATATTACACACGCAATTACATAACACCAAATCATACCTTCAATAATGGACCAGTTTGTGAGTATTTTAGCCTTCTTTGTAATTAGGATGGGATCACTGAGGGGGACAACACCTGGACAACTCTGACATATACTTTCATCTGGACAAAGGTTTCTTGGGTAGTCCTTGTCTGGTGATGGTGCATGCACATCATCTGGTAGATCAACGGGTATCTTCTTGTGCTGAAGAATGTAAGATACCATATTTTTTAGCCCCAGATCTTTTGGAGGATAAACAGGACTGTCTTCTCTGAAATCATTCTCCTCAGACTGTGCATGTGGCCCTTTGAGTGGTGATTCTTCTCTGCTGAAGACTGTTCGAAACAACTCACGTTGGGTCTGAAAAAGGTGCCATTTTGCAATATATTTGTGCAAACATGAACGCCTCAATTTGGCACAGGGACAATGCCATGTGTTTAATTTTGAGTCATACACAACCATTACACGTCCCAACCGACTGTAATAGGAGACATTGGGTTCAAATACGGAAATTAATTTCTTTGTTTCAGGGGTGCCAATCGAAGTTTGAACAGAGAGTGGTATGCAACTGCTGTTGGCAAGTTGCTGGTGAGTAAGGCATATCTTCTTCTTTTCAGTACTAAACCACTTTGCTTTTACCATCTCGGTTAAAATCTCCTCTTTCAGGGAGACTGGTTCGGCAGAAGATGTGCAGTAAGTTACAGAGCGGATGTGTTTGCACTGATATGATGACATGGCCATCTCCTCTGTGCAACTTCCATGTTGACCTGACATTCATGTGATTCACAGATGACCTTATGGTGTTCTCCCCATGTCTTGAGCTGAATATGAAGAGGAACACTGTGACCCTTGGTAACTTTAAGGACTGTAAATATGCCATTTGGCCTGTCAATGCACTGGCTTACAAGATGGAATGTGGCATTAATGTCCTGTATTGGCTGTTCTGTGTGTTTGCGGTCAATGTGTTTTTTTAAGTTTTTTCTATTAATGAGGATATTGCAAACTGGGCAATTTTTTTTAATCACAGGCTGCACACTGTGTGGTGTGGTCAGAGTGGCTGCAGAAGGTGTGGTCAAGGCTGCAGAAGGTGTGGTCAGGGCTGCAGAAGGTGTGGTCAGGGCTGCAGAAGGTGTGGTCAGGGCTGCAGAAGGTGTGGTCAGGGCTGCAGAAGGTGTGGTCAGGGTGGCTGCAGAAGGTGTGGTCAGGGTGGCTGCAGAAGGTGTGGTCAGCGCTGCAGTGGCTGCAGAAGGTGTGGTCAGGGCTGCAGAAGGTGTGGTCAGGGCTGCAGAAGGTGTGGTCAGGGCTGCAGAAGGTGTGGTCAAGGCTGCAGAAGGTGTGGTCAGGGCTGCAGAAGGTGTGGTCAGGGCTGCAGAAGGTGTGGTCAGGGTGGCTGCAGAAGGTGTGGTCAGCGCTGCAGTGGCTGCAGAAGGTGTGGTCAAGGCTGCAGAAGGTGTGGTCAGGGCTGCAGAAGGTGTGGTCAGCGCTGCAGTGGCTGCAGAAGGTGTGGTCAGGGCTGCAGAAGGTGTGGTCAAGGCTGCAGAAGGTGTGGTCAGGGCTGCAGAAGGTGTGGTCAGGGCTGCAGAAGGTGTGGTCAGGGTGGCTGCAGAAGGTGTGGTCAGCGCTGCAGTGGCTGCAGAAGGTGTGGTCAAGGCTGCAGAAGGTGTGGTCAGGGCTGCAGAAGGTGTGGTCAGGGTGGCTGCAGAAGGTGTGGTCAGCGCTGCAGTGGCTGCAGAAGGTGTGGTCAAGGCTGCAGAAGGTGTGGTCAGGGCTGCAGAAGGTGTGGTCAGCGCTGCAGTGGCTGCAGAAGGTGTGGTCAGAGTGGCTGCAGAAGGTGTGGTCAGCGCTGCAGTGGCTGGTGATAAAATTGTGGTTGAAGTTGGAAGCGGTTTGTTTTTGCAAACCTGTACATGCGTTTCAAAATCCCTTCTCCTTAAAACTGTAGTATCACAGTATGGGCAGTGGTAATGCAGTGCTGTTCTACATCCCAGTCCACATCTGTGTATAGTGAAGCCTAAAATAAATCAGTAAACTATTATGCTATAATATATTGGGTTGTGTGTACATGTATTAAACAAATATTCAAGATATTCATACCTCCATAGACAACTGCCTTGTTGAAGTGGATTTGTACATGACTTTTTAATTTTACTAGTTTTGCTGGCTTAAATACACTGGCCGAGCAAAAAGGGCAGTGGTAATAGCTGCAGCACTTGTTGCACTGCTGCAGCTCAGGTAATGAGTCGCCTCTCTGAATCGTTATATGTCTCTACAAGAGATGAAAGCACCACACAATAATATCAACGTAAAAAAACTCCCCAACTATAAGGTAACATTAACTCACAAACAATGCATATAACAGAGGAATGTGGAACAAACACTTTAACACCTTCACAAGATAAACGTCTTCAAAACGTCACCGCAAGCAAGGCCCATTTACAACACGCAACAATGTATCGAACCATCCGTAGAAAAAATGTTTAATACAATAGAGTATGACAACATATTCAAGCTTCAATAAGATGATAAAGTTAAGCACAAATTCAATATTTAGCAGCTAAATGCAGAACTTAATAATATGCGATAATTTTTCATCACATGATGTCAAAAACGTTAGACAACTCACCGTGCTCTCCGCCATGCTTGTCTCATTGTCAATAACTCCGCCCCCACTTCCGGTTCTGGCGCTGGGGTTCTGAAACTGGTGTTGGTGCTGCGGGTCTGCAGCTGGATATATCTCATTTTAACCAGCATTTTAGTGTCTGCTACTGATTCACAGCCATTTGAATGTAGAAATACTCAGAAATACAACTTTGAGCTTATTTTTCTCAAGATATGTCCTCTAACATCAGAAAAATGCCACAAGAACATGTTAACACCTAAACATTATTTTCATCGGAGTGGGTCTTTAAATTAAGAGAGGACTCTAGTTAATCATGCATTTCTTTTATTTTATTCCATGGCTGATGTGTTCTCACAACAGTTTTTTATTGCTTGCATTAAAATGATTTTCTCGTTTTTTTTGTGTTTTTTTTTAAAAGTTTTTTGGCAGTTTGCTAAAATAAAAAGCAAAAGAGCCATTCTAATGGTGCGTTCACACCGGACGCGAATAGCGCGTCAAGCGCGAGTGATTTCAATGTTAAGTCAATGCAAAGACGCGTTACGCGCGTAAAAAATTCCTGCGGCGCGGTAGACGAGAATACGCCTCATTCGCGCGTCAAGTTCGCGCGAATGGCGCGAATTGAAGCGTCTGGCGCGGAAGCGCGAATGATTTAGTTAGTGCTATTTGTGCATTCACGCGTTTGACGCGAATTCGCGTCTGCCGCCCGAGTTGAAAAATTTGAACTTCTGCGTCAATTCGCGCCGCGTTAACCAATCAGGAGCCTGCTTGCTGCTGTCACGTGGTGAAGTGAAAGTTTCTATTATTTTAATAAATTATTTTGTAATATTACTAAAATGTCTGGTGTGGTTCTAATGCACAACAAAGCAAATCTTTCACATAAAAACTCGATTTTAATATATGAGAGATAGTACTCATTTTGTATTGAATGCTATTTATTCCATATCTATTTTGGATTATATGAAACATTATTATTTTAATGTAAAAACAACAAACACTTAGTGTATAATAAAATAAAAAAATCACAGGACAGGTTTCACTTTTGGAGGCTGGCTCCATTTATTATCAAAACAAAAATAAATGACCGATTAGGTGGGTCCGGGCGACGGTGAACCTCGCGCCGGGCTGTAGAGCGCGGGCTCGTCAGGCAGCGACCACTTGAGGCCGAAGCTTTACACGGCCTACGCTGTCCTCGTCAGCGTCCTCACCGTTAGGTCCAAACCTAGCTCCTGGAGCAAATGGTGAAACTCCTGAAACCCTCCGGAGGGTCTGGTGGACCCGAGTACAGCGACGATGTCCCCTACGCAGCTGTTTCTGCTCTCCAGAGCAAATACGAGTGACTCTCTCAATTAATGCTAATGCTAATGCTCGATAAACATCTAAAAAAGATGGCCGCCTCCGGATTTCGCTTCTGACGCACGTAAATTTCGCTTCAAACTTTTTTGTTTTTACGCGCGTCAGTTTCACTCTTGACACGCGAATTAACACAAAGTGGTAAAAACTAGACGCGGTAGACGCGAATTTGACGCGCTATTCGCGTCCGGTGTGAACGCACAGTAAGAGCCATCGTTTAAGCTGTTGACTTTTCTACCTTGAGAAAGAACGTTAAACAAACAACTTAAAGGGGCATGACAAATCATGAAATAAGACTGACTCACTCGCAACTTACCAATGCATTATCCCTCATGAATAAACATGACGTCTGATGTTTGTATATATACCAACGTAACATTGCGTCTCATATGCAAATGTAGTCTCAAATACAACAATTTCAATGGCTGCTGTGTGTGTTGTCGCGTTAAAGCGGACAAACGGTGCGTGTTGACGTGGTGAAAATTCACACGTTTCGTTTAAAGACTTTTGGCCCCGTTCACCTTCCATAGTTTTGGTGCTACTTAAGTACTTATTTTCCTGGTTCAGAGCTGGTGATTTGGGTGTCGAAAGACAAATAACTGATTTGAAACTAAGCTCTGGCTCTGAACCAGCACTCAATGTGTGGCATCCAAGTGCCATCATTCCACACTGCATGTGACCCAGATCATCTTTCCACATGTGCCAGATGTGGGCCGGCACAAAGTTACTATAATCCTAAAGAGTAAATGATACTCACCATGCAATGACACAAACCCAGAAGCTCCTAATAATGCTGAATCTGCAGCTGCGGATCTGTAGTTTATAGAGTCCAGAGTCTGTGATTCTGGTGTTTGTGATGGTCAGAGATCCTTGATTCACCTTCAATCTCTCTTTACACTGATCGTCTGTACGGATCTGACTCTGATCTCCAGTGATAAGCATGCCATTATAATACCATTTGATCAAATCATCTGGGTTTCTTACACCAGGATCTAAAGTGACAGATTCTCCCTCCTCCACTGTCTTTCTCTTCATTTTATCTCGTTCAGCAGCAGAAACACCTGAAACACACACCAACAGATGATTGGAGGATCTTTTTGAGGAAAAACTCCACAACAACAATTATATGTGGATATAATTGTGCATATTCAATTCCTGGATCTTGACAAATTCAGTAGAAACTAAATTTACTGCAAAATTGCTAAATATCAAGTTAATCGTGGATGTCTTTGTTCGTAGGCTTATTGTTTATATGTCAACTCTGCTGGAGGTTTTTTTTATTTTTTTTATTGACCCACACATGTATTACACACGTACATGTTTAGAACAATGCATTACTACATTGCATTATAATATAAATGTATAATTACTGCACTATAATATAAAAAAATAAGTACATTATAAATCTAAAGTATTTATGATTTCCAAACACTTCTGACCATTATATGAGATAAAAAGATTTTTACACATTTACAATTTCTTTGGACTCTATAGTGAACTAAAAAAAATTAGTATAAAATAGATGCATTTAAACAGATGGAAAGAAATGGAACCGAACAAAACTACTGGGTCATCAAAAAAACAGCTGAAAGTAATTCTGTTCAATGATGCAGATACAGAGAAAACACTCTGAATGTCACTGATATAATAAACATGATGATATGATTTAAACATAACCTGCTTTCAGACATAATAACTCACCATGAACAGAAACTTTGAAGATTGTTTCACAGTCGCTGCCTTTGATGATCAGTAGTTTATATACTCCAGAGTGTGTGTTTCTGGTGTTCATGATGGTCAGAGATCCAGTCTGATGATCCAGCTTCAGTCTGTCTCTGAATCTCTCATTACACTGAACATCTGTACAGATCTTACTGAGATATCTATTGATGTGAGCGATGAGAGTGCCATTATAATACCATTTAATATTTTCTTGTTGGTTCATTTGAACACCAGTGCATAGAGTGACTGAATCTCCCTCCATCACTGACACTTCAACTGTATCAACACCAGACACACCTGAAGAAGAAATGAACAGAACATAATATAATGTATGACAGACAAACAAAATTATACAACGGGAAAGTGCTTTGAATGTTTCTCTACAGATCAAACAAGCAGCATATAAATTAATACAATTATATTTCACATTCACTCATCAGACAAACTTACATGTTATGTTGTAGGTTATATGGTGTTTATTGCACATCATTATATACACCATACAACACATAGCCTACAACACATCTTAAAGGATTAGTTCACTTTTAAACAAACTTTTGCTGATAATTTACTCACCCCCATGTCATCCAAGATGTTCATGTCTTTCTTTCTTCAGTCGAAAAGAAATTAAGGTTTTTGATGTAAACATTCCAGGATTTTTCTCCATATAATGGACTTCAATGGAAACCAAACGGTTCAAGGTCTAAATGACCGTTTCAGTTCAGCTTCAAAGGGCTTTAAACGATACCAGACGATGAATAAGGGTCTTATCTAGAGAAACGATCTGTCATTTCAAAAATAAATAAAAAAGTTAAAGTTTCATAGGCACAAATGCTCACCTTGCGAACTCTCCTGAAATTTTGATGAACGAGTTCGAACAGGAGAGTCATTTAGACCTTGAACCGTCTGGTACCCAGTGAAGTCCATTATATGGATGTTGTCATCAAAAACCTTAATTTCTTTTCGACTGAAGAAAGAATGACATGGACATCTTGGATGACATGGGGGTGAGTAAATTATCAGCAAAAGTTTTTTTTTTAAAGTGAACTACTCATTTAAAATAATATGTTACATAATATTGCTAATTTGCATTCACACAACCAAGTGATCATTGCGATTGTAGCCGATGGTAGTAATTTTCTTCACAGATTGATAGGGGCGTGCCTTATTTCACGTGTTTTATTTGGCCTATAAAGGCAGCTGTAGACAGGTGTTTTAGAAAGGTGCGTCTCACAGTCACACGGGTGATCTCATGAAAGTGCGTATCAATACCACGAATGTTATTTCTCGTGCCATTTATACGCCAAAAACAGTTTTTGCGTGTAGATGATACGCAGTTTTCGCGTGCGTATGATACGCACTTTATGGCGTGTAATATGCACGCACCCCTAATGGGCACCCAGTTTCTGGTCCCATTGACTTCCATAGTATATATTTTTTCCTACTGGAAGTCAATGGGACCAGAAACTGTCTGGTTACTGATATTCTTCTAAATATTAGAAAATCGTCTGAATGGATTTGAAAACGGTAAAACCCAACTGTTTAACTCTGAGGGAGTTGTAAAGTGAGACTATTTCCAAAAAAAGTGGAGTATCCCTTTAATTATTTGTTCTGTGACTAGAGCTTTTAACATTCATTGCTGGGGGAAAACATTCCCTGTTAATGTAATCTGTACAAGTAGTTCAAACTAATATCATTTATAGAATATATAATGCAATCATATCTGACATATACTGTAAAGCTTCATTGTTAAATACTTTAAAATGTATATGAATTTCTTTGAATTTTTTATTGAATTGCAATTATGCTTCCTTTAATTCAAACTTGAATTGTAATTCTAGATCCTGTTTTTGACATAAATTCAAATTCAATTCAAGAATTTAATTGGAATTCAGGAGTCATTCTCAATTCAATTCTGAACTGTGCACAAGCCTGTCATCCATGCAAGAGTCGGAATCCAAATAATCAGAATCGTAGTCCTCCATTACCGTGTCGAAAACCATTTAATCAGCTAGAACTAGGGGTGTGCCGGTTTCAGAATTGGTGATGACGGTTATGACGTGAGTCAAATGTGACGGTTCGTAACATAACCGTCGTCGTCGTCGTCGGGGTGGGGGGCACCCCATAGGACGTTCGGTTGAATAACTGTTCGTCTGTTATAGCAAGACAACTAGAAGTGAATGTGCTTTACATTAAATGAATCACACACAGTAAACAAAACCTTAACAAATGAACTTTGCAATTTAGACGCGCAAACTGCGTGCCGGTGCGGTGAGACATACATGCTTGGGCAGATTCGGCTTGAAGTCGGTCATCCTCGGACTAGTGATGGGCGGATCGATCCTGAAGTGTCGATACTTCGATACTGACGTTGTATCGAAAAGGATCGATCCTCACATAAAAATATCGATCCAAATGTGTATTTTTTTTACCAGTAATTTTTCATTAATTTAGCACGCAATTCAGTGCGTAAAATAAGCTTCTAAGTGGAAAAATAAGCAAATGCTAGCGTGTAATTGTGTAGGATAGAACCTTTTCTCCTAGTCATCTGTATACAAGACGAAACCAATCAATCACAGAGAGCGTTCGCTGCTGGTGCTTCGCTGAGCTCACAGGCCCAGTGCGTTTGGGAAACGAAGCCTTGCTTAGATGACAGAGAAACAATCGGGAGTTATTTCGCAATAAACAAACCAAAACTGTACATAACAGTTTAAAATGTTGACGTCAGTAAGATCTTTTTTATGAAATTAATATTTTTAGTCAACAAGGATCGATGCATTAAATTGATCAAAAATGACAGTCAAGGGTTTTACACTGTTAAAAAAAATCTACTTCATATAAATGCTGTTCTTTCAACTTTGTTCATCAAATAATTCTGCATAAAATGTATCATGGTTTCCAACAAAATATGAAACTGTTTTCAACATTGATAATAATAAGAAATGTTTCCTGAGCAGCAAATCAGCATATTAAAATGAATTATCATCATGACTGGAGTAATGATGCCGAAAATTCACCTTTGATCACATGAATAAATTACAGTTTACCATGGCGTAGAAAACAGATAGCCTATGTTAAATTGTTAAATTGTAATATTACAGTTTTTACTAAGAGAAATAAAAATCTTACAGACCCCAAACTTTTGAACAGTAGGCTAGTACTAGTAGGCTAGTACTGGTAGTTTTGTAAAAGTCACTGACTAATTAAAGGGGAGTTGAGAGCACAAATCACAAAATATTTAGGCCTAGTAGTCATGAAAAAGTGTTCAGATTTAGCATATTAATGATGCATTCACCTCATAAATCATGACACACAGGAAAGTGCATACTGATGGGCGATACTGCAAATTTCTGTATCGATCCGATACCAAGTAAATACAGGGCCAGTATCGCCGATATCGATACCGATACCGATACTTTTTCATTTTAAAAGCATGCATTTGAACTTGTATGCCATACAAGTTCAAATGCATGCTTTTAAAATGAAAAAGTATCGGTATCGGTATCGATATCGGCGATACTGGCCCTGTATTTACTTGGTATCGGATCGATACAGAAATTTGCAGTATCGCCCATCACTACCTCGGACGCGCCGCCGCGCGCGCTGTTACAAAAAAAAGCCGTGCACACAGCCAAGCGAAATGGGGTCTTGCCGGTCTTGCGCACCCAACTATGGCGTTCCGATCGGCTCTTTAATATAACTTTGCAACATGCACTCGTTACAATGAACGTCTCACTCAACGTCTTAATTTTTTTTTTATTCTGCTATTTATTCCATTCAATTTAAGACGCAGACGTGACGCAGACGTCACGTAAATCACGTGTGGCAGTGAAGTGTATTGTCAGACGTTTACGTGTCATTCACGTGTAGCAGTGAAGTTATAAATTGTTTTTTTCTCTAACACGGGTTTAACACTCTACTCAGCACAGCTCAGTGCAGTGTGCCAGCGGTTGCGATCGGTTCTTTAATATGACTTTGCAACATGCACTCGTCTCAATGAACGTGACACTTGCGTCACGTCTGCGTCTGTGATTTATATAGCTATAGGATTTATTTATTTTTTATAATTTTAAAAAGCCAGCACTTTGGTAAACTAGAAAACAGACAACTCGATCGCACAACCACTGTTTCTGTAGATCCTTTAAATAGAAGAATAGAATTAAAAAATAATATTTTTTTATAAATAGGCCTATATAAAACTATTAGGCTATAGGCTACTAAAATGGTTACAAAAACATAATGTCGGATATCCTGAATAATAGGCTACTACAATCTGCAAACTCAAGGCTATGAACACAAAACAGTTTAGGCTATGTCCTATAGGACGTCGTTTGTTTGTTTATTTATTTGGCCTATTCAGTTTTTGTAGCAGCAGCATAATAAACAAGACGTGTTTCGTTTGTCACATGCTATTGTTTGGGTTTTCAGCGTATTTTTATTCCAAATGTTCTATAGCCTATAATTGAATACAAAAGTTTTATATTAGCCTATATATATAATAATAATATTAATAATATTTTTTGTTAATAGGCTATCTTCATTACATAGAGATATAATTATACAAAATACAAAAAGTAGCCTAGTCAAAACGCATAAAGAACATTACATTTAATATTTTTACTATATATTTTGTGCTTATTATTTTCAATTAACGAAATGTCAATCATCTTTATAACAGAAGATACAATACAATCCTTTTCGTGTAGGAACAAGCAATGCTAGAAATATGTGGTTAGCATAGCATCTTAATGTAATCTTTATTTTATTATTTTATTCGTTCATTTACTAATTATGTTAACTCAACTAATGTAATGCAAATAACTGGATACTAATTACTAATATCCAATAAATAAGTAAATAATGTAAAATAAATGTATTGATTAGAGTAGCCATAGACTAAAGATTTTTCTTATTAAGTGCATGCATGGTCAAGCGCACGCAGAAATCTTGCTGCAGTAGGCGTCAATCAAACTTCGGTGAAACTCTAAAAACCAAATATTACAACTTTAAAGTTAAACATTACAAATAACACATTTTATTTTGTTAGTTAAATCAGCCCAAATGTTTACAACTAGGCTAAGTTATTTTGTGTTGGTCACGAGACTCCTAGTGGTGAATAGTACATAGGCCTACATGCTTTTTAGTTTTTATGGTTAATCTTTTTATGATTAAGTAGGCTATGTGGACATGTCGACAAGAAAAAATGGCAAACACAAATTTTAACATGATAATTTGTGTAAATTAATATTTACTAACTATATTATAAAAAGCTATGTATAAGCAAGGTAATGTGCACTTCATTGCTGATAAAATAGAATTGAAGATCAGTGGGGGAAAATAATAAAGAACGAATAAGTGTGTGGAATGTGCTGGGCCGGGTTTCCCGATAACGATGTATGATCTTAGCTCTTAAGAGCGCTCTCTACGTGCAAGGTTACGAACGCTCGCCGCAATTCCACGCGCGTTTCCCAAAAATGCACTTAACATGAAAGCGCGAGAACGCGTTCTACGTGCTACTTAAGCGTCGCTGTCCATTCGCGAAGTGCTGAAATATAACCTTATATGGAATCGTATTCTGAACGTTTAACCTAATAATCGTCATTTGTTGTGGATTAAATCAAGACAAGTCTATATAGATATAAAGCACCTAGGCCTACAGGCTGACAAAATGGCTGAACAAAAACAAAAAAACAAGAGAAGATACCTTTCAAAAAGATAAAATTAATGTCCTTTTAGAGAAGATATATAGAGGGAAACAAAGATTTTATTTTTAACAGATTTAAGGGACACCATACAAATAAGGAAAAACAAAACATCTGGGAGGACATTGCAAACTAACTGCAACCTCAAAGATCAGGGAAGGAGGTCCGCAAGAAATGCCCAATACATGGCTGGTTTTCGTGCACGTCAGCAAGTCGTTGACAGAATTTTTTGAATTCATCCCTATTTTGCCCAGTCTTTAAAGCATATTTCCCAGATTTCTTATTTTATGATTTTTTTTTGTTCATTCGTTTAATTTAGATGTGTATTTCTATTTTTCTTCTCTTTTTAATTATGTCCTATTCATTTAAACAAAACACGAGTACAACAAAGTGTACAATAAAGTACAATCAAAACCTTATATTATACTCACGTAGTGTAGTCTGTTAAATCTAGATAAAAGTGTAATCTGCCGGTTGTCCTCCTGCAGGTGATCTCATAACTCTGTCTCGACGAACTTGGGGATTTACGATTACTCCAGAGCACTCGCAGTTCTACGAAGATTTTCAAGTGCTACTTAAGTTACGATGCTTTTGGGAAACAGACCATAATATTAAGATCAGTCGTACGATCGTTTTTACGATCAACTTAGGCTTACAATGCTTTTGGGAAACGCAGCCATGGAAACCCCCTTGACGCAGACGTGACGTTCTGCACACGAACGAGTGATGTGGCAGACGCAGACGAGACGTTCTGCAGACGCAGACGTCACGTTCGGCAGACGCAGACGTCACGTTCATTGAGACGAGTGCGTGCTACAAAGTTACATATTTGAGCCTATCGGAACGCCATACCCAACGTCATTTTTGCCGAGCGCACCTTCGCGCTCGTGCGGACGCGTCGAGTACAAGGCTTTACTCCGCGTCAGCGCGCGCTCTGATCGGTGAATTTGCACAGAACTCTCCCGCATCATCTCCAGCACTCAGCCTCCGAGTCCGAAGCACCACTAACTCCGCCTCCGTTTCTCTCGTAAGCTGATATTAGTATTTAAACATTCTCTATGTAAAAAATATTTTAATAGCACGGTTTTGGCGGTTATAGAGTTCTAATGACGGTGTTCAACTATAACCGTCGGTCTCACGGTTATATAATAACCGTCACACCCCTAGCTAGAACACAAATAAGAAAACAAGCCAGAACAACAACGAGAACAGACTAGAAACAGACCTTAGAGTTGCCGTGTGACATACAATACAATGACTCCGTCATAAACTAACAAAACCAGGGTATTTATGCACATACACTAACAACATAATTGGGAACAGCTGGGTGCAATCACTAGTGATGGGAACAAACAAGGATTATGGGAAATCTGGTTCTAGAGTGAATGGATACAGGAAGGAAGGGACCTCTAGTGGACACCAAGTGAAAACACAACCAGACACTGTGACACTGTCGTGCAAACACGTAATTCAGAAATTTCTGCGTTAACTAGTCATTTACGCGTTAATTAGAGGTGGAACGGTACATGTATTCGTATTGAACCGAAACGGTACGGGCGTCACGGTTCGATGCATGAATTTACACGGAGAATACACGGTATAAAAATAAATAAAATTTGCGTGCAAATTAATTAATGTAATGCGGAACTACTGTTACATATGCGGGTTCTTTAGGGACACATAATCTGTAACCCCGCTTTAGGGAGTGTTTTGGCCCTGTCCCAATTCTCACACTACGCCCTAAGGCCTTCCTCAAAGTGGACACTTGTTGAAAGTGCACTTAGCGGAGTAAGTGCGCAAGGACCCGAAGCTTGCGAAGAGCAGAATTGGGATAGTTTTCCACACGTCACTATCTACGTCATTTCTGTTGTGATCAGGAGAGCAAACATGGCGTTGGACGCAGTTGCGGTATTCACAGTTTATATGCTTATCTGTTTGTGTCTGTTCAGTGAATTATCGTGTAAACACTGAGTGTGTCCGAGTGTAATTGAATAGGAGTTATTTTAACTTTTTGTATAGCGCTTTTCATAGTAGGTTGCATATAGCAGAGGAGAAAGGCCACGAAATTTTAAAATACTACTTTTATTGTACATGAAATGTTGTTTTAAGAGTTTTTCAGTCTAGAATGTTGTTTAAAGCTCAAATCTGTAGTTTATTTATAAAGATGGCGCCTATTCAAAACTTTGATCTGACGTTTTCGGAGTTGTGAGATCCAGTGATCACCGGGCGCTCAGCGCTCATGTACCCCGCCGGGAACAGCCTTTCCTCGGCTAGTGCTTCTGACGATTGCCGCTGGCTCTGATGTCTCGAGTCTAGTGGTTAAACATGAGATATAATGGCTATTATTGATCAATAAAACTGAAATTTAACAAAAAGAGACAAGGTTGTGTCATTTTATTTTATCGGTGGGACTCTTCAGCACACCGGCTTCCCTTTTCTTCAGATTTTTTTAGTTTTCCCGCTGCCGACCAGCACCATAGAAACCTTTTTGCTCCCCCATTGGTTAGCTGTTCGAAACGTCACGACACTACAAGGATTCTGGGTAATAGCCCATAGCAAAGTGAGGTCTGATGCACACTTGCGAAAGGAGTGCATTAAGTGCGCTGATGATCACCCCTGGAGAACACCATTAGAGGATTGGGACACCCTACGGTCTTGCATCCCTCAGTAAGAACGCACATTTGAGGGGCACAAGGGCAGAAGTGCGGATATTGGGACAGGGCCTTTGTCAGGTCGACGACGGACGGTCCAGTGAGCGAGTCAGAGATAGCAGCACTAAGGACGAGTATGGCGAGTGGTGGCGACCCATGAGAGCTAAAGGATCCGCCGGCCTCTTTAAATTTCCCAGGGGTTAAAGGGGTGGTTCAGAATTTTGGACATCAGGCCTCATTTCCAAGTTAGCCTTAGTGTTATTTATCAGTGGAGACAGTTTTCAAAAATGTTCATCCAGTCGTTCCAGTTGCATAGTTCGCCGGTGCTAGGCTAGCGCGAGTCAACGGTAACTGCTAGCCTGCCATTAAAACAGTTTTACCCACTCCACAGTACACCAAAAGCAAATAAATTATAACGCCAGACTATCGATGTAAATGTCTGTTGAGAGAATGATGTTAGAAATCAAACTACCCTTTCATTGCATTGCAATAGTTATACTTTGTTCCCTGTATTTATTAGCACAGTCAACAGCAGCGGCGGAGTGATATGTAGTTACCTAGGCAACCGAGAGAGGTAGTGAGAGAGAGAGAGGTAGAGAGAGGTAGTTCCGATTGTAGTGCGCTTCGGTTCTGTGTTTACTTTTCGGCGCAGGACTACTAACAGGAGCAAAGTAAAATTCCGCCGCTGCTGAGAAACTAGTTCCTGTAAATGTATTGCGATCATTGAGATGCAAGAGTAGTTTGACTTTTAACATTACTCTCTTAACAGACATTTACATCGATAGTCTGGCGTTATAATTTATTTGCTTTTGGTGTACTGTGGAGTGGGTAAAACTGTTTTTAATGGCAGGCTAGCAGTTACCGTTGACTCGCGCTAGCCTAGCACCGGCGAACTATGCAACTGGAACGACTGGATGATTTTTTTTTTAAAACTGTCTCCACTGATAAATAACACTAAGGCTAACTTGGAAATGAGGCCCGATGTCCAAAATCCTGAACCACCCCTTTAATTCGGAAAAAAAAATACTTTACTACTTTATTTTACTTTATAATTCTAGATCTGAGCTGTAGATAAACGGGAGGGGGGAAAAATCAGAACTATATATCTTTTCCGTTTGACCAGCACATTCATGAGTCATGACAGCTGTTATCTTATCTATTTATCCAACCCATTTAAAAACAATCTGTCAGTGCCATCTTTTGGACATTCATCATATTGCATTGGTTTTCATTTCTTGTCCTCAAACTGAGTACTAATCTGTTTATTTTTAAGTTACACTGTCACAACCACGCCAGGCTCCACCCTCACACAATCACAGCGCACTCCCTCTCCTGAGTACTGATCACACACATGCACATCACACACCTGCACATTATCAGTACTGCAATCACCTCCTGCTTATAAACCTCACTCTCATTCTCATTCTTTGTCCGGTATCGTTTGCATCAAATCGCTAACGCTGTGCTTGCCTCCTGGACTCCAATAGATGGGTTTCCATTTCTCAAATTACCCATTATCCTCTGCGGCGCGCCGCCATGTTGTGTGTCAAAGCTATCAAAAAGGGGGAAAAAAATTGTATGCGTTTTAAATCCATGTGTTATTCGTTCAATCACATTTTTGTCCCGCCAAAGTCTTATTTGATTGGTGAGTAATGTAGATGAACTGCTGCGCTTGTGACAGTTTGAAAGTACGAGTTACGAGCAGAAAGAGAGAGCCGGTTGTGCGCGCGCGCACTCCCTCTCTCGGAGCCAGGCAAAAGTGTAAACAAGACTTCACCGTCTCCAAACTAAGCGTTGTCTTGCTCTCACTCCCTCGTGGAAAAGTTAGTCTGGAGCCCTGCATTGACGGTTCAACTTCACATGCTGTAGCCAGGCGGCTGATATCTGCACAGCCCTTATATATCTGGATAAAAAAACAACAACATGACGCTCCGAACTAATTCAGTGTAGGAGAGAGATGGATAGCAGAGGCACGGAGCGATGTGCTTCAGGTGTAAGTTAGCCTCTCGTCCAGCTGATGTGGCCACAGAGCAAGTGATGAAGGTGGACAATCGTCAGAGTGTACTTCTGCCGAGCCAACACCTCTCAAGGTGTGTGTCGATAGTAGCCGCCTGGGTAACGTTACAGTGATTTGACAGCCGATGAGAGCTAGCGCATTTAGCTAGCCCATCTTGGAAATGATTAGATAAAGTGTCACATCTCCAGAGCACAAAACCTCTAAATGTTCACAAGAGCAGCACTGAACATTAACTCCAGCCAAACGGAGAATAATCCCCAGTTTAATTGACGATACACAAGCTTTTAAAAAGTTCAATGAGAGCAACCAGGACAATAATATAAAGTGTACTGGGACAACGTCCTTTTGGCAAAAACAAATCAAACTAAACTGATGATAAATTGATGATAAAATCAGGCTCCCAGTCAGTGCTTTAAATTTTTACTGTTCAATGTAAGCATCAAAATAAAAATAGAAAGTTTAAGCAGTTTTTTTTATTTTATTTTTTATTTCCATCCCTTTAAAACTGCTGATAATGGATGGTACATATACTAGACTAGAAAATATAAAGATAAGGTATTAATATTATTATCAATGTGCATGTATAATTAAGGTTAAAGTCTGTAATGACCCATTGCTTCAGAATATTATCATTCTCCGTAACACAAATGCTTGACCCACTTGACACACAAGATGGCGCCGAAAGGACTTGCGGGAGAAATGTGACGTCATCGGAAACCTATCTATCTGCTATCCAGTCTCCGTGTGATTTCTCCATGTGATTTCTCCGTGTCAACAACTTTGATTCTAATCACCAGTTCATTCATCTGAGTCTTCGCAAAACTCCTGTATGTCTTCATCATCCCCAACTGCAAGTATTTAAAGTGTGTTATCCGAGGTTGATCGTCTGGATCTCTTCTCACCCACATTCCTTCACCTGCACTGTCGAACTTCCACCTGGTTGTTCAATAAACATTATATCACTTGTATCCTTGAGTCAGTCCTTTCTGTCTTGTAACATACATTGATTAAAAAAGAAAATCAAATGTGTTTTTAATGGTAGCCTAGTATTCATTTATACACAAATAAATTATTTATAATTCAGATGAGAATAAAGTTAGTGTTGATTCAAATTAAGGAAAACAAATGAAACTATCATAGTTTGTTAAATGAAGCCCAGGGCCTATTATGTGAAGTGCAGGCTGACAACAACACACGAAATGGTGACCTTATTATTTTAACATTTTTTATAATTTTGCAGCAATTGTATAATAGTACAGTACTACTGGTCAAAAATTTGCACACACACATTACAATGAAAAAAAAAAGTCCCTTACGTGCATCAAGCCTACATTTATTTGATCAAAAGTACAGGAAATTTATATATATACATTATATATATATATATATATATATATGGGTCAGTGACATATCTACCATAAAAAAGTGTTTTTTCAAAAATTTCAAATAACAGGCATAAAAATGGTTGACTTTTGTTCTACTAACTCTCATCTTTATAGAAACATATATTTCAAAATTTTCAATTGGAATCAGAATTTATGTGACAATTTGTTGTATTAGTGCGGTCAATCGTCATATGGTGTGACATGAAAACAATTTTATATAAACTAAAAATGGATTATACCTTTCTTAAGTTACTCACTTTATCAAAGTCATTTATCATAACTAAACTGTGATCCATTATAGTTTTGTGAAAATTAATTCAATTTGTGTATTATTTTCTAAAACATTGCTCAATGTGAGACCTATGCCGTCGGTCTTTCAACATATTTTCTATTTATTGTGACAAACCTTGCTAGAAAATTATACAAATATTTGTGACTCTTGCTGATACTTTTTTCTATGTATTCCATGAATATTTTCAGGTTTTATCATTAATAAAGGTATGTTATTTTCACAATTTGGAATGTCACACCAAATTATATAGTGTCACACCATATGATAATGTCGCCATGTGTCAATGCAAACCATGTATTATCCTACTTATTGGTGAGTACTGATCACTCATATGGCAGGAAATTTAACCACTCTTAAATGCTGGAAGGTAATATTCAAATTGTATTGATTTAATTGATATTTAACAATAAAACAAACATTTTTTTAATATTGTATGAACCATATGAACATACTGTATGTTTGTGTATCAAATTTCATTTCAATTCAAAACTGGTCTGCAATATGTATTAATATAAGTAAAACAAACATTTTTTTATATCATATGAACCGTGAACATACAGCGTAGCTGAGTGGATCCACAAATAAATCAGTTCATCTAGACTCCATTGTACATAAGCCAGTCAAATTTGGAGAGAGTAGCAAACCGACTGCCTTGCTGAGGTTGTGATAAGCCACAAACAACTTCCTGATCTTGATAATAAATGCTGTCTCGCCTATTTGGCCAGACAAAACCATTTGTGTCTCCACGTTGTTTCATGCAGTTCACCTGCAGCCCCTCCATACTTATGGCAACAATTTGTCCCACATATGGTTTTCCCTCACAAAACAAACATTGGACTTTGTTATTTATTGTTATATATGCAGGGAATTACAATTCATATCATATGGTGTGACAATCAAATCATATGGTGTGACAGGCAGACATGTCACACCATATGATGAAGTGTCACACCATATGATGTTTTCTGCACTTAACACAACCTTGAGTCTTGTAGCTACACATTAGCATACTAACAACATGCTAGCTATAACAAAGCAGCATAGATTTACATGTTATTATTTTGTCATAATTATATTTCTTTTGCATTTTTATAAAAAATGTGTCACACCAAAAGACATCTGGAAGAGGGACTTTTGTCAGAGTGCCAACAAGATCTGATTTATTGTAAATATAAAAATGATGATTCGCCTAAGGTTGTACAGCAGCAATACACTGCTAGTTCTGTACAACATTGCTGAAGAAGGTCCTCTCCTTCCCAAGGGTGTCAAAACAGTTGCCCGTTCAAATATCCCAAAATAGTGTCACACCATATGATTTTGATTTGTGTGACAAAATCTTTTTGATTAGAACTGACTCAAAACATTATGCTTGGACTTTGAAAAGAGTAGGCTCACAAATAGACATCTGTACTATTTTTCTGTATTTTTTTGAGAATTTTTGCATTTTTATTTATTTAGTTTTATTCAAGTTCTCACTTTGAGAAACAAGTGCCGGACAGTCACACCATATGAGTTTTGTTATGTTTGGTTGAAAATTCTGAAAAAATGAGTGATGAACTGTTTTAATGTTGAATATGTTCACATAAAGCATAATGTTCTGCACAATATTGAGAAGGTTTTTGGCAAATATATTTTGTATTCATACATGTTTGACACTGAAGAAAGCAAAACTGCCACGTCACGTCATCCACCCATATATATATATATATATATATATATATATATACCGTATATATATATATATATATATGCCCCTTTTTACATTTGAGCCCCTGCCCCTGAGGTGCACTCACGGGACACTGCACTTCACAAAAGTTCATTATTTGCATGTGCTTTGAAGCCTTGCATGTTAAACATTGTTACGTCTCAGTTTGATTTGGGTTTTTTCTGTTATCTTCTCTTTCTCTGTCTCGACCCACATCTGTCTCGAATTTGTGAATGTTAAGATGCCTGTCCTTTGTGGGAGGAGTGTTCTGTTATTTCCTTTATCATTGTTTCTGTAACCTGCTAGTATATCTGTTCCATTTTAGCAAAGATATAATGAATTGTCTTGTATTGTAATAAAACAGACATAGGTAACACTTTACTTGAAGGGGTGTGCATAAGACTAACATGACACCTTCGTAATCACGACATAACACATGGTAATGTCATGATTGTCTTGGTAATGAAACCTTGACATAAACCAATACATCATTACCTTCAGTGTCTTTGTCATGACAACCCGACGACATTACTAAGACAACACAACCTGTCATAAATATGTCATAAACATGACATAGCAGATTTATCATCAAACTTATTAAACCACTTAGCTTTATGGGTTAACATTACATTAAACTGTCATGTGGTTGGTTTTGACATTGGCTGTCATGAGGCCCTTATAACATTTTAATGACAAATTCGATTTGTACCACTGTAGGTGAGGTCAAGAAAAATATTCATGACACAGTTATAATGGCCTCGTGACAGCTAATGTCAAAACCAACCACATGACAGTTTAATGTAATGGTAACCCATAAAGCTAAGTGTTTTCTTAAGTTTGATAATTAATCTGCTATGTCATGTTTATGACACATTTATGACAGGTTTGTCAAGTTGTCATAACAAAGACATCTCAAACAATGTCATATTTACATTAAAAATGTCATAATTGAGCGAATGACACTTAATGACAGTTGTCATAAAGATGCATAAAACCTCCTTTATGTGTCATGTCATGATTATGAAGGTGGTATGTCAACCCCTTCAAGTAATCTGTTACCCAGACATTTAACAATCTAATGGGTGGAGCTATAATATCCAATCACACCCTGTCCAACCCAACCCACAACTCTATCCCTCATTAGACATCCAGAGAGGAGGAGCTGGACGTCATTTGAATTTTGACTCAGGACCACTTGAAGAAATCCTCCTGTGAGCGGAGAGATTCATGCTCGTGCAATTACATGGATGCGCTCTTACGTTACAAGAATGTTTTTTCGACATTTGTTATTAAAATAACGCCATAGAGAAACTGCCTCAAATGAACTATAAAATCAAGAACAATGTCTGAAATCTACAATACAATTCTATTGCTCAAAATGAATGGAGAGTATCTTGTGTTTTTCCGTGGGTGCGCGAGTGATTGGCGCCCATTCACTCCCGATCAACTGCACACATTTTATATAATATGAATGTATTGCGTGCCTTGTGTAGCTACTGTACATCCCAAACAACAAATTGAGAACATATTCTTGAACTAAGGCCCGTTCACACCAAGAATTTACTATAAGGAGGAGGAGCGTGATGACTGACGTAGTGTGTGTGTGTGTGTGTGTGCGCGTTGGGTGCGAAATTCAACATGGCAGCGCGCCGCTGCTAGATAAGACAAACAAACTTTGTATTTTTTTTTTTTCTCTTTCTTCTCTTTCTTTTCCGCTACAACATCACCCGCTTTAACCCTAACTTAAAACCTGGATTTCAACTCGGAACTGGACCAACTGGAGGATTACATTGACCATCACTTCAACAGACTCTGTAACGTTGCAATGGGCCGATCAAGTAAAGCCAAAAAACCACGCACCTCGGATTCACCCTTATCAACCGATTCACCGCCGTCACCAACATCACCAGCTTCCACGCCGATCAAAACAAACTGCTGTTCCGACGTACTCTTATCAATCAACGAGCGCTTAGCTAACCTGGAGTCTAGACTCTCACTAATCGAAGTACTGCACAAAGAATTTCAAAACCTCCGCCACAGCCTGGAATACAGTCAACAACAAGTCGATTCGCTCACTGAAGAAAACAAATCACTGAAAAGCTCCGTGGACACACTCACTACAAAACTCTCAACAGTAAACAGTCAACTTACCTCCGTCACCGCTGAGAACAAAGCCATGCAAGAAACCATCCTGGATATACAGTCACGCAGTATGAGAGACAATCTAATCTTCTCCGGCATTCCTGAATCATCCACCGAGGACCCCGAAAAATCTGTTAAGGACTTCCTGATCAACCAGCTCAAACTTTCACCAGAGACTGTAGAGCACATCACTTTCCATCGCGTTCACCGTTTAGGACAGAAACACATCAACTCCACCCGTTACCGCCCCATCATCGCCAAATTTGAACACTTCAAACAAAAAGTACTGGTACAGCGACAAGGACGACAGCTCAAAGGGACTCATTACGGACTCAACGATCAATATCCACAAGAAATCATCCGCAGACGTAAGCTACTTTTCCCCATCCGTAGGACAATGATCAATCAAGGTAAAAAAGCAATCATCACAGTGGACAAATTATATATTGATGGACAATTATTTAGAGACAAAGACACTACTCCCTGGCTTTACTAATAATTGAAAATAGCAATGTAACATTTCCTATCCGTTTATGCACAATTTATAGTCAATTCATAATCTTCATATTCTTTCATTAACCCAATTGCACCACACACGCACATTGTATTCTAAATGCACCTAAATAGCCTTGCTCACTGTTTATATGTTCTGTATTTGTTGTTTATAGGTATCCCTGTTTTATTTGTCATTTGTTGTTATAGATTTACACACACGCACACGCACTCAACCACATTCACATCCACACACACAGACTTATATTCACACAAGGTAACTATGAAATATACATTATAGGTTCATGCAATTGAAATTCATAACTTGGAATATTCGTGGTGTTGGTTCACAAACAAAAAAAAATAAAGTTTTAAATTACCTAAAAAATACACAAGCGGATATATGTCTAATACAGGAAACACACCTATCTCAATATACACAGAACAGCTTAAAAACTACACATTTTAACCACTGTTTTTCCTCCCACTATAATTCAAAACAAAGAGGAGTATGCATCTTAATAAACAAAAAAATACAGTTTAACCACCATACAACCATTTCAGATCCTGAAGGCCGTTTTATCATTATTAACATTTCAATCAATAATAATCCAATTACAATTGGCAACATTTATGGACCAAACTCTGATGATTCCTCCTTCTTTGCTAATTTCTTCTCTTCTCTTTCAAACATTTCTAACGGTCCAATATAGGGGGAGACTATAACACTGTAATCAATCCATCACTTGACAGGTCAAAACACACAGGAAAATCTGGGCAATCTTCCAAAACAATAAAACAGTTCATGAGTGATTTTGGTCTTTGCGATGGTTGGAGGCTACAACACCCACTTGCCAGAGAATACACCTTTTATTCTAATGTCCACTAAACCTACTCCCGCATTGATTTCTTTCTAACCAGTAATTCAATCATACCAAATATTTTAGAAACCAAAATACATCCGATCATTATTAGCGACCACTCTGCGGTAACTCTAACATGGAACCTATCTGCAATACAAAAGCACCCCACCAGATGGCGTTTTAATACATCACTCTTGAAAGATCCAGAATTTGACAGCTACTTCAAGAGAGAGTGGACATCCTTCCTTGAAATAAATGACTCTCCAAAGTCATCAGCATCGCTACTCTGGGAAACATGGAAAGTAGTTTTACGGGGGAAAATTATTTCATATTCAGTACATAAAAAAAAAGGACAGAGAAAGAGAAACCCAACTGGAAGAAAGAATAAAAGAATTAGAAATTTTACATGCAAATAATCAATCAGAAAGCATCTATAAAGAAATTAGAGAAAAAAAAATATTGCTCAATGAAATAATAAACAAAAGAAACCAGTTTCTGATTCACAGGCTCCGTCAAGAAACTTTTCACCATAGCAATAAATCCGGAAAATATTTAGCCAGTCAAATTAAAAGAAATAAAGAAAGAACAGCCATAACCTCCATCAGAAACTCGGCAGGGAAGCTAACCAACTCACCAGTTGAAATAAACAAGATATTTCAAGATTACTATACAAAATTATACTCATCTGATCTTGACCCAAACCAAGAAGACATAACCCAATTCCTCGATAACACCATTCTACCAAAACTCAACATGGAACAAATAAACACACTAGAATCACCAATCACTGAAAAAGAACTTCATTCCGCATTGAAAAGCATGCAAAATAATAAAGCACCAGGTCCGGATGGCTTCCCTGCTGAGTTCTATGAACATTTTTGGTCAACTTTATACCCACTATTTAGCAGAACAATAACAGACATAAAACATAACGCAAAATTCCCTTCCCACATGAATACAGCACTTATATCACTCATCCCTAAACCTAACAAAGACCACACCTTCACATCTAACTATCGTCCTATCTCACTTATGAATGTCGACATAAAAATTATTAGCAAAGCACTAGCCCATAGAATTGAACAAATTATACCGTATATAATCCATCCTGATCAGACCGGCTTCATAAAAGGTAGACATGCATCTAATAATACCCGCAGATTATACAACTTAATGCACTACTCATCAGTACAACAGAAAGATACTCTCATTGCCACATTAGACGCCGAAAAAGCTTTCGATAGGGTCAACTGGAAATTTTTATTCACCACGTTACAAAAATTCGGCTTTGGAGAGTCGTTTATTAAAGGGTCACTTCACCCATTTGCATTAAGGTTTGTATTGTTAGAAACCCAGTCATATATTATAATGATGGTGGAATTTAGCTTGTTTTTTTTCTGAGATGGGAGAAAAAGGATTTAAGTGTTTTACTTCCGTCCTATCGTGACGTAAATATCGTCATTTTGCGTCACGATAGGACGGAAGATAAATATCATTGCATATTAAGAAAACTACAGCCTTTAGCTCATTATTATTCAAGGGCGTGGGACCCACTCACCCCACCGGCCTATTACAGATCAGTGGGTGGGACTAAACCTGAAGAAACTAAACTATTCATCCGCCATCTTGCTTGGAAGACACCAAGCTAAGCTAACAAGCGCTCAAGGAGTTAGATTTACCATAATGCCTGAATTTACGACACACGATATGGAAGACGAGGATTTTGAAAATCTTTTGCTCGAAACTGATGTCCGTGGCTATTTATACGAGCCACAATATAGCGAAGAGCAGCTGAGGCTGATGGAGGAACAAGAGGCGGCGGCGTCGGGTTCGTTGTTGTGGGAAGAATGAGACGGGAATCGGCGAACATTTAAACATTTTAATAGTAAAATAAACAAATACAAAACAAAAGTATAAGCCAGCAGCCCCGCACTGCTGGCCACACACAACAGAAACAAAACACACCATAAAATCAGGCCTGTTCCTCTCTCGATCTGCCCTGTCGCTCCTCGTTTTATGCGTCCGCTCCTCGGTGAGAGACGCGAGAGAGACCGGTGCGTCTCACAGGTGTTGTTCATTATCACTCACGCCACCGGCCTCGCGCCGCTCTCACGTCCCTCGTCCTGCTCGCCACAGCCAACTAACTATACATTTTGTGTGAAATGAATTTTTAACTCTGTTGGCAGCTAACGTTAGCCCTGTAGAGTAGACGGAAGAGTGATTTCTCTGATGTTTGCGACTTTGCGCTGTTCTGGATTAGTGGGAGTGGCTTGCGGAGCTGTGCAACGTGGTGCATTCTGGGAGTTGTGGTCTTACACACAAATGCGCCCTAAAGTTATTTTCTGTCTTTTCTCGGTCAAGAGGGCACCAAATTCAAAATTTCTTTTACATTTCGACTACATATATGACCCACTTTCAATAAAGATTAATGTTGAAATGGGTGAAGTGCTCCTTTAACTGGATCAAGATTTTATACACATCACCATCGGCCACAGTAACAACGAACGGACTAACATCACAAAGCTTCACACTGCACAGGGGAACGAGGCAGGGATGTCCACTCTCTCCATCCCTATTCACCATTTTTATTGAACCTTTAGCAGCAGCTATCCGTCAAAACCCAGCAATCAAAGGTATTGAAACACCACAACAAACACATAAAATCTCACTTTATGCAGATGATATCCTACTATATATACAAGAACCCCTAGCATCTACTCAAGAAATAATTAAAACAATCCAGTCCTTCTCAAAAATATCCGATTATGCAATAAACTGGAATAAATCTTCCACCCTCCCTTTACATAAAACCAAATGGGATGTGGCACCCCATCAATCACCCAATACCTATTTGTCAGGATCACATCACTTACTTAGGCATTAAGATTTCCTCCAGACTGTCAGAGTTGGTAACACTCAACTTCACACCATTGCTAAAAAAAATAGAAGACGACTTGCTCAGATGGCTCAATCTCCCAATCTCCATAATCGGCAGGATAGCAGCAATAAAAATGACGATTTTACCGAAAATTAATTACCTATTCTCAATGATTCCAACCCACCCCACACTCACCTGGTTTAAATCACTAGACTCCATTATAACTCGCTTCTACTGGAAAAATAAAACGCCAAGGATAAAACTCACTACACTTCAAAAAAGTAAGGTTCAAGGAGGACTAGAAGCACCAAATTTCCAATATTACTCAATGGCTAACCAACTGCAATACATATACAAATGGATTCGCCCCACCCAATCTGATATTGTATGGCTAGATATAGAACAATCATTATGCAAAGAATTAAATATAGCTGACATACCATTCCTCACCAAATCAATTAAACAACACACATGTTTTAAGGCAGTAACTATAGCCACCACTCTGACAGCCTGGTGGAAATTTCACCAAATCACTAATTCTACATTAGCTCCATCTAACCTCACCCCACTGTGGAACAACCGTGACTTTATAAGCAATAAAAAAACATTGAATTTTCACACATGGGCGGAAAAGGGTATCACCCACATTAAGCATATTTTCAAATCTAACACATTTAGACCATTTCCGGAACTGGCCCAGGAGTATGGCATCGGGAACAACGAATTTTTAAAATACCTACAACTCAAATCTTCTGTTCTGACAAAAATAAACATCAGAGACACAAATTTAGAATCTCCACCGGCAATATCAGTCTTGGTCAACATTTCCTCTCCAAAGAAACTTCTCTCTAAAATATACAAAATGATCTCAAATCAACTTCAGACCATATACTTACCAACAATAAAATGGGAAAACGATCTATCAATAGCCCCTGATGCCAACTTCTGGACCCAAATCTGTAAAAACATCTATCACATGTCCAAAAATTCGAATCTTCAGTTAATACAATACAAAATACTTCACAGAACGCATTACACGGGCAATAGATTAGCTAAAATGGGATTCACATCAGAAGTTTGCACACATTGCAATCAAAATTCTACAGATACATACATTCATGCAACCTGGCACTGCACTCCAATCAAACACTTTTGGGAAGAGGTCACACAGGCACTATCAACTATAGTTGGCTGCCACATCCCACTGTCGCCTTCCCTTTGCTTGCTGGGGGACCTCACAATAATAACTGATAAAACCATAAACTCTAAAACACTCCTCACAGCTCTAGCCATCGCCAAGAAAACTATCCTCATGAACTGGAAAACCAGAAATAAATTACACATTAACATCTGGAAAAATCTTATAACAGACTTCATGGCAATGGAACTCGCATCTCCCCTTCATAATAACACATCTGAAACTGATCCCTGCCGTCCAACACTTTCTGACCTCTTACAGCTATGAATCCTTTCTCTGTTTTCAACTCTGACTTCTCTCACCTTCTTACTCAACCCACGAATATTCATATTAGTTGTTTAAACTTGTTTCTGTCATCATTGTTATTGCTATCTTTACTGTTACTGTTATGATTACTATTTTCACTTTTTTTTTTTTTTTTTTTTTTTTTTTTTTTGTAATTACTGTTGTTGCTGTCTTTTGCTCTCACCGTTGTGATCACCACTGCCATCATCATTGTCATTTATTATTATTATTAATATTATTATTATTATTATCATCATCAATATTGCCATTGTCAATGCTGTTTTAGAATTAGATATCATTGTCATCATCTCTGTCCCAATTTGAGACACTCTCGCACTGTACTCCCTATTTTAATGCACCTTAGACATTGCACACAACACACAAAAAAAATAAAATAAATAAATAAATAAATAAATAAAAAATAGGAAAAGATATGGACTGATGAGATGAGGGGGAAGGTTATCTTATATTATCTTATATTATATTATCTTATTATATCGTATTTTATGCAGGATTGACAATGGCAATTATTACATAGGAGGAAGGATGGAAGTAAAAAATCTACCAACACAATATTGGCAATATGGTGGTAGTGGGAAGTGGGATGGTGATGGTAATGACAATGGTAATACATAATAAACGGTTACTTTGTTTACGCATACACACACATACACATAACCACACTCACACCCGCACACATACACACTTAAACACTTAAATCACTCTTGTCACTGCTGGAAGTATGGATTTACAAGATTGCTCACTACTGCACTATGTTGGTTTGTTTGTATGTATGTCTGATTGTAAAAAAAAAAAAAAAAAAAAAAAAAAATTTACTATAAATATAACTACATTAGAGTCCACGCCAACGTACGATAACGCTCTAGTTTTGTTGCACTCTGTAAAGCAGATGCATTCTGATTGGCTGTTCTATCCGTTAGTAAATTAAGAAAAAGACACTCAAACTTTTTTTTTTTTTTTTTTTGTTAATTAATATTTAGGCTACCTGGTTTTTGGACTGACAGGTCTTTGTCAGGATCTGGGTCTTGAATAAATCTCTGGTTTGAGCAGGGAACTCTATAAACTCATTATTTTCTATCGTTGACCTAAAGAGAAATAAATAAATGTCTTACCATGCATGAAGAATGCAGAAACTGTGAACAAATAAACAAACTTTTTTGTCTCCATGTTTCCTCTCAATCGTGCTTTGATATTTTAAATGAATAGATCAGCATTGCTTGAATACTGCGATATTTATGTCTCTGGTGTCTCTTCTTGTAAAAGAGACAATGTGATCATTTGAGATGCCAAATACCTCCTACTAATGTGAGAAAGAGGTTGCAGTGAGGAGAGAGAAAAAGGTGCAGTAAAGACTCTCTACAGGATGAGTTTAACTCCAAACTGATTGGTCAGATGTAGGTCATGTGGGCGTGGTCACCACTCAGGAGCTGGGATGTCTGAGAAAATGTTCTGTGGCTTTAAGTCTAATCAAATGTTAAAGTTTAAATTATAATACAAACTATATCAATCCACAATATAAATTTGTATTACATCTGTTCATGTGATAATTCAGTTGTATGCAATGATGTACAAGTTTATTCGTTCGATTAAAAAAAAAAGTATAACATTTTATTACAGTCCTAATTTACTTTAACATGCTAGATAAAACAGGACAGTAGCATTCAGTAAAAGTGGGACATCCTATTAAATAAATGATAATACATTATATACATTTAAAAAGGAACACAGAGCTGAGCATGAAACATATCGTCATTAATCCACAAGTGTGTCTTTTTTTAGTTATTCTCTTACATTTAAAAAATATATATATATATATATTTTTTAAATATCCTGTTGAAAGCAATATTAATATCAAAGCACAAACTAGATGAAAATGTTCCCACTTTACCAATTGCACTGTCCCAAATTTCCTGAAAATGGCTGTAGAATAAAAATGAGTTCTTATCATCTTATCACACGCACACACACATTCCTTCAAAGACTGTAGTTGGAGATACAAGTTAACTTAATCATTTGTTTAAAACATGTATAGGTAGAATAGATTTATTTGCATTTCAGTTAACCAAAAATGACAATTTGCTGACAATTTGATGAGAGGTCTTAAGGTCAAAGTTGTTAAGAGTACGGACGAGGACTTTTAAGAGGCTTAAGAGTTTCTTTAGCAGAGGAGAAAATGGCAGAAAGATGAAGAGGGAGAAGAAATGTGTTGCAGACAATGGACGACAGTGAGTTAATAAGATGCTATAGATTAGATCGTGCAGGGATCATGTTTGTGACTGATCTTATTAGAGACGCGCTAACAAAAACCGTATAGGAAATTAACAGCATGGTAAATAAAAAAAAAGGATTTATATAGGCTAAACATATATAATGTGTGTGTGTGAGAGAGAACTGTCATACAGGAAAAATTATGCATGTAATTTCAAAGTGAAATAGAAAGCTTAGAATAGACCCTATACTTAAAATCACTCTTTTTTTTCTTCTTGGACAACCAACAAATCACAGTCTTCAAAAGATTGTGTCATACATAGCAACGGGGTCAGCCCCGCCTTCTCACTAACATAGCAACGGGGTCAACCCCGCCTCCTCACTAACATAGCAACGGGGTCAACCCCGCCTCCTCACTAACATATAGCAACGGGGTCAGCCCCGCCTCCTCACTAACATAACAACGGGGTCAGCCCCGCCTCCTCACTAACATAACAACGGAGTCAGCCCCGCCTCCTCACTAACATATAGCAACGGGGTCAGCCCCGCCTCCTCACTAACATATAGCAACGGAGTCAGCCCCGCCTCCTCACTAACATATAGCAACGGGGTCAGCCCCGCCTCCTCACTAACATATAGCAACGGAGTCAGCCCCGCCTCCTCACTAACATATAGCAACGGTGTCAACCCCGCCTCCTCACTAACATATAGCAACGGGGTCAGCCCCGCCTCCTCACTGGAGTCAGAATTAAAATAAGAAATCAGCTGTTTAATAAATTAAAGCGATTTTTCCAGAAACGCCCGAAAAGACATACACGCTGAAAATCCTTCGACCAGACCATTGGATTCCGTTTTTTGGGCCAGTGGGTGGACTTTACAAAGTAAAACGGTAAGCAAGTTAGATGTTTTTGCATAGAAATGTAATATAGAATATAGCAATATAGAACTGACTAAATGAGTTAATGTTGCGTCATAAGCTCAAGTTCATTCTATGTTTGTTTTGTTTATTCTCTAACTCAAAAGCAAAGTATATTTCATAAATATATACTTACATGTCCTGGGACGGATCTATTCCGTCAAGAAAGTCGGCTTCGTCCCCACTTGAAACGGAATCTGGAGCCGATGAGCAGACAGAGAGTTCATCGCCATCGGACGCAAGTAGTATTTCCAAAACCTCCGCGTCCGTGTAGCCTACTTTCCTTTAGAGACATAATGTTGCGTGCGCGTGTGAATGTGCATATAGCAAATGGGAGTCAAACGGGAGTCAAACGCATGGTCTAATGACGCAGCTTGTGACGTCACAACATGCGACACACCCTGGGGTCATAGTGCACAGAACGTGATACGTCAATGAGCCATCGGAAGACGTAACTATCAATCGCAGATCTACAAAACGTGTGCAAAGACGTGCAATGCATTTTTTTTTTTTTTTTGTAAACGCATATTACGCAATTTGTACAGACTCATTAGAGGGTGAAAACAACGCAACATGAGCATGTTGGAGGCTTGATCTGAACATGTTACATCTCTGGTTTTGTATGCAAAAAGAATGATTGAGCTAGCCATTTGGTTTCAGTTTCTATAGGCTCTTAAACAGACACACGCTGGTCTTAGAGGGTTAAGAATTTGTTTAATGCTGTATATATGTGTGTTTGGGCTGTTTTAAATTAAAAAATATATATAAATAACATATCATAGAGTTGTTTGGGGTGGTGGTGGTGATAAGATCTGCAGTGACGTCACAATCGTTTTGCATTGTGGTATATGGAACTGCCTGAAGTGTACATATGAAGTAGACTGTCCAGATAAACTTCCACTTCACGAAGTGGAACGCACTTCAAAATGGCGGCGGGGATTCCCCCGAGGGTAAGTGCTTAGAGAAGTTCGCAAGTGTGTGTCTAAAAGTGGACTGGAAGGGGTGGTAGGGGAAGACTCCTTAATATCCATTGGGGAACTCATCCCTGGTTGGCTCGCCAATGAGATGTGATAGAGAAAACAGACATCGTCTCCTTCGTGACAACAGACACTTTCACGAAGGTAAGGCATACCTGTCAACCTTTGGTTATCCAAATCCGGGAGATTAGTGCGGAGACCGCTCACGAACTTCGCGAACTTCTGTATCTTTGCGGGGACACCGTCTTGACCTGCCATGTCAATCTGAGTGACGTGTGACAGTGAACCAATTGCGAATGAGTTCCCCAATGAATATTAATGAGTCTTGCCCTACCACCCTGCAAAAAAGAAAATTCGCGGACTGGAACACAGGCTCAGGGTGCTTCTCAATTATTATTTGTGCATCCTTGTTCCCTTTCAGTCGCTCACGTTTGACGTTGGGATAACTTCAGGGAGCCCTATCAACTTCGAGTGTCTACAGAACGAGCCAATTAACGTTGGCGTGCGTGAAAAACGTCACGCGCCCCACAACGCGGGTATATACAGGAAGCGGGCGCACACACACATTGACTTTTGCTTCAGAGCCAAGCTTTCGTTTTTCGACTCTGAGTTTCTGCAGACTGCTGCAGCCCCTCCTTGGGGAAGGGGATGAGGAGGGATATTTAGAAACACCCACTGGCAGCGCGGTTTCTCCAGAGCGACTCCCGAGGTCTGATGGTGACACAACTGTTCCACGATTGGCAGGATCCACCATTTGCCAACGATCATGTGTGCTTTGTGTTTATTCTCACACCTTAAGTTTCACTAATCCTCACAAATCTGTTTTAATAACAGTAAAATCTCTTTTCATGTAGTCATGATGTTATATTGATTCATGTTTATCAAAATAAAACTGATAATAAAACGTAGACCCTACTACATTGATATTATAGGCTTATGTTGAACTTTATTTCTTGTCAGATGCTGTATTAAGCAGTATAAACTAGTGTTGAATGAAAATGTCTCAGTTCACTGTATCTGGGCAGGCAAGTCTATGCTATGCGATTCTGTGTTACAGCCAGGACTGTTTTGATTACGTTGACTAGGACATGTTCTGCATTTGAGGATGACATCGAAGTATACACAGACACCGTCACTTGTTTCATAACGAAGTGTATAGAAGATGTTGTACTGACCAAAACATTAAAAAAATACCCGATTCAGAAACCTCTTCTTAAACCTCTCCCTCTCCTTGTCTGTTATCCCCAAAAGTTTAAGATCATCTATCATTGTGCCCATACAAAAGACACCCAAAGTTACCTGCTTGAATGACTGGCGCCCTGTTACTCTAACCCCCATCAGTAGGTGCTTTGAGAAGCTCATCAGAGATCACATCTGCTCTGTACTACCAGCATCACTCGACCCACTGCAGTTCGTTTATCGCAGTAAATGCTCCACTGATGATGCAATTCACAACCCACCGTGTTGCCACAGTCCAACATTATTGTTTAAATTTCTTTTAAAAAATGACCAAATTTTAAAGGTGAGACTTTGTTTAATATGTTTAAAATCAAAAGTAACCGAAAAGTAACCTGGTCTGTCAGCCTGTTGTCAGTCTCCTCTCTGCTCCGCGATGTATATTTCACTGCTTGAGAACATGGTGTGTGCGTGAGAGCGGCGTAGCTTGACGGACATAGCGACAGTAACTAAGAGGGGCGGGGCTTAGCCAAAGGTGAATTGCATTGGTGCGTGAACTTTAACAGGCCCATAGCCTGCAATTGTAACATTTACTCCAACATCCCCTAACAACATGATAGCAACATGTTAAATTAGGCTAACAACATAATCATGCTTGCAACATGCTAACAATGTATTAAAACATGTTAGCAATGTGTAAATTAATGTTTGCAACATGTTAAAACATCCTAACAATGTGTTAAATCACTTTAACTGCATGCTAATCATGCTAACAATATGCTAATTATGCTAGCAACATGTTATCAACATGATAGCAACATGGTAATCGTGTTAGCAATATATTTAAACATGCTAGCAATGCGTTAAACAATGTTATTTGTTGTTTTTCGCTGGAGCTTACGTCAACGGCGCCGCCATATTGCAGAGGGAAACTTTCCCATACCTCTCATTACGGGAATTGAGAAAAGTGCCTGCATCATGCGCTGCGTGGGGCTGTACAAATCGCCACACAACTGAAAACAGGTCCCGGGGAATTACCTTTCACAAACAAGACTGAACATTTTTTTCAGGTTATATTTGGTCCTTATATAATTAGTAATAGTAACGTACACCACGTACAAACCACTGAAATCGGTTGATGAATGTAAACGTTATTATTGTTTTTATCCAGGAAAACCGCAGCTCACCCGTTTACTTGCATTTGTTTACAGGACAGTCTTGCCCTCCGCAAAATGGCGGATGCGTTGACGTATCTAAAGTTCTAAAGCGGCCAATAGGGCGTCTATGTATTTATTATGTCTATGGGTTTAGGGATCAGTGTTTGGTGTATAGGCAATCAGTACAGTGATTGACATGACCAATGAAAACTTCAGAATCAGATTCAGGGCGGGATTTCGGCTGAAGTGGTTTGGAGGAAAAAATCATGCGCTGGCTACGCAAGAGATTGGTCAACACTGACAGTAATGCAGTGCAATATGAAAGACTTCGTCTTAGGTTTAAATGGTTTTGTGTAACCAATGGTTCGCTCAACTATTCAGTTATACAGTATTTAGTAGGACACATTTGCATAGACAACAGAGAATGTAATACATTGTGATATACACTCACCGGCCACTTTATTAGGTACACCTGTCCAACTGCTCGTTAACACTTAATTTCTAAGCAGCCAATCACATGGCGGCAACTCAGTGCATTTAGGCATGTAGACATGGTCAAGACAATCTCCTGCAGTTCAAACCGAGCATCAGTATGGGGAAGAAAGGTGATTTGAGTGACTTTGAACGTGGCATGATTGTTGGTGCCAGAAGGGCTGGTCTGAGTATTTCAGAAACTGCTTATCTACTGGGATTTTCACGCACAACCATCTCTAGGGTTTACAGAGAATGGTCCGAAAAAGAAAAAACATCCAGTGAGCGGCAGTTCTGTGGGCGGAAATGCCTTGTTGATGCCAGAGGTCAGAGGAGAATGGGCCGACTGATTCAAGCTGATAGAAGAGCAACTTTGACTGAAATAACCACTCGTTACAACCGAGGTATGCAGCAAAGCATTTGTGAAGCCACAACACACACAACCTTGAGGCGGATGGGCTACAACAGCAGAAGACCCCACCGGGTACCACTCATCTCCACTACAAATAGGAAAAAGAGGCTACAATTTGCAAGAGCTCACCAAAATTGGACAGTTGAAGACTGGAACAATGTTGCCTGGTCTGATGAGTCTCGATTTCTGTTGAGACATTCAGATGGTAGAGTCAGAATTTAGCATAAACAGAATGAGAACATGAATCCATCATGCCTTGTTACCACTGTGCAGGCTGGTGGTGGTGGTGTAATGGTGTGGGGGATGTTTTCTTGGCACACTTTAGGTCCCTTAGTGCCAATTGGGCATCGTTTAAATGCCACGGCCTACCTGAGCATTGTTTCTGACCATGTCCATCCCTTTATGGCCACCATGTACCCAACTTCGGATGGCTACTTTCAGCAGGATAATGCGCCATGTCATAAAGCTGGAATCATCTCAGACTGGTTTCTTGAACATGACAATGAGTTCGCTGTACTCAAATGGCCTCCACAGTCACCAGATCTCAATCCAATAGAGCATCTTTGGGATGTGGTGGAACGGGAGATTCGCATCATGGATGTGCAGCCGACAAATCTGCGGCAACTGTGTGATGCCATCATGTCAATATGGACCAAACTCCCTGAGGAATGCTTCCAGCACCTTGTTGAATCTATGCCACGAAGAATTGAGGCAGTTCTGAAGGCAAAAGGGGGTCCAACCCGTTACTAGCATGGGGTACCTAATAAAGTGGCCGGTGAGTGTATATAGCACTTTCAACACCACAAGTGGAACCAAAGTGCTGTACAGAAGGTATAAAAAAATTAAATAAAAGCAAGAACATAAAAACAATGCAGCATGACATACACAACTTACAAAGCATTATCAAATGCTAAAGAGAACAGATAAGTTTTAAGCGCACTATGAAAAACACCCAATGAAGGACAAGTTTTTACAGACAGAGGAAGCTTGTTCCAGAGCCTAGGAGCTGCAACAGAGAAAGCCCGATCACCTTTACATTTTAAACGGGATCGCGGAACCATGAGAAGCAATTGATCATTTGAGCGCAGAGATCTACTGGATTGACAGCGGCTGATTAAATCAGTAACATACTCAGGTGCTAGGCCATGCAGAGACTTAAAAACATACAACAACGCTTTGTATTGAACTCTGTATCGTATGGGTAACCAATGTAGTTTAATTAACACCGGAGTAATGTGCTCTCTCTTCTTAGTACCCGTTAAAAGCCTGGCAGCTGAGTTTTGAACGAGCTGCAAACGGGAGAGAGAGGCCTGACTCACACCCAGATACAACACATTACAATAATCCAAACGAGACGACACAAAGGCATGAACAACCTTCTCCATATCGTTAAAATAAAGGATAGATTTCAATTTAGATATTGATCTAAGATGGAAAAAACTATTCTTACCGACAGCATTGATTTGACGATCGAATTTGAGCTCAGAGTCAAAAATGACACCAAGGTTCCTCACGCTAGACAGTTTTTTCCCGGGAAACAACCCCAGGCAGTCATCATCCACACACCCCTTATTTCCAAATAAAATCATCTCTGTCTTATCCTCGTTTAATTGGAGAAAGTTATTCGCAAGCCAACACTTAACTTCAGCCAAACATGCATGAAGAGACTGAATGGCACAATTATGCCCATATTTCAGTGGTAGATAAATTTGAGAATCATCTGCATACAGATGATACTGAATCCCAAATTTCTCAAAAATCGAACCTAGAGGGAGCATATAAAGGGAAAATAAAATTGGCCCCAGTATAGAGCCCTGTGGAACCCCACACACAAGAGGGGCAACGGAAGAAAAATAATTCCCTAAACTGACTGAAAAAGTCCTATCCTTCAAATAGGAAGAGAACCATTTCAGGGCTAAGCCCTGAATACCAACCTGATCCCTAAGACGATCAATGAGAATGTTATGATCAACTGTATCAAATGCCGCTGTAAGATCTAACAAAAGCAAAACAACACGATTTCCAGAATCAACACCTCGTAGGATATCATTAGAGACCCTCAGAAGAGCAGATTCTGTACTATGACCAGCTCTAAAACCTGACTGGAATCTATCGAAAATGTTATTTCTCATTAAAAAGTCATTAAGTTTTGCATTCACAATTTTTTCCAGTATCTTAGAAATAAAAGGCAATTTTGAAATCGGGCGAAAGCTACTCATGTCAAAGGGGTCTAAGCCGTTTTTTTTTTAGAAGGGGCTCAATAACCGCATGCTTAAAACTAACCGGAACAACACCAGTTGACAAACTAGTATTCATAATAGACAGAATACTTGGGCCAATTGAATCGAGTACCTTCTTAAACAGAGAAGAAGGGAGCACATCACCAGGAAACCTGGTGGGCTTCATATGAGCAGTTATTTCATTAAGCTGCTGCAAAGAAACAGGTATAAAACTGTTTAATTGGTTTGTAGGGTCAACCGAAGCAATAAAATTGTTGCCAACAGATGAAATCTGAGATCTAATTCCATCAACCTTACCAATAAAAAAGTTTAAGAGAACAGTGAGAACAGCAAAACAGGAAGTCTGGTAAAGTCTGTAGCAGATCCTTGGCAGCGCAGGGTGACTGCAGTGGGCGAAGCACAGTCCTGGAGAACCAGAGAACTCTCCGAAAGCGGAGCCCAACAAGACTGGCACAGAGATGCAGGATGATCCGTGAGAAACAGGAGAGATGACGGTAACTGCAGACAAACACGAGACCAGAACATGACCAGAGAAACAATGATATGACACTGAACATGACAAACACATATAGGACTCTAAACAAGGTAGTGATGGGCAGATCGAGGCTTCGTGAAGCAATGAAACAGTTGAACCAAATGGGCCATATTGTTTCGAGGCTTCGAATCAATCCGACACCCGTCTCCACTGTGACACCTAGTGGTCACTTGCAGGTGTTGATCTGAAACAACCTCGACGAGCCATTAAAAAATGTGTTGTTTTTTTATTATTGTATTTTTCTAATATGTGAAGCTTGTAACCTATAGGCTCCTCACTGTGCATAATGTTATTTTGGTCCTGCAAAATGAATATTAATAAAATAAATCAAGCCACTATGTCTCACTTTTTTAGAGATTTTTATTAAAAAATATGAATTTCTCTGCTGTGGAAAGACTTAGCCTACTTCTTTTTTTACAGATAATTTCTCCAGCCTTTGAAAAAATCCCCTCACAAGGGACATTTGTTGCTGTTGGCATGCAAAGATATTTTTTCGCTAGGACATACAAATGAGGAAAGATTACTGCTCTCTCTTTCCAGTAAGTTGATCATGAGTTCTGGGCAAAACTATCTATCAATCTAGCTGTCTATATATTTATATCTATGCATCTATTAATGTGTCACTATATGTAGTGTCACTGTCTGTCTCTAGCCTATCAGTCAATGTGTTGTGTAAATTTAAATGTAAGCCTAAATAGCCTATAACTAATCAAATCGCACTGTCACTATATCACCAAAATCCGCTATCTCAAAATCAAACTCCTCTCACAAAAACCCACGAGGTCAATATGCGTTGATTTCACTTTTATACAGATGTGCGATTGTGTGGTCTGTTGTTCCCGACCGTGTCAATCAAACGCTGATTCGGCGGATCACACCTGATGAAACACTTGGTGAAACATTCCGAGGCTTCGTTTAGCCGTAGTCACGTGACATGGGTGTTTTGAATCACGCTTCGGATCAGTGTTTCGAAACATCTGCGCTTCGGGATCTCGCAAAGCTTCGGAACGACTGTTTCGTGTCAGCCATCCCTAAAACAAGGTACACCTGCGACTGATCTGGGCAATCAGATCAGGACAGTAACACACAGAGGGTGTTTCTCAAAACCAAGAATGCAAAGAACGGACTTGTGTTCTTGGGGAGAAAGCTCTTGCTAGTTGTTCTTGGAAGAATGAACTCACAAGGTGACGAGCACACAGAACGCTGCTGACAGTTTGAGACGATGTGTTCTTGCTGGTATTGCGCAATAATTCCCCCGCACAGACACCGTCTGCAGTACCCTAACATAACGAGAATTATTGACGATAACAGCCAGGCTGCAATGGTTTCTTGACTGTGGGGTAAAACGAGTCTGTGAGCAGACTGGCCGGTTGGTTCGCTAGCTAACTTAACACCCGCAGGCGCTTATGGAGATTCTCACTTCCGAAAACGTTTGAGCACATTTTCGATTCGCCATAAATTTTCGTAAAAATGCCAATATTTGAAATCTACACAGTTGATTTCTCGCATCAAATGTTCTCAGAAGTGAATTTAGTGATGAAATAGCGTACGTAATTGTAGAAAAACGATTTACTGTATTGACCTGCCTCTCCTTCCTCGAATGCCGAATTGAATGCTGGGATATTTCTGCCGTCAAGTTCACACAAGTTACCAACCGATGCATCCTCGGTAAAATGGGCGTGTCAAGAACACATCCGGGATTTTTAACCGTTCTTGCCAAAATGCAAACTTGTGTATTGGGACAGTACTTGGGCCACGAAAGATGACGTTTCACAAGAACACAAGTACAGACAAGAACACAGATTGAGAAAGGCCCAGAATGAACAAGCAAACTCGTGAACCGTGACACTAACACATGTTCTCTCCCTGGATGTATATAGTGACCCCTTTTTTATGTGCTCTTATTTATTTATTTTTTGTTGTAAAAGAGAAAAAAAGTTATACTTTGAAACAATTGAACAAACCTGGAGTACAATTTATATTTAAAACACATTAGGTAATTGTACATACCTGTATTTGTAAAGACACTTTGTGATTGCATTGAGCACTAAATGTAACCTGAAATATACTATATGATTGCACTCCTAAGTTTAATTTATTATTAAAGGGACAATGCATATTAACATGACAAGTCAAAATGTGCCAGAGTTAGCCAAAAGGCTAGTTTTCATCTGCAGTCCTAGGCCAGATGTACAATAGGCAACCTAAAAATACAATGTTAATACAACAATTTAATCAAACCATGACAAAATACAACAAACCCTATAATTTCAAAAACCACAGAAAATCTTAAAAAAGAAATCAATGTTGTACTCAAATGAATGATCAAAATAAACACACAAAAAAAGAAAAACAAAAAAGGATTCAGTTCAGTTCATCTTTATTCATTTCCCGAAGGCAATTTGGTTGAAGCAAAACAGGCATACACATAAAAACACTGTCATACACATTCACAAATAAATACATTTACATAGAGTTTAAAAACTTTACAACTGATGGAATAAATTAATTTTTAAAACGATTTGTTTTACTAAGCGGCATTCTATACCTACTACCAGACGGAAGAAGATTGAACTCATGATACAGGGGGTGAGAAACTTCTGACAGAATGTTCTGTGCTTTACCCAAAGCCGGTCTCTGATATAACTGAGCCATGGTCATCTGCTTCATCCCCATTATTTTATTTCCTTGATTTACTATCCTCTCAATTCGATTTTTATTTTTCACACTCAGAGAATTGAACCAGCACAACAATGAATAGGATACACGACTCAATATAGGATCTATAAAACATACACATCAATGTTTTATCCACATTAAATGACCTTAATTTTCGCAAACAATGCAACCTTTGCTGTCCCTTCTTACACAAGGCATCAGTATTTGCGGAAAAAGTCAGTTTACTATCTAAGTACTTGTACTGTTCAACACTCTGGATACCCTCTCCATTTATACTTATTTGCTTATCATCAATCAGTTTCCCTCTCAATCTAAAATCAATACTCATCTCTTTAGTCTTCGAGACATTGAGTTTTAAAAAAGCATTCTGACACCAAGCAGCAAAGTCATCAACCACAGGACCATGCATAGAATCCTCCTCACTCAATAAGCTAACAATTACAGAGTCATCAGCAAATTTTAAGATGTGCCTATTACTAAAACCACTCTTACAGTCATTAGTGTACAGAATAAATAATAAGGGAGAGAGGACGCATCCTTGAGGTGACCCAGTGGATGACACCAACCATTCAGAATAACAGTCGTTTACTTTGACTCTCTGTCTTCTCTGTACAAGGAAATCTAAAATCCAGCCTACCAAATAATAATCCAACTCAAATTCCTTAATGAGTTTATCAATTAAAATATGTGGCTGAATATTGTTAAAAGCAGATGAAAAATCAATAAAAAGTAATTTAACAAAAGTTTTCGGCTTCTCTAAAAGTTGAAATACTAAATGTAAAAGAGTTGCAACAGCATCTTCTACACCTCGTTTATTTCTGTACGCAAATTGAAGAGGGTCTACACTGTAAAAAATGATCGTGATTTTTAACGGTAAAAATGCTACAGTGAAAAACTGTTACTTGGTTAACAGAAAGTTTCCTTACTATATACGGTAAATAACTGTGATATATATAATGGTACATTTAATGTAATTTTACTGTAAAATACCGTTAAATTTACAGTTTTTGGAAGTGAAAAAGAACAAGTCATTGTATAATTTACAGTGAAAAAATGTAAATTGACATTCCCACAATTCCCTGCGTGACACTTCACATTTGATGTATTTTGTTTTTAAATAACTGTTTCTTCAAAATTTTCTTAGCTTATTGCATTTTTTAAATTTCAACATGTTACCATGATGGTGTTTAATGTTTGTGTGAATGACACTGTGCAGCTTCTATATATATTAGTATTAACTTTCTTGTGGAAGAGCTGCTTATGATGAGCTTTGATTGGCCATTTGACTCTCATCACTGCTGTGATTGTTGGCTGTCAGTGTATTACAATGGAAAAAAAAACAGATATTAATACTTCAAAAGGTCAGTAAATTAACATTATATCAGATAATGAAATACGGTTTATTGCTGTAAAATTATATACGGTTAAAAGTCTGTAAAACCTAAAACGTTGCTACCGTATTTTTAACAGGAAAACTCTGGTAACCACAGCTGCCAGGGTTTTCCTGTAAATTTAACGGGTTTTTCTTTACAGTGTAGAAAACTCTCAGTCTTTTTCATTATTTTTCCCTTAACTCATTTTTCTAGGCATTTCATCACTAAGGATGTAAGCGCCACAGGTCTAAAATCATCTACTAACTGTGCATTCTGCTTTTTTTGCAATGGAATGACAGTAGACTGCTTCCACCGTGCAGGTACTTTTTGTATTTGTAGGGACCAGACAAAAATGTTATAAAATATAGGTCCTAGCTGCTCAGCACATTTCTTAAGTAAACATCCTCCTATATTATCAGACCCCATGGCCTTCCTAATTTTACATTGTTTAAAAACTGTTATCACATCCCCTACGTCAAAATGGACACAACCAAACTCTCTATTTATCCAACACTTATTTTTTAAATCCTCAATTTCTGATTTAAAATCATACGTATCAAATCTTCCTGTGATAAAGCTGCATCTGAACTGAATCCGTTTAAACTAATTGTATTATTTATTTGTGATTTAATGTATCCCCTCCCAGACAGAACCTAAATTCCCCTCTTTCAATTTGAACTCAAGATCTTCCTTATATACTGTTTTAGCCCTCTTTATTTCACACTTAATTTCTCTTTTTAGCATATAATGCACAACGATATTTCCCTCTTTAAAGACCCACTCCGATGAAAATAATGTTTTTCTAGGTGTTAACATGTTCTTGTGGCATTTTTCTTATGTTAGAGGACATATCTTTAGAAAAATAGGCTCAAAGTTGTATTTCTGAGTATTTCTACATTCAAATGGCTGTGAATCAGTAGCAGACGCAAAAATGCCGTTTGAAATAGACTGGAGTTGTGACGTAGTAACTCCACTGGGCGGGGCCACAAGCTCATACTGTGCTCTATAAGTAAACTTAAATTTAAACTTGATTCTGCAGCACTATGATTTATTCTTTGTGTGATAGCTATGAAAACTTCAAAAAGGTTAATCTGACTAAATGTTTGGAGCATGTCCACAAACATATTTATTTACTAACATGTTATTAGGAGTTATTGGCCTGAAATAGTCAATTCAAGAGATTACAAAAACAATAACGTTACCATTCTGATACATCCACTTGTAGACGACTAGATCTATGTACGTCCTCTTGTTCCTCGTCCGAGCTGGCATCTGGCTCAAAACTGTACGGCTGGATAGCTCCAATATTGTTCTCCATTTTTGTTGCACCGGTATTGACAGGTTGGGGATGTAAGCTAGCGGGAGAGTCGAGACAGAGCTCTCAGCAACGGGGAGGGGGAGGGTCGTCCCCGTGCCTCCGTGCCAACGGCTCCGCCCACAACGCAGAGGCGAATTTCTAATGAGCTACTGCCGCTCTGCTGAAGCGAAGTCCCAGAAAACGCACAGGTTTCGTGATTTTGGCTAAAAATGGCATAATCATGATTTAAAGACCACTGGGAATGTTTAAAAATAGCTAAAAAATATGATCGGAGTGGGACTTTAAAAGCCCTATTTCTTTTTGACAGAAGAATCTTAATTGATTTTGTAACCCATGGTTTACTGTTTGGGAATTTCTTAAAATGATTTCACAGGTATTAACATGTCCTCACAAAACGTCACGTAACTACAAATTTCATCTGTTACTTGATCAATGTCCGAGCCAGAGTCCATGATGAAATAAAGATGAGATGATGAATGAAATAAAGATGAGAGTTAGTCTAAAGATCAGTATGAAGAACATAGTAAATTAAATATGTCTGTATGTTATCCTGTTGTTTCTGCACAGCTCAGCATCTCACACACACACACACACACACACACACACACACACACACACACACACACACACACACACACACACACACACACACACACAGCTAGATCTCCTTCATACGGGGTTTAGAGACTTCAGGATAAATCAGATTTATATTGATTTTGAATGTTGATAATGTCACAGTCCGGAGTCAGGGAACGTCTACACACTCCTCAAAGGCACCTCCTCTGGGTTACTTTCTGAAAGAAAACATACGAGACAGATCATATTAAAGGAAAGCTTTGCTTTTATATATAAAGTAAGCAGAGTGGATCTTGATTTATTATTAATGATGATAATGTTACACTGGATACATACTTCTCACACTTTCCTCCTCTGGGTTACTGATTTGACTGGATTCTGGAAGAAAACACACGAGACAGATCATATTAAAGGAAAGCTTTGCTTTTATATATAAAGTAGGCCTAAGGAGAGTTGATTTTGATTTATTATTAATTATGATAATGTTACACTAGATACATACTTCTCACACTTTTCTTCATAGAGTTATTTCTGTTTTCAGTGGGATCTGAAAGAAAACACATGAGATAGATCATATTAAAGGAAAGCTTTGCGCATATATATATATATATATATATATATATATATATATAAGAAAGATAGATAGATAGATAGATAGATAGATAGATAGATAGATAGATAGATAGATAGATAGATAGATAGATAGATAGATAGATAGATAGATTGTTTACTGACATATTTGATTTACTCACCGACTTTGACCCTGAATAATTTAGTTTTGAGATCTTCTTCAATTATGTATAGCATATAAATTCCAGCATCTGTGGGTTTGATCTCCTTGATGGTCAGTGATCCGGTCTTATCATCCATCTCCAGTCTATCTTGGAAAATTACAGCAGTAAATGGTGAGATTTTCTTGGCTCCTCTTCTGATTTCAGCTAACCGAGTGTATAGTCCAAACTTCCACAGAGTCTGTTCAACTTTCTGTACGTCAACATCAGTCTTCAGAGTGACAGATTCTCCCTCCTCCACTGACTTGGTCTCTATTTCATCTGGCTTAACTACACATACAGAGAAACACAGAACAGAAATCAGAAAAAGAAAACCAAGTAGTAAAAGCAACATGAATAAATTCCTCCATATGTACTCATTTTATAAATAAAATTAAGGTAATTTCTCATTATAAATTATGGTTTAAATCTATAAACAAGTCAAATGGCCCCAATTCTCATTTTTGTTGTGATGTGTGTGTTGAACCAATCATATTCTCTGATTCATGTGTGATCATCAGAATCAAGTTTATTGATCAATTTTAGTAGCCTGGTAATACCAAACTCTGCTACTTCGCTTTGCTTCATAGACAGAGTCTGGCATGGCATAATTGCATAGTGTTTTCTTTCTCACGGGCGCTTGTCTGAAGTATAAAATCATTGGTTACCCGTAAGCCAATCACATAGCGTTTGGTTATGACGTGTGTTATTCGCCAGCTCAGCCGCATCGAACTTCCGCTGTTAACACATATGATGCGAAAACGAAACCATCGAGCGAACTACCGGAGTGAACAAGGCTGTGAACAACTTTAGTAGATTATGTGAAGTAAATCTACGCATCCACAGTACAATCAAGGGCCTCTAAACTAATATTTGACTGTAGGAGAAACAAGAAAATATCAAAGTCAAACTGTCAAAGTTAGTTCTGTTAAACCAACGCAGCTTTTTGTTCATCTAGAGTCTGTCGGAAATGCTGCAACTTAATTGCAAGATTACAGCATGACATGGGAATATTTAAGAATTGGAAAAGAAAGGAGACACTGACCTGTCAAAAGGGTGCCAGTTCGAGCTCGACAGATAAAAGAGACCGAGATGAAAAAAAAAAAAATACCTGTCGGGAGTAGGGCAACAACATCACCTCCATTCAAAATGTTTCACACACACTCTTCTTGTTCGGGCTTCAGTTTGCAAATGCCAGGAATATTCCCCACAACAGAGCGAATTGCATCCCGTATCTCCATGGGGTCTCCTCGCTCCTCCGTCCTCCATCCTATGACCCGGAAACCGATCGAGCTCAGCCATCTTGAAGGACATCTCAATTCTCTAATTGCACCGCGAGGAGTCGAGGATCGAGGAGGCTTCCAGAGGAGCTATGAGCGAGGATACACAGGTGTACCCTTTGCGGAAGTGTTTTATTGACTAAACGTGACGCACGTATAAATTCTCCTCCCCCTTCACATCGGTCACAGTCATTTTAATTTATACTTTACCTTTGCAGTTTATATAAACCACACGTCTCACATATTTCAACAGGGTCTTGCTTTATTATTATTTATTATGAATTATTTAAATAACCAAACTTCAACAAAATAAGTGCAGATCCTTTGAGCACTGCTGATGATGACGCTCGAGTGATCAAGTATTCCAATGTATAAAAAAAAGGCTTGTTTGAGATGAGCAAAATCTGCGCAGAACCGATCACCGGTGATCAGCGCGAGATGTATGCCGGTTAGAAATGTGTCCGAGTGCGGTCCGCGTTGCTCTGATGTCATGCCGACGTATGTCAAAAAACTCTCGCGACCAAGGCGCACGTGTCGGATTCTGCAGTCGCGCGCAGTTGCTCTCCACCAACTGCGCTGATCAAAAGCACGATGGGAAACGACTTGCTGACGACACAGCTTAATGCTCATTGGTTTAAACAACCGTGATGTATTGTTCTCTTTTAAAATGTTTGATTTTAAAGCTCTGATATCATGTTTTATGTGTATAAATTATGTGTGGATATTCCCAAACTCTCTGACAGTGTGATCTATGTGATGTAATTTTTTTTTTTTTATATATAAAAACACATGTCTGTATTAAAGAAAAAAATGATTGATAAACACGTAGGTCTATTTAAAATGGAATTAAATAAGTACTTTGGGTGTCTTGTTCATTATATTTATTTTCATATAAAAGCAACAAAACTGCAATTACATCCAGTTTATTAGCAACACCGTGCACGGGTGTGAATCCCGCGATATCCGCCTCTGATCTCACAGGTGTCAGATCCACTGCGAGAAGAGAGATCTGTCCGGCTTGCCTGCACTTTTTTCAATCCTCCCCTCACTGCAGCCGCCTACTCTCGACTACATTTCAGGCGAGACAAGGCGCATCTCAAACAAGCCTAATGACTTTCCTTCGATTCCACCGGAGATGGTCCTCACTGCAGAACATGAAATCCACGGGGAGGAGTCGGATCCAGATCCAACTCCTCCCACCTTACATATACCTAAACCTACCCAGCTCCACCCCTTATCCCTAAACCCACCCCTAAACCTACCCAGCTCCACCCCCTGATCCCTAAACCCACCCCTAAACCTACCCAACCCCACCCCTTAATCTGGATCCGACTCCGCCCCTTGGATCTCGTGTACTGCAATGAGGTGCTACTGTTCCACCGTCCTCCTTTTCTTTCCTTGCTGCCTTCCCTCGTATCCTGCAGGGGGTGGAGCTGAGACGCGAGGAAAGGAAACGAGAATGCACAAATAAGAATTGAGAAGCACCCCATATCCGCGATCGTTTTTGATTTCCCTAACCTAAAATAAAATCCTAAACTCGGCGCTTAGCGTCTACGTCACGGCTCTCAGCCCGCCCTCTGTTCGTTGATTGGCTGGCTGTTTTCAGGAAAACTGAGAGACATGTCGATGTCTAAAGCCTGGTTCACACGGCAGGATAATTAGGCCAATTTTAGCCCCGATTCACCCCTTCCGACAATCTTAAGGATGCTCCGATTATCGTAAAATAATCTGATCAGATATTCCTGCCATGTGTGGTGTGTTAAGACTGCTCTCGTCTGCTCGGAAGGACGTCGGGACCGCTCCGATCTCAAATCGGGGATATCCAACATGTTGGATTTTTTTGGCCCGATTTCTCCTCGTGTGTGGTGTCCCCCGGGGACAACCGAGCACGCAGCCTGTGGACTGTGGCGTGTAGCCAATCAGAAAGCGAGGTGACGAGGCGCAGAGGAAGCACCAGGAAATAAAATCAAAACAGCCGGCGGCTGTCCATGCTCGCGTTGTCTCCACTTCTTTGACCATCGCCTTTTCTTTTGATAACGTTTTTTTTTTTTTTTCGGTTAAAAACAAACTACAAACTATCGCCACTGCATCCTCTTCGTCCGCCATGATTGTTTACTCTGAAGTCACATTTGATCTCGAGGGATTTTGCGAGATTTTCCGTTTGACCTGGGAATGCTCGGGAGTCAAATCGGTTCGTGTGTGATGTGTTGATTTTGCCGTGTGGCTGCGCACCACACACTGTACGACCAAAACTGTTAAACCAGTGATTTTTTATCGCCGTGTGTGGGGTCTCTCAGGTTTGGAAAATCGGCCGACAATTTTAAAATCGTCCCGTGTGAACCAGGCTTCAGACTGAGTACAGAAGCGAACTGAAATAGAGCGGAAGTACGAAGTCTGACGTAGTCAGACTACAATTTTAGTGCAAAATAATTAAAACATTAATCAATACTTATTTGATTTTAAAGTGATTTGAAATTAAACTGTGCCTTTATATACAGCATAATAGATCACATTATGCTTCAATACTTGTGTTGAAGACTGTGCATATAATAAGATATAACCGAATCAAACCTATAGTTCTTCATTTAATCAATTCAATCAAGCTAATGATTATAGAGTTACTCACCAAAGACAGAAATATTGAATCTCTTTATTGAGCTCTTTCCCGGTCTGATGATCAGTAGTTCATAAACTCCAGTGTCTATGGTTTTGGTGTTTGGGATGGTCAGAGATCCAGTCTGAGGATTCAGCTTCAGTCTGTCTTTAAATCTCCCATCAGGAAGATCATCATGTCTGTCTCTGAATCTCCCATCAGGACGATCATCATGTCTGTCTCTGAATCTCCCATCAGGACGATCATCATGTCTGTCTCTGAATCTCCCATCAGGACCATCATCATGTCTGTCTCTGAATCTCCCATCAGGACGATCACCATATACAGTAAAACTATCAGCAGCTCTTTCCCTTTCAGCAATACAACAGCTTCTAAATATCCACTGTAATTTGTCGTCTTTATGTACTTTAGTATCTTCATGTAATTTAGTATCTTCAGGGTTTAGAGTGATAGATTCTCCTTCAATCACTGACAGTATCCTCCCTTTATCAATCCCTTCACATCAGCAAACAGAAACAGAGAGAAACAGAACAGACATTAGCTGGAGAAGAAAAGCAATAAAAGCAGAAAGGAATAAAATCAACAATCATTCGCTCCACATCTGACACTTGCTCAATGATTGATCATTAAAACCCCTAAACACTGAAGCACATTCACACTCACAGCAAAATACATCATAAACTACATATCATTATCTGAAATACTTCAACATTATTCATAATCTGTGTTTTTTACCTGTGTGTTTTGTGTTGTATTCATCCTTAATGAAGTGCTTATTTTTTAAATAAAAGTATCTGCTAAATGTGTTTAGAGGAGGCTTTATTTTTATTTTTTTCCTCTGATTTTAATCACAGGTTTTGTTTGATATGGTTGTTTATTATCTTAGCATCTGTGAAAACCTGAAGCTATTGCTCTGTATTTCCAATTATTTAAAGGGGTGATAAAACACGATTTCACTTTTCTAACTTTAGCTAGTGTGTAATGTTGCTGTTTAAACATAAACAACATCTGCGAAGTTACAACGCTCAAAGTTTAAAGCAAAGGGAGATATTTGCTTTTAAAGAAATCCGTTTTTACAAGGAGGGACAGAGCAGTGTAGAATAAAGGTAAAATATATGAAAAATAATGACATTTTTTAAAAACGAAGCATGAACACATGTTACAGTGCACCCCACAAACACAATCAAGCCTTCGAAAAAATGTGTTTTACCACCCCTTTAAATAAATCTATATCTTTTCTATTAAGAGTTTCCATCTCTTTGGTATGAAAAGCATCATAGATTACTCTGAGCTGGTTTAAGCTGACCTTTGACCCTGATCAGATCATTATGATTGAGACACACGTCTACTCAGCGATCTGAAGCGGGGCATTGCACAGACGTCTGTTGTTAAAGCTAGTTATAAATACTGTATTTTAACCCAAACCCAGACACCAACCCTGACAGACAACTTCATGCATTTTAAAAAGTGTGGACTAGCTATACATTTCATTGCCACACAACAATAAAATAGAAGTTTAAAGTTGTATAAAAATGAATTCAGAGCCCTTCATACTAAAACAAAACCACAGGTCAGTGTTGAAAAGGCTCAGTAAGTTAATTCTTATTGGTGGGTTGTGAATTATTGACAGTCGTAAGTTAGTCCCGCCCCCAGAGTTTGACGCAACTGGTTATGTTTCGCTTGAAAGCTGTGGAGGGTTCGCGTGTATTCAAACCAGATGAGTGTGCGTAACTTTGAAAGTAAGTTTAATTTCCACATATACCGTCTTTAATCTTGTTTATATTGCTATTTGTTGTAGTATGTGTTGAAACGTTCTGATGTCGAGTGTAATTCGTATCTCCGTGAAGCTAATGTTAGCGGTATGACTGTGTGCATTATCTCTGCACGGGTAATCCGATGTGCGCTGTGTTTAAGTGAAATAACGATAACAACTCATATGTTCCATATGTTTACTTCAGTATTTACACTTTACAGATGTCATTAAGCCATATTTATGTGGATTGTGAAGATTACGCTCGATTGAGATATGGTTATAAGACGATAGTCACGTGTATATAATAGCCAATTGTTTACATTTATAGCCATGTATCCTCACGTGTTTATTCTTTTAAGTTAAATGTCTATCATTTATTACTGTAAACTAATTACTTACATTTCTGTTTCTTATTATAGAAACCACACTTACACACCCTTAATATCACATACATCCGCTCATGCACTGCATTGAGTATGTTGATGGCTTGAACCTACCATTAAAAACAGTGATTGGACTTTTGGACTTTTGTGCATTCTTACCGATGCCCTGTGATGATCCCAATTAAGTCAGATCCAGTCAATACAGTCCAGAAAACTATTTAATAGGTCAGTGCTCTTTAATATCTGTGTATTGATTATGTTTCTTTTTTACCCTGCTTTTATGAACAAAACTACAACACACAACACACACATACAAATGTAAAATGTTTGAAACATGATTATTTATGAACAAACATTTTACACTTTTAATACTGTAGCATAATAAAGCTCAGTATTTCTCTTGCTTTATCAGCTGTAATACTCACGTGCTTGATCTTTTAGTTTAGAGTTCTTGTGGCGCTGGTAAATCACAACAGCAGCACCTACACACCCAGCCACCAGCAGATTACTAACAACACCAACAACACCGATCGCTGCTTTAGCACCAGTAGACAGACCTGGATCTGTGATGATAAAGAGAGTCATCAGTGTGAGTGAATCTGTCAGTCTGATCTATTTAAAGGTATAGCGGAGGATTTTCTTTTTCCGGGTGGGTAGTCTATACTATTGGTCCACCTAAGTGTCAATCATTCTGGTGATATGTTTACGTAATGCCGTCGTACGTGCTTGTCCCTATGTAATTTATGCTTTCTGCGAATGCGCACTTTCAGGTGTATAATGTGCAGGTGTTACGGGTAGTGTATGGCTGGAAGCACGAGGATACCAGGAAAACAGGATTTAATGAACAAAACTCTACATAGACACACCATATACAAACGAGAACCGACAAGGAGTGAAGGAGAACACAGGGTTTACATACACAGAGAACAGATAGGGGAACAAGACACAGCTGGGGCAAATGAACTAGACACAGGTGAATAAACTAAACACTAACGAGGAGCGGGAAACTGAAAACAGGACTGAACCAAATACACAAAGAACGGGGGAAACACAGGACATACATGTAACAGCAGGGACGTGCACAGGAATTTTGAGGGGCAGTTGCTCTGACCTGAAAAAAGGGCAGGGTTTTATTAAAATCACTAATCACCTTAACTACTACTAATAATAACACAGAAAAACATGACTTGAGTCATGAAAATCCCTATATTCAGTAGAATTTTGCCCGTACAAATTGCCTTATCTGACCGTGTTTATGTCCAAACTCAATGCCTCATATTATGGTCTTATTATTATTTATAAAGATTGCAAAACGTCAGAGATGACAGGTTTATGATATACAACTTTGTAAACAGAATACAAAATGTATATGTTAAATGTCCCCAAAATAGGCTACATGAGAAAAAGAGTTCCTCATATTATTGTTTATTTTTTTATTTTTTTATTATTATTATTATTATTATTTTTTTTTTTTAAATGGGAAAATAAATAATCTTTATTGAATTGACAGATGGGGAAAAACTCGCTTCTAATAAAAAAAAAAAAAAAAAAAAAACGCTTAGATTTCGGGAAAAAATGCAATCCTTTTTTAACCTTTTGGCTTCCCGTACATTCAGTTCTGATGGTACGTATGGTAACTGGGCAACTACGCATGATTTGTAGCTACACCGGTCGCGTGCAGCGCTGCAGCCACGTAAACAGAGTTTGCGCTTCCCATACTGACTTTCACTTTCGGTGCCCGAATGGAAGTGTATGAGGCTTTGCGATTTTTTTATTTTTTATCTAGGCCTACGTGAAATTCTGCATCCATTGTACGATTTATTTATTCCCCCTTGGAAGGGCAACGTGAGTCGAGAAGGGCATATGGGCAGTTGCCCGGGCAACCTGAGCAACCACTCTGTGCACGTCCCTGATAATGTGTGATGAGTTACGGTTTCAGCCATTCCTTTGAAAATGGCTGAGGGTCGAAAGAGAAAAAATGTATACGAAGTGTATGATAAGAAGAGAAAGGCCGCAGAATATAGAAACAAGACCAGAGCGATTTTGGGTGAATATTTCACACGCTGCCGTGCGCTAAAAGCACAGGTTGGGCTTCCCACTGATGCCGCAGTCGCGATCGATTCTACTAGACAGGTAAAGTTTGTCGTGCTATTTGGAGAAATCCATTTAAAATCACTGCTAGTAAAAGTTAATGTAAGCTATGATTAGCGATGCTAGCCCTGGCACAAGTCATGCACCGCGTAGACACGGTAAACATCTCAATTTGTCTAAAGTAGCCTGACCAAATAGTAAATGGTATCACGCTGAAATATTCTAAAACCTTGTGTGTTCATTTTCGATAATTCCAATGTGTTCACCATACAAGCTACTTCTCCATTGCATATCATGTCTCTCTCGTGCACACGTTTAATAGGCGTTCCCTCTCGGGAGCAAATAGAGTGTTGCGCATGTGCATTTTTAAAAAAAATTGGAGAGGGCGGGTCTTCTCTAAAATTCGGAAAGATCCTCCGCAATACCTTTAAATATGAATCTGATTCTGTTGAAGGTGAATCATAAATGAGCCTCTAATGCAATTTCAGATATCATGATTCTCCTTTTCACTGTTCATCTTCTGTATTACTGTTTTACAGCAGGTGTTTATTGTGACACAGGACTGATCTCAATGAAAATATTACAAACAGTAATTCAGATTAAACCATTTAAAAACCTTCAGAAACATGCCAACAGTGTTAAAGCATTTACTGCAGATGTCATGAGCTCTGACATTTTTTTTTTCCGTTAGGAGTCTGAGAAAATTATAAATACTTGTATTAATAAGAAGAGAAAACATAATAAATGCTTGCAATTTTGGTTTGATCATTAGAGTAATGAATTTGATCAATGTTATCAATCATTTAAATACAACTAAAATGTTAATTAAAAAAATTGTCCCAAGAATGAAATGTTGAGACATTGTTAGTTCAAATAATAATATCTTGTAGTCATTTGCCGCAAAATCTTACGAACGACTACTAAATTATAACAGTCTTAAACAATTCAAGATACAGAGTTTATTTTTAACAAATCAAATTCAGTTTAAATTAGTGCTATATTGTGTTCCCTTTCGTATGGGAATTCCTACGTCTCGTCGGAGGAGTTTCCAACGAATTGGGATCACGCTAGGGAGACCAATTGCCTTCGAGTGAATTAAAACGAGCCAATGAACATTGGCATGCAGGACTTGCATTCCACGCCAGTGCGGGTGTAAAGCGGAAGCGAGCGCATACATATTTGCTTTTAGCTTCAGAGCCGACCGGTTGTGTCCTCTGAGTGATGTGCTTCAAGATTAGAGAATTATCTTCACGCTTGTCGTAGAAATTTTAATAGAGAAAGATTAATTATGTTAACTAACCATAAAGTTCTTATTTTATATTTCTATCATGTGATAAAATCTATCATACTTTCACTTCTTTGTCTTAAGGTGACTAAACTTTCCCTTCTAGATCTAACAATAAAAAAAAGATAAATCTTAGTTGCTTTTATTTAGGATGTAGCCAAGAGATGAACTTTCAATATGAACTAACCATCTAACAAACTGTTGAATTAATGTAACCTTGGTAAAGGTAACTTTGAAAATGAACTGAACATTCTGTTCTTTTACTGTATTAGGACGTGATTGACTGAAATGTTAACCCCTTACAAACTGTTTTTGAGGATATAGGATATTTTTGCTGATGTCACTAACAAAGGATGATGAGGGGAGGGGGTTTGCTTTAAGCAATCTAACCAATCATATTGATAGAGTGTGACATGATCAGTCATAATGAAATAGTTAGTCATGATGATTCTATTTTTATGTGTCTGGCATTATCATATAAAACATGTGTACTTCGTCTTTGAAGTTGAGATTCTCTGAGGATTGCTCGAGAACTCCCAGCTGAAATAAAGAGCATTGGAAGGACATTCACTGAAGTCTGTCTGTCATTTAAGCTGCGCAGCAAGGACAAGTAAGTTAGAATTATTAGCACCCGGCCGACGTCGACAGGAGACGCGCTAGGGTTATAGGATTCGCACCCGGCCGACGTCGACAGGAGACGCGCTAGGGTTATAGGATTAGTACCCGGCCGACATCGACAGGAGACGCTCTAGGGTTATAGGATTCGCACCCGGCCGACGTCGACAGGAGACGCGCTAGGGTTATAGGATTAGCACCCGGCCGACGTCGACAGGAGACGCGCTAGGGTTATAGGATTAGTACCCGGCCGACGTCGACAGGAGACGCGCTAGGGTTATAGGATTAGCACCCGGCCGACGTCGACAGGAGACGCGCTAGGGTTATAGGATTAGCACCCGGCCGACGTCGACAGGAGACGCGCTAGGGTTATAGGATTAGCACCCGGCCGACGTCGACAGGAGACGCGCTAGGGTTATAGGATTAGTACCCGGCCGACGTCGACAGGAGACGCGCTAGGGTTATAGGATTAGCACCCGGCCGACGTCGACAGGAGACGCGCTAGGGTTATAGGATTAGCACCCGGCCGACGTCGACAGGAGACGCGCTAGGGTTATAGGATTAGTACCCGGCCGACGTCGACAGGAGACGCGCTAGGGTTATAGGATTAGTACCCGGCCGACGTCGACAGGAGACGCTCTAGGGTTATAGGATTAGCACCCGGCCGACGTCGACAGGAGACGCGCTAGGGTTATAGGATTAGTACCCGGCCGACATCGACAGGAGACGCGCTAGGGTTATAGGATTAGTACCCGGCCGACGTCGACAGGAGACGCTCTAGGGTTATAGGATTAGTACCCGGCCGACGTCGACAGGAGACGCGCTAGGGTTATAGGATTAGTACCCGGCCGACATCGACAGGAGACGCTCTAGGGTTATAGGATTAGCACCCGGCCGACGTCGACAGGAGACGCTCTAGGGTTATAGGATTAGCACCCGGCCGACGTCGATGTGTAGACGCGCTAGGGTATAAGTATAAGACTTGGCCGACTAGAGTGAGTATTATTGTAGGATAGTCAGGTATAGGGGAGAAAATCCACCACAAGCTCAACGAGTCTGCTGTTTCTCCGAAGACCTCTCTGTGTTGGTGTGATGGCGCTTCAGCGATCTTCGCAATCTCCCGGGTGCCAGCTGTTGCTTTTTTTTCAAAGAGCTGTTGTCAAGTCCTGCATGCCAATGTTCATTGGCTCGTTTTAATTCACTCGAAGGCAATTGGTCTCCCTAGCGTGATCCCAATTCGTTGGAAACTCCTCCGAGGAGACGTCTCCGTTCCCTACTCAGGGAACGAGGGTTACCATACGTAACCGAGACATTCATCTAACTTCAGGGTTTTTCTCAGAGCTCTTGACTCAATGGGATCATCATCATATTGGCAGAAACGATCTACTCACCAGAGAAAGTGACAGTGATTCTCCTGAGTATAGTGCGTCTGCTGTTGCTGATCTTCAGTTCATAGAGTCCAGAGTCTGTGTTTCTGGTGTTTGTGATGGTCAGAGATCCAGTCTGATGATCCAGCTTCAGTCTGTCATCAGGACCATGAGATGTGGAGAATCGATCGTCTGCTTTATAGATTTCAGCTATTTGAGAGTCTCTAAACACCCACTGCATTAAATCTTCTGTCTGTATTTCAGTGAGATCAGAGTTTAGAGTGACAGACTCTCCCTCCATCACTGACACTGACTTCACTGTATCTGTAACACCAAACACATGGAGAACAGAGATACACATGAAGAACAGAGATAAACACATGAAGAAGAACAGAGATAAACACATGAAGAACAGAGATAAACACATGAAGAACAGAGATAAACACATGAAGAACACAGATAAACACATGAAGAACAGAGATAAACACATGAAAAACAGAGATAAACACATGAAGAACAGAGATAAACACATGAAGAACACAGATAAACACATGAAGAACAGAGATAAACACATGAAGAACAGAGATAAACACATGAAGAACAGAGATAAACACATGAAGAACAGAGATAAACACATGAAGAACACATGAAGAACAGAGATAAATACATGAAGAACAGATAAACACATGAAGAACACATGAAGAACAGAGATAAACACATGAAGAACAGAGATAAACACATGAAGAACAGAGATAAACACATGAAGAACACATGAAGAACAGAGATAAATACATGAAGAACAGATAAACACATGAAGAACACATGAAGAACAGAGATAAACACATGAAGAACAGAGATAAACACATGAAGAACAGAGATAAACACATGAAGAACAGAGAAACACATGAAGAACACATGAAGAACAGAGATAAACACATGAAGAACAGAGATAAACACATGAAGAACAGAGATAAACACATGAAGAACACAGATAAACACATGAAGAACAGAGATAAACACATGAAGAACAGATATAAACACATGAAGAACACAGATAAACACATGAAGAACACAGATAAACACATGAATAACACAGATAAACACATGAAGAACAGAGATATACACCTGAAGAACAGAGATAAAAACAAGCTTGGAATATGCCTACAGAAAGTCTGTTAAAGGGATACTTCACCTCTGGAAAGATGAATATGTATCTAAAATGGGTAATTTATGTAGAAGAAATATGAAATTATTTTTGAATTTAGAGCTTTCTAGACTCAGAAAAGACAGAAAAAATGTATTTTTGGCTTATGTGGATGAAAGACAACAACTCCCAGAATGCACTTGCTTCACTGCCCTAGGAGGCCACGGCTACCGGTTACAGAGCGCAGTAGTTAAACAACAAGTCTAGGCTACTAGTGAGTCTCCGTGATGAGTCTGTGCAGTGTTAGTGCTGTGAAACTCATTTATGTAGGTGAATTTTACAGATACTGATAAATTTCATGTGTTCACCTTGATAATAAAACATTAAGCAAGGTATGTGTGTGTAATTATTTCTTTAGACAAGGACAGAAGATCAGACCAGCTTAAAAAAAGTTGGAAGCCATCAGAGAAATTCTAATAGTTTCTATTAAAATACCAATATATAGGAACCATTGGCTTTTACCATTTAAGCCACTATAGAATTCTTTTTTGTAGTGTGTTTGGGACATATTCCATTAGGATTTAATGCCCCCACCAATAGAACCCAACACATATCAGTAGAGACCCACAGAGACCACTATAATTCCCATTATAACCAATAAAATTCCCATGAAAACCATTAAATCCAATAGAATTTCTGTAATGGTTTCTATAGTTTTTTTTTAGCAGGGCAGTATCATGTGTGAAAGCTTTATCTTTCATATCTTTCATTCGTGCTCATTGGCTGCTGAAGGAATACAAATTTGTTAAATATTTAATTTAGGTTTCCACTCCAATGGTATAAAACTGATAAAGTTTAGTAGACTGACAGGAATATACTGTGCAGCCTGCCAGTCCTGTTTTCTCCATTGTATTTTAAATTAATCAGATCACTGAGATTCTCACCTCTCAGCCTAGATTGATTGGATTAGCTATAGGGGAGACTTTCACCTTTTGTCTTTAATGGCTCTGGGATGGCTCTTAGGAACCAGAGTTCCTGGCCACTATCAGCATTTGAATAGTTATGCTGATTCAATTGGATTGGTAATGCCCTCAGAGTAGGGTGTGTTCCTACTTCATTTGCATGCTTTGTTTCAGAGGGACTCCACCCCAATGTAAACTCCTCCCCCTCTAAATGTATAAATTGCAAGGGAACATTTCCCTTAGTTGGACGAGATTGAGATGCTACAGCGACCTAATAAAGAACATCTGCTTTAAAAGATACCTCTCCGTCTCCTGGTCTGCTCTTCTGACTTTTCTACACTTTAAGAGAAAAAAGTTCACAACACTGCCTTGCGGCAACAGCAGCAGCCTACCACTGAGCCCGGCATGACGTCACGCCCAATGAAGGGCGCTTGCCCCCTCATCGCGTCACAGCCCGCCAGAATGGTATATAGTATATATAGTATAACGTATATAGCAGGGGCTCGGAGGCTGTTTCTCTGATTTTCATCTCTTCAGCGAAGCTCTCCGCATCGCTGGATCTAGAGAGAAGCTGCCGCCGCCGTCGAGGAAGCGACAAAGTCAGCTTAGGACAGCGCCTGAAAAGCCAGCCGTCTTCGCCACCTTCAGCCACCCTGTGGGCTCGGCTCGATGTGTTCAACCCTCAAGCTCCCTGTGCAGGACCACACAAAAGAAGCGCCGTTCTCACAGAGCCCCGCTCAGCGTTGGAGATCGCCATGTGATCTGCGCTCTCGGCCTGGGCCAGGAACACGCAGCTCTCGCCCTCTCGTCAGGAGGCTGTGAGTATTGCGATGAACTTCTGATGTCGACCCTGCGGGCTCGACTTGAAGTTTTTAACCATGAAGCTGTCACTCCGCCCCTTGTAGGACCGCGCAAGAAGTAGCGCCGTTCTCAAGGCCACCGGAGCCTGATGTGGCACTCAAACACTCGCCAGAATGACTCCCTCGAGTGTCTCTCTCTCCTTCTCCGGCTAACATTAAAGACTCATATCAGTCAGAATATAAACGCAAGTCCCATGCCCGCCCACGAGCGCTCACGCTTACTATCACACATCTCTCCCCAAGCGCATTCCAGAGTTGTCACAAAACGCCGCCCATCCCAAGCGATCGCGGCGTCACATGTAACTGTAAGTCCCGTGCCCGCTCACGAGCGCTGACGCTTACTAATAAACACTTTGCCCAAAGCGCCACGCGCGCGTCTCAGGGCTATCATAAAACGCTCCCCATCCAAAGCGATTAGGGCGGCAAATATGTATGCAAGTCTCGTGCCCGCTCACAAGCGCTCACGCTTACTAGTAAACGCTTCGCCCAAGGTGGTGCTCGCGCATCACAAAGTGATCACAAGACGCTCCACATTCATGGCAATCGGGACGTCATATATGAAACAGCCTGTCACCGCTGTCAGCAAGCCGCTGTATTCAAGCACAGAGGGCGCGTTATTTTCTCGTGCCCAAGAAGGACAGAGCCCTCAGGCCAATCTTAGATCTGAGACATTTGAACAAAGTGCTTATGAAAAGACCCGTTCAAAATGCTTACGACCAGGAAAATCCTCGCGCACATTCGCCCGAGGGACTGGCTTATGTTTTTAGAGCTAACATCAAAAGATATGAATATGAAAATATGAGCGGTTCATAGTCAGATATGAGTGTGTGTGTGTGATGGTGACTGCACTTTATGTCTTGTATGTGTTAGTTTGGGGTGTCACGGTTCATGAATCCACTGTCTCTCTCTCGTCTCACGTGCTGTGTGTGTCTGTGTGTGGGCGTGGTCACTGATCACTCCTGATCAGCAGTGCGAGCTGGTACCAATTGTTTGTCCCTTTATATGTTCAGTGAGTGGTGTCTCATGTTGGTCAGATCGTTGTGGTTCCCCGGTGTGTTTCCTGTTCCTGTTCCGTTCGTCTGGATTGTGGATTATTTATTTTTCTTCGTCGTGTCGTTCATCTGGAGTCCCGCACTACTGCACTGGATCACCGAGCACCATCACCGGTTGTCTACCGAGGTCCCTGCACCACCTACCATCAGTGTTTGTGTTCGCCTGACCGGCCTCCATACACCATCAACTTTTAAATAAAGTGTTACTTGCATTAGCATCCTGCCTCTGTCTTTGTTACATGGGGTACTAATATTTCCTGATTTTGTGTATATTGTATCATTAACCTCTGGAATGAGTGTTTTATCATTAAAGATGGGTTAATTGAAACGACAGAACTTTAAAGAAGCTGTTAATTCTGAATAAATCTGATGAAAAGATGATACAGAACATGGGATGAGCTTTAATTGGATTGGTTATCCTGCTCTGCCTGCTACTGGTAATTATGACTACTTTTGTCATTTATGATGTTGATCAGAATTACTATCTGGTTTAGTATTTATGTAAATTGTAATAGTGAAGTTGAAGATTGAGTCCATTATGGGTTAAAGGTTCTCTAAGCGATCCTGGGTGATGTCACTTTTTGTTGACGTTCGAACTATTGTCAAACAAAACGGAGGCTAGCTAGACCCTCCCTCCTCCTCATCCGCACACTAACCACCCAAAACCTTCTTGTCGGTCATTGGCTGGAACAGTTTGTTATGTTTCGGGGAGCGGGTCGACGCAGTTTGTTTTTGTTGCTGTTTGTGGAGCCTGGGCTGTCTACAGAGATCGCGTTTCTTTACAGTGTGTTCAGGGGACAGGCAGCCAGCGGATAGTGAGGAGATGTTTGCTGTATGTGACAAAAAATGTTTTGGCCTAAAAAACGCGTGACATCGCTTAGAGCACCTTTAAAAAACAGTTGTCTAAATTCAACTGAGGGTCTGAATGTAAATAGTCAACTATGTGATCAGAATGATAAATGTAAAATAATAGACTTGACTGCAGTGACAAATTGACTAAGTCACCATACAAATTTTCAAGAGAGCCCGTCACATTTTATGAAAGGAGGATGGGAACATCATTGTTGTTTGACTACCATTGACTGGATACGTCCAGTGACTGCGGTGAACAGTGCTGCTGGCTACAAGGAAAGACCTTGTGACAGCCTGGAGAGACAGCTGACAGGAGGAAAGAGACCCCAATGGGGCTGGTAAGGGTTAGCTACCCTTGTCGGCAGTATCCAGCTCTGTGTTTACAGGATGTTGGAGACACCCGACCAAGGCTTCTGAGAAATTAAAGAGAAAAATACCCCTTAAGTCTGTGAGAGCGGGGGCGGAAGATGACTCAATGTTGGACAACATGGTTAACGACTTAGGAATGGAAAAGGATATGAGTATGGAGAGTAAGACTAGTTCAAGATCTGCAGTTAGTAAAGTCATTGAACTCCAAGCTTGTGTCTGTGGCTGGAGCAAGGCAACAACGGTCAGGGGTTTGAAGATTCATCAAGGGAAAATGAAATGCTTGAGGGAGAAGGGACAAGGGCCTTACATTGATCAGTACTTCTTACAAAGTCAGTCAAGTCAGTTGAATGAAATCCAGCGACAGGAAGCAAACCACAGCTCGCAGGATATCAGCACCCCTGTCATAGAGGAGAGGAGGGTTTGCACAGTTAGTGATGAACATATTGATACTCGTGAACCCGGTCAGACTAACCAGCATAAGAGAGAAAAGAACCTTAACGGGCATAGGCCTGGAGTTAGATGGCCAAGAGCTTGTGAGAAAACTGCATGGGACACGGTAAACACAGATCTATGCTTTTCTTTGGAAAGATTAACTGGTACAGTTGAAAAGAAGCTGGATAAATTTGGGGACATCATTTACGCATATGGAAGTGAGGGAAGGAAAAAGTACAAACTACTCCTGGAATGTCTCGACGGCTGCAGAAAATTGAAGGGTTAGTTAGAGAAAGGAGACAGCTGAGGAAGCAATGGAAAAGAGCAGAACAAAGTCAGAAGGAGGGACTCAATCTCTTACAAAGGGCCATAAAAGCTGGCAACATTATGCAGGAAAGGCTTCAAAAAGAAGGTACGTGCGAGGGCTAATTTCTATAAAGACCCATTCAAATTCGTAAAGAAGTTATTCACCAGTGAGAAGAATGGCATTTTAAAAGCATCTAGGGTTGAGCTAGAGAGATATTTGGAGGAAACGTACACAGATGCAAAAAGGCATGAGCCTATGTCAATTCCATCAGACTTCCCATCTATCAATCCACCAGAATACCAAATGGAGGTGTGTGCACCTAAGTGGAAAGAGGTAGAGCAGGCTGTGAGAAAGGCAAGGGCTTCATCATCTCCAGGGCCTAATGGAGTTCCGTACAGAGTGTACAAGAGTGCTTCAGGAGTTCTACGAATTCTGTGGAAATTGATAAAAGTGGCATGGGAAAAACAGGTTGTACCTAGAGCATGGCGCAGAGCAGGCGGAGTCTTTATACCTAAAGAAAAAGATGCTACAAGCATCAGTCAGTTTTGTCCTATTTCAATATTAATCGTTGAAGGTAAGATTTTCTTCAGCATTATTGCTCAGAGATTGTCCACCTACCTGTTAAAGAACGGCTTCATTGACACCTCAGTTCAAAAAGCGGGTATTCCAGGGTTCTCAGGATGCTTAGAACACATCAGTGTTATCTGGCAATGAATTCAATCAGCTAAAAAGGAGAGGAAGGAGCTCCATGTGACATTCCTGGAGTTGGCTAATGCATATGGTTCAGTGCCACATGAGCTTCTTTGGGCAGCATTTGATTTTTTCAGAGTACCAATGTCAATAACAAATTTAGTGAAAGCCTATTTTGGAGATTTGCAATTTAGTTTCTCAACTCTAGAATTCAGCACTACATGGCAATGCTTAGAGGTTGGAATAATGGTAGGATGCACCATTTCTCCACTGGCTTTTACCATGGCAATGTCAAGTCAAGTATATTTATATAGCGCTTTTCACAATACAGATTGCATCAAAGCAGCTTCACAGTATCAATCAAAACATAATAACAATGTTCGTTTCTTAGTGGAAAAACATCAACGTTTGGTAGAGCTGATCAATGGTTTTAATGATTGGTTAATTAATTTGAGTATCCCTAAACTGAGCAAGCCAAAGGCAACAGTGGAAAGGAACCAAAAAACTCCATCAAGTGACCTAATGGAGTCCAATGGAAGTAATCATTAGGGCATCAAGATGGGTAGTAGCAGGAGAGCGCTTAGCTTCTGGGATGCGACAACCACCAATCAGAGCATACATGGATGACATGACAACCATGACTACAACAGTAGCCTGCACTAATCGGTTATTGGGTAAGTTAACCGGTAATATTGAATGGGCACGAATGCAATTTAAGCCCTCTAAATCAAGGAGCATCTCGATAGTTAAAGGAAAGGCAGTAGATAAAACATTCTTCATTAATGGTGAGGCAATACCAACAGTTTCTGAGAAGCCAGTGAAGAGTCTTGGGAGATGGTACGATGGGGATCTAAAGGACACAGTTCGGGTGGGAGAAGTTAGACGACAAGCAGTGGAAGGGTTGAAGAGCATAAACAGCTGTGCTCTACCAGGCAAACTAAATCTCTGGTGCTTTCAGTTTGGTCTACTGCCGAGGTTGCTGTGGCCACTGACTGTGTACGAGGTTTCTTTGACAACAGTGGATAAGCTGGAAGCGTTGATAAGTTCATACATCAGGAAATGGTTGGGAGTTCCACGCTGCCTCAGCAGAGTGGGACTTTAAAGTAAAGGAATATTGCAGTTGCCAGTCTCTGCTTTAACCGAGGAGTTTAAGTGCGCCAAGGTCAGACTGGAAATGACCTTAGTAGAGTCAAGCGACAAATGTGTAAGGGAGGCAGCCCCTGTGTTAAAAACTGGTAGAAAGTGGTCAGCAAAGGAATCTGTGGTAGAGGCAAAGGCTGTCCTTCAAATTGGTGATATTGTGGGACAGGTACAGCATGGAATTAAAAAAAAAAAAAAAAAAAAAAAAAAAAGAGTCAATGAGCTTCTTCAAAAAGCTGGAAATACTCTTTTTGTTTCTTCAAAAAGCCTGAAATACTCTTTTTGTTTCTTCAAAAAGCCTGAAATACTCTCTGAGTTTCTTCAGAAAGCCCGAAAGAGTCTCTTATTTTTTTCTTCAAAAAGCCCAATTTTGGCAGCAAATTTCACTTACGGCCATACCACCTTGATCACGCCCGATCTCATCTGATCTCGGAAGCTAAGCAGGGTCGGGCCTGGTTAGTACTTGGATGGGAGACCGCCTGGGAATACCAGGTGCTGTAAGCTTTTTAGTTTACTTCACTAATGGACTAACCTCTGAAATAGCCCAATTTTGGCAGCAGATTTCGCTTACGGCCATACCACCTTGATCTCGTCTGATCTCGGAAGCTAAGCAGGGTCGGGCCCGGTTAGTCCTTGGATGGGAGACCACCTGGGAATACCAGGTGCTGTAAGCTTTTTAGTTTACTTCACTAATGGACCTTACTCTCAAATAGCCCAATTTTGGCAGCAGATTTCGCTTACGGCCATACCACCTTGAGCACGCCCGATCTCTTCTGATCTCGGAAGCTAAGCAGGGTCGGGCCTGGTTAGTACTTGGATGGGAGACCGCCTGGGAATCCCAGGTGCTGTAAGCTTTTTAGTTTACTTCACTAATGGACCTTACTCTCAAATAGCCCAATTTTGGCAGCAGATTTCGCTTACGGCCATACCACCTTGAGCACGCCCGATCTCGTCTGATCTTGAAAGCTAAGCAGGGTCGGGCCTGGTTAGTACTTGGATGGGAGACAGCTTGGGAATACCAGGTGCTGTAAGTTTTTTAGTTTACTTCACTAATGGACTAACCTCTGAAATAACCCAATTTTGGCAGCAGATTTCGCTTACGGCCATACCACCTTGAGCACGCCCGATCTCGTCTGATCTCGGAAGCTAAGCAGGGTCCGGCCTGGTTAGAACTTGGATGGGAGACCGCCTGGGAATACCAGGTGCTGTAAGCTTTATTGTTAAAAAAAAAAAAAAAAAAAAGAGTCAATGAGCTTCTTCAAAAAGCTGGAAATACGGCTCAGTTTAGCTCCTCCTAAATGGCACAAGGCAGGCCCAGCTCAAAGGAGGAAGCTGGTAGTCAACGAGGTGCGAAAGCAGGAGGAGAGGATGAGGTGTATAAAGGCCATTTCCCAGGCCAAGCGGGGAGAGTGGATGAGATGGGAGAGTGTGGAACAACGCAAGATAGGCTGACAAGACCTTTGGTCAATGGAAGAGAGTAGGATCAGTTTCCTTATCAGGTCAACATATGATGTTCTCCCATCACCACAGAACCTAAACCTCTGGGTAGGAGAGCTACACTTCAACTTTTGCAGTGTTGAACAATGTAGCAGCTAGCCGCTATTTTAATCTCTGTTTCCAAGTCCTCATTAACCAACATGACACAAATAGTCGGGTCCATTAAAATCCTTGTGGGTCGCGGAAACTTTGTGATTGGTTGTGTGGGCCGTAAGTTGGAAAAGGATGGGAACCACTGATCTAAACTATTCACACACTACTGATCTAAATATACGTATTATGTATTATTACATTGATGTACTCACCGTGGACAGTCACAGTAATTGACTTGTAATGTATAGTGTGCATGCTGGTGCTGATGTCATATTCATAATCTCCAGTGTGTTTGGTTGTGATGTTCCTGATGGTCAGAGATCCAGTCAAATAGTCCAGCTGCAGTCTGTCTTTGAATCTCCCATCAGTATTAGATGTAAATGATTGTCTAGTCTTTCTATTGATTTCAGCTATAGAAGAGTTTAGATGTCCAAACCTCCACTGTATCACATCATATCTCTGCTGTTCAAGAACACCCGTGTGTAGAGTCACTGAATCTCCCACCATTACTGACACTGTCTTCACTGGAGCACCTGACACAACTGGAGAAGAAACATAATTAATAAGACTTGCACTACAATTATTCAGATCTTCACTGGTCCAAAACCAACATGTCAAGACTGTAAAGAGATTTTCTGGATAAGCCAGCAACATCTAGAAGAGAATGTGTTTATAAAAATCAAGAGTTATACACGCCATAACTCCATCTACATTTACATTTATTCATTTAACAGATACTTGTATCCAAAGTGAAATAATAAGAGGAAAACAAAGGAATTCATCTTAAGGAGGCAACATATAAAGTGCTAACAATACAAAGTTTCAAACATTGTCTAGAAAAGTACAAGCTAAAACAGCAATAGTGTAAAAAGTGTAAAAATGTAAAAGCAGAGTTTTTACAAAGATATAGGATTCTGTCAAGCGTTCATGGAAAAGATGGGCTTTAGATATTTTTCTGAATATTGTAAGGGATTTAGCTGTCTAGGTTTCATTGGAAAGATCTGAATATTATTCTTATTATCAGGTCACTTTGGCTCAAGTAAATAGACTTTAATATAAATCAATAAAAATAAGATTGCAAACATAAAAAAAACACCTATCATTTAAATTGTCATTTTATTCAGAGACTATTTTCATCAAAAATATTTCCTTAAAACAACACCCTGATAGTCTGATAAAACCACACAAATTTAGAACAAAGTTTGTCACTTGTGTTGATGCAGTGGATTGGAAAATGATGGCCTACTGACAATATTGTTTTATAAAATCAATGTCACATTTGAAATCGTGTGGATATTCGGGAAACATTAAAAAGAAAACTCAAACACAGGTTATGTTTTTGTGTCGAAGAGAGTTTTAATCTTAAGGTGGACGTTGACGCAATTTTCTTCTAGAAACAAACTTTGTTGTATTATTTTCATGTTATCACTGTGAAGCTGCTTTGATACAATCTGTATTGTAAAAAGCGCTATATAAATAAATGTGACTTGCATTGACTTGAGAGCTTTAGTAGACGTGTTAGTTGGTTAATGCACAGATTTGTCCACTTTTTCTCTTTGACTTTTTGTGTCAAAGTGATATTTCTGCCATCCAAACATGCTTGAAACACAGAAAGCATCTCAAATAGCAATCCTTAATGTGACCTATTTTGTGCATTTACTTGATCACTTTTGGTGAAAAGGTTGGGAAATTGTGGAATAACAATTTGGTATCTGATAAACCAGTGACGTTCCACAACATGAATAAATTACTTCTATTTCTACTGTTGCTGTATTTTACATCACATGGTGATAGAAGTTATTTGTCAGTTATATGTCAGCTTATCTTACACTTAGCATTATTTTTGGTTGTAGTAGCCTTATTTTTGGTTTAGCACTGTAGTTTGTGTTTTAAAGGATGAGTTTTTTTCACGTCTGCTTGTGTGCAATATGATGTAAGGCTGTTGTGGCGATTGCATTTAGTTAGTAAAGAATATTGGTCCCACATTATATTTAAGTGTGTTAAACTATGTACTAACATTTAAATTAATAATTTGATAAAATGCATACATGGTTTTACATAGTACTTATATTTAAAAAATATCTACATGTAATTACTATAATTACACCATTGACCCTTCCCTTAAACAATAAGCCATTATACCCATTATACACCTTGGCAGCAGCAGCATAATATACGTTATGTTTTGAAATATACCATCAACACAATAACATTATGGCTAAGAATTTTTTTTTTTTTTTTTAATGCAAGTATTTAGAAGGCACCCAATATAAAGTGTTACAAGAAAAGTAACAAGTCTATCTTGCTGTGAGACCCAGAGGCACATTGGTAAAAATCTGTTTTAAAGCAGCATTTTTCTAGATTTTGCTGTATTTGGCCAAGCGGTCGTTTGGGATCGTCAAAAATTTTAGATTTCTCTAATTCATAAAAGTAAGTTTGACCAGAGTTTGCGTGGGGAGAAGAATTTATTGAAGGTTTGTAGTGTAGAAGTCCTTCAGCAGCGATGTTAGCATTTTGTCCTTCAATAATCTTAACCCAAAGTTCTGTCTGGGTGACAGAACTTTATACATGAAGACAAAAGGGCTATATACACTCACCTAAAGGATTATTAGGAACACCTGTTCAATTTCTCATTAATGCAATTATCTAATAAACCAATCACATGGAAGTTGCTTCAATGCATTTAGGGGTGTGGTCCTGGTCAAGACAATCTCCTGAACTCCAAACTGAATGTCAGAATGGGAAAGAAAGGGGATTTAAGCAATTTTGAGCGTGGCATGGTTGTTGGTGCCAGACGGGTCGGTCTGAGTATTTCACAATCTGCTCAGTGACTGGGATTTTCACGCACAACCATTTCTAGGGTTTACAAAGAATGGCGTGAAAAGGGAAAAACATCCAGTATGCGGCAGTCCTGTGGGTGAAAATGCCTTGTTGATGCTAGAGGTCAGAGGAGAATGGGCCGACTGATTCAAGCTGATAGAAGAGCAACTTTGACTGAAATAACCACTCGTTACAACCGAGGTATGCAGCAAAGCATTTGTGAAGCCACAACCTTGAGGCGGATGGGCTACAACAGCAAAAGACCCCACCGGGTACCACTCATCTCCACTACAAATAGGAAAAAGAGGCTACAATTTGCAAGAGCTCACCAAAATTGGACAGTTGAAGACTGAAAAAATGTTGCCTTGTCTGATGAGTCTCGATTTCTGTTGTGACATTCAGATGGTAGAGTCAGAATTTGGCGTAAACAGAATGAGAACATGGATCCATCATGCCTTGTTACCACTGTGCAGGCTGGTGGTGGTGGTGTAAGGGTGTGGGGGATGTTTTCTTGGCACACTTTAGGCCCCTTAGTGCCAATTGGGCATCGTTTAAATGCCACAGCCTACCTGAGCATTGTTTCTGACCATGTCCATCCCTTTATGGCCACCATGTACCCATCCTCTGATGGCTACTTCTAGCAGGATAATGCACCATGTCACAAAGCTCGAATCATTTCAAATTGGTTTCTTGAACATGACAATGAGTTCACTGTACTAAAATGGCCCCCACAGTCACCAGATCTCAACCCAATAGAGCATCTTTGGGATGTGGTGGAACGGGAGCTTCGTGCCCTGGATGTGCATCCCACAAATCTCCATCAACTGCAAGATGCTATCCTATCAATATGGGCCAACATTTCTAAAGAATGCTTTCAGCACCTTGTTGAATCAATGCCACGTAGAATTGAAGGTGAAAGGTGTCAAATACAGTATTAGTATGATGTTCCTAATAATCCTTTAGGTGAGTGTACAAAGGAAAACTGTTAGGACCTCCCACAGGAGATTGATGTACACTGCAATCTACTCCTAGCAATGTTGTTTCTTTTTCATTCACACCCATCAGTTTCTATTGGCCTAAGTCTGTATGGGCCCACACCTTCACAGACACAGATTGAGTTGACTGCATCTGAGGCAGACAAAATGTAAATCCATCTGACTAAAAATGACTGAAAATACACATAATCTTTCCCTTTCAACTAGTGACTGAAAAAATTTAATCAAGTTACCACCGAATTTAAATAATCTGTAATCATTTGTTTTTCCTAATAACAGTTTTCACTTTGAAATGGAATGCTTAATAAACAATAAATGGCAAATTGCCAGTAAAAATTGTAAATTTTTAACAATTACAATTTCAGAGAATTATAATGATAAATAACTATGTAATACAATTATTATTAAAAAAAAAAAACTTACTGAGATTGAATGTCTTTGATGAAGATCCTTCAGTCCTGCTGATATCAAGTGTGAAGGGTCCAGAGTCTGTGATTCTGATCTTCATGATTTTGAGAACTCCAGTCTGATTGTCCAGCCGCAGTCGGTCTTTGAATTCTCCATCAGTTTGAACCTTTACTGAGATCTTACTGGACCCTCTATTGATTCTAGCAATGGAAACATCTCTGAACTTCCATTGAATCATTTCATTGCTCTGTATTATTGTATCAGTGTTTAGAGTGACTGAATCTCCCTCCATCACAGATACTGGCTCCACATCATCGCCAAACACACCTGAAAAACAAATAATTCAGAGATGAAACTTAAGATCATTAAGTCTTTCCTACTAAATCTCATACTTGCTGCAACCTGCAGTCCACATTAAATTGGAGTCTACATTAAATGCATGGACGCAGCCCTCACCCCCCTGAGACAACGGGGAGTGCGAATGTTGAATTACCTCGACGATTGGCTGGTTATAGCCCAATTCGCCTTATTCACCTGCCGGCCATTTTGAAAACGCGAACGCCGTTGAGGGGTACACAAACCCGGGAAGTTTGACTCTGACGCAGCAGCACCAGCAATGGAAACTCCAGTGTGGACCACCAATCTTTCCTGTCTGCCCGAATTAACGATTTTTTTTTTTTAACCTTTATTTATCCAGGTAAACTGTTTGAGAACCACTTCTCATTTACAAATATGACCTGGCCTGACCTGGGCTGTGTTAATTAAGGGATACAGTAACTGGATCGAAGGTTTTATCCATGACATTTAACATATGAATGGACGCCAATTGGCTTTATGCACAGCTGCACTACTTCCTGAACTTCAGCCAGCTCCTTTGTTTCCTGTCTGCCATTATTGGACAAACTGATTAATCCAGGAGGTCAGGCACACCTGGATTAATCAGTTTGTCCTATAATGGCAGACAGGAAACAAAGGAGCTGGCTGAAGTTCAGGAAGTAGTGCAGCTGTGCATAAAGCCAATTCCGGCGTTCGTGTTTTCAAAATGGCCGCCAGGTGAATAAGGCGAATTGGAGACGCAGTTAATAACTCACAGATCCTGGCTCCTCCTAAAAGCTTTCCTCCCATACATAGCAGGTCACCACATCCTGGTCCGGTCGGACAAGATGTCAGTGGTTTCCTATATAAATCGCCAAGGTGGGCTCAGGTCGAGCAACCTGCACACCATGGCCGAACACCTCTTGCTATGGGCTCAGAAATACCTGCGCTTGCTGAGAGCAGCCCACGTGCCAGGCATTCTATAGCAGGGTGCGGATATGCTATCCAGAGTCAATGTCCCCCCGGGGGAATAGTCTCTTCACCTGCAAACGGTTCAGCTGATATGGAGCATCTTCGACGAGGCAGAGGTCGACCTCTTCACAGAAACCAACGCTCATTGCCAAGCATTTTTCTCCAAAGACAGGGACGCGCTGGCCCAAAACCAGAACCAGAACCAGTGGCCAAGGCGCCCACTGTATGCATTCCCTCCGGTCACAATGCTACCTCAAGGTAACCGAACAGATCAGGGAGAGCAAGTGTGCAGTGCTCGTGATAGCCCCTCTCTGGAGGAACTAGAATAGTGTCAAATGCAGCACTAAGATCGAGTAACAATAATAGAGAGAAATAACCACGATCGGCTAAGAGCAAATCATTCGTGACTAATGAGAGCTGACTCAGTACTATACTCAGTATGTCTCCCTTGTGATGTGATTGACTAAAACTCATCTTAATACCAGGTGAAAACAGGAGGACTGTAAGCTACTGTACTGTATATTCAAATTAATTAACCAATCATTAATACCATTGATCAGCTCTACCAAACGTGGACGTTTTTCCACTAAGAAACGAACATTGTTATTATGTTTGGATTGATACTGTGAAGCTGCTTTGATGCAATCTGTATTGTGAAAAGCGCTATATAAATACTTGACTTGACTTGTATAGCATGCGTATAAAAACTTGACTTGGCTTGTATAGAATGCGTGCCTGTCAATCATCAGAGTGCAACAGGCTGAATAATACAAGGATGTTAGATCTGTGCCAAAAGTGTGTCTGATTTGTTCAGTTAATATGAAGCTTGCAAAAGTTTTATCATAAATTAGCACTAAGAAGACCCAGAATCTGCTGTCAGGAGCAGATAAGGGAAGTTCGAATAGCCTATTTGAATATACTGCCAACTTCACTGAACTCCTTGAGTTAAGGACATTTCTTTATATTTGAGTCCAAGTTCAAACACTATGAAACGCTCCATTAACGTGCAGAGCTCTGAAGCACTGCCAGCGGGACATTAAACAGGAAGTGTCTGTCCGAGCTCACAACAGGTTTTGTGCGGGAACGCAAATAACTTTGCGAGAGAACGCAAAAGTTTTGCGAGGGAAGATTCTCCCATCCAGGCGGGGCATGTTGTCACACAGCGTTTACAATGAGCCCCTATTAGAACTATGCCATTCTATTCTGTATACTTTTATGAATGTGTTTTGCAGTGTGTTTGTTGTCAAACTTGTCAAAAAATTACTATATTGTAAAATTACTTTATTTCTTTATTATACATTATTTTATACAAAAACGTTACTTCGGTAATTGTATTTTATTGACAAAATATTTTAGTTTGTCTTGAATATATATATATATATATATATATATATATATATATATATATATATATATATATATATATATTTATATCAGATCAGAAAACATTGTAAGCCGTCTTCATGTTACAATGTAGCCCTAGCCCTAGGCTACCGCAGCTATATGGGGCATGTTGTTACATTTCACTTCCACTCAATGGGGTAAATCCAGGAAAAAAGTATTCATTGTATTAATAAAAAATAAAAAAAAGATAAATGTATTATTTATTTATTTACAGAGTATTTATACTCTGAAGTGGATTTACACAAACTAAGAAAGTCAAAAAATGTTCGGTTGTGCCACGCTCTCCCGCATTATTTGCATGAACACTAGACACTCTGGTAATACTACAAGTTTTGATTAAGGATTTAAATGAAAACGCGAATTTTCGGTTTTGGAAGAGCCGAAAGTGCAACTAATTTATGCTAAAAACAAAAACAAAAACAAAAACACACACACAAAAACACTTACCAGTCAAGAATAACGTCAAAAGAACGAGTGGAAGTGCGCTCTTCATACTGATGTAAAGTTGGGTGGTTGTTGGTAGTGTCCTCGTTCTCGGAGTGTTTTTTCTGAGACGCACCATGAAACAGGGATATTATTATATGAGACGACGAACAGAGACAAAACCCGACTTAGAAACTTTTACACTTTTAAATATTTACCGGAGTATTAACTTGATATTTTTTATTATCCTTAAAGAGCCATCTCTTTATTGGTTATTGCTTTCAATAACCGCAAAAGCGCAGTCCGGTAGGCTATCTAAAATGTCAGAATCTTCCGTTTTGAACCAAATACCTGAGCACAGTGTACCTGTCAAAGCAGTCTACATGCTCAAACAAAATACATAAACGCCCCCTTGGATGTTGGTTCGTACGTCACGGCGCCGCCAAGTGGACTAAAGAAAAGCTGCCTGCATATTTTGAGGTTTTACAAACCGTCGTACGATTTAAACCAGATTCTTACCTTTCGTAAAACTGAACAGTTGTTTTTGGTCGTACTTGTTCATTATAACATTATGTTGACAGCTTTGGGCACCAAAGTCAAACTATTAATAGCTCGATAACGGTATTTAGATATTAAAATGAGACTAAAAATAGATAATGGAAAGTTCACATGATTCTTATTAAGTCTGAGCTTATATTATAGTTTATATTATGAACTAATGTAAAGTGAGTCTTCGGGTCAATGTAGTGATCAGAGGACTGACAGGACAGATTTTCAGAGCTAACCCGACTCATATCTGCATGTGTTCGTGGCTCATTTATATATTTTCCACATTTTAGCCAGTGGAACCAGGACAACACAAAACTTAAGGAAGGCAGAAGAAAGGCAGACTACATCTTCTGCCTATTACACCACTTATAGCCTACTTTTATATTATTTTACTATTCACAACTGACTATTTTATTTACTATTTTTATTTGACTGACTACATTATTTTACCATGTATGCTAATTCTTCAGTTATTACATTACTTCTATCATACTCATACTTAATATACTCGATATAGCTTTGTATTTTAAGGCTAATAATAATAATAATACTGTATATTTTGCTGTAATTGCTCGCTGTTTGTAGTTTGTATAGCTTATTGTTGTTTTGATTTAAGTTTTGTTTTTGTCTATAACTGAGATTCACTAGACAGACTTTCGTTGTAGGGGTGAGCGGGGCACAAACTAATGCAGGGCATTAAAACTTTCCACACATGAAAGCATGACACAACTTAGTGTATTTAGTAGTTGCCATATCAACACTGTATAGAGAAAAACCTGTGCCAAAATATAAATCTTTGGAAGATATCACTGAATATTTATTTAACCGTAGCAAAAGTATTTTTTTTTAACTTAAGTTAATTTTGCATCTATGTTTTTTGTTTTTATTTAAAATTAGATAAATCTGATATTCTTTTAATCTTATATCGGTTATTTAACAGTTGAGAGAGTTCTTTTAATGCTGATCTAACCAGCAGAAAACACTCGCATGTTGTCACACTGCGTTACAATGAGCCCCTATTAGAACTATGCTATTCTATTCTATACTTTTATTAATTATATTGAGAAAACTGTGTTGTATAGCTGTTTGTTTTCAAATGATTTTTTATTTTTTATTTTTCATTATTAAAAAATAATGCTGTTAAAGCTGTTATGTCGTTACAATGTGTCCCTCACATGTTGCAACACCTATGGGGCATGTTGTCACATTTCATGTGTGAAATTAATGTGGGGGAAAAATATAAAATAAAAAAAATATATATATATTTTTAATTATTAATAAATAATGCTGTTAAAGCTGTTATGTCGTTACAATGTGCCCCTCACATGTTACAACACCTATGGGGCATGTTGTCACAGTTCATGTGTGAAATTAATGTGAAAAAAAAAAAAATCAAATAATTTTTTTTTTTTTTTTTTTTTATTATTAATAAATAATGCTGTTAAAGCTGTTATGTCGTTTCAATGTGCCCCTCACATGTTACAACACATACGAGTATGATGTTCTGGTGCTGAGATATGGCTCATTTATGTTGCTAGTTGGCTGCTAGGGTGTTCTGGGTGGTTGCTATGGTGTTGCTAGGCATTTACTAAGCTATTCTGGGTGGTTTCTAGGCAGTTGCTAAGGTATGCTGGGTGGTTGCTAGGCGGTTGCAGGGGTAGTCTGGGTGGTTGCTAGGGCATTGCTAGGCAGTTGCTAGATGTTGTTGCTGTTCTGGGTGGGCCCCTATAGGGCCCTTGGCCCGAGTCCACGAGGGCGCATTGAGAGGTATTTTTGGGACAGACTCGAATGAGAATTATCCCTCTCCATACGGTGCCGAATAAATTGAAAGGTGATCTGATCAGTCCCTTTATTAGATAAAAATCACAAATATCATATACAAATATTATACTATTTAGCATCGATCGAGAACAGGATTTATTTTATTTTCCCACATCTTATCTCCAGGTCAGCTACACAGCCTGCTTTTACAGTTCTATATTTTGATATTGTGTATGCCTGGGCATTAGACAATACATGCTTATTTAAATGATGTATTGTACATAAAAATACATATTGTTCCATTTGAACTAAGAGTACAATTTTAACACATAATGAAAATGTGCGTGAGTTTCAGATGAATACAGGTTTAAATGTTCATACTACGTTTACATATGACTCAGTAAAGCCCTGACATTCGGTTCTATTAATTTAATGAATCATAATGCGATCGTATTATTCAGCGCGCTATTATTAGCCTATGTTTGAGACATCTAACACTGGTCGATGACCATAATGTTTGTATATACTGTAGGTAATAACTGGTAAAATGTACACCTAGGTCATAAAAACCGTAATGAAACTTACACTTAAATATTTTCTTCTCAGCCAATTGTCCGTGAGCAAATCTCCTCCCATCCGTTTTCTGATTGGCCTTTTCGGAAGGATTCCTGGGTAGTTAAACTGTGTCTAGCCTGCATCCATGCGGGCTTCGTGGTAGACCGCTTCAAGGGTACAAAGGGGGCGCTGCTGAGCACACTTCAGAGCGTTAAAATAATGAATGGGACGGCCTACGGACTCGTAGACTTGGCGAGCACTCGCAATTTAAGTCCACGAGACCGAAAGTCCACATGAAGTGCGTCATTTGGGACAGGGCCACTTATGGCGAGAGAGACGGGAAGGGAAATACATTCTAAACAGATACATGTCAGTGCCCACTCATTTGTAAATAGTAAGAATTCCCACTTTCCTCAATCAAGACAAATAGAGCGCATTGGTTGATACCGTAGGCCTCTAGCTGCCAGGAATCAATCAAGATGGTTACCACTGCGTGGAGTCGTACATCCAAAGGTTCACAGGCACGGAGACAGTCGGGCTTTTCGCGTTTCGGGCGTCTGTCGCGGTAAAGGAGCGCCCCAGAGAGGGCTGCCTGTTGGCTTTTATTCAGTGGATCTGCCAATCGCTCTATACCGCTGGCTCATGAGTAATATTGGACACACCTGTGAACAGAGAAGACTTGCAGATACACATGCACACCTGATAGACATTAACCCACCCTCACAGATTGTCAAACAGTCAGTATTCCCCTCCCGTTACATATGTCAAGTCACCTTTATTTATAGCGCTTCCAAACAGATTTACAAAGATTAAAGGAAAATAATGCAATAAAGTTTGTAGAAAATTGCGTCACAGTCCAGCTTAAGTATAGGTTCAGTGATGGTTAATTTTTGTTGTAAAAAAGTTATTAATTTAGTTCATTTATATATAAATGAAACGCTCTGGAGAAAACCGTGATGTCATTATCCACCTTAGTTCAGTTCTGGTGTCAATTCAGCCAGATCAATAATATTGTTGAATATTAAATAAAATGTCTCCAACTAAGCAAGCCAAAAGCCAAAGGCGATAAAAGGCTACAAATACGACAGTAGCAAGGAACCAAATCTCCATCAGTGATAGAATGGCTTAAAAAAAAACTTGTGAGAAACCAGACCAGTTCTCCTCTGGCCAACAAACGAACAGTGTGTGATTTTGATTCAGGCTGCATTACAGGTCAGAACTCAGATTGGATCAGAGTATTCAGAATATTATCCAGTTCCATCTAGTTGAAGATCGGAGTCATTACGTATGGAGACGGGTTTGTTGAGGATCAATGCTGATGGCTGTCGTGTCGATGAGGCTTTCACAGGGGAGAGTCTAGTTGACACAATCTCTGCTGACACTTCAAGGATGTGTTGTGGTTGTGTCCAGGCGCGAGTCAACCATCTGATCTAGATACGGCCCGGTTCTGGCTGATTACAGTTAACCCCGGAATAAACAGAAAGACTAACATCAGCGTATGCCATTCTTCTCGTGATGTAATTAGTACATCAGGTGTTATAGGCAGTGTTCCCAGTACCGGCTGACCAAGTTTATGCAGCCTAATAATCATTTAACTGATTTGAATAATAGAAATGTATAATGTTCAATGCTACACAGTCTCATCCCAAGACGTCAACTAACTGACGCTTTTGACCATACGTCAACATCCGACGTTTTAGGGTACCCTTTAACGTCAGTTAGTTGGCGATCCTAGGGCGTCATCTAACTGACGCTTTACCTTTAGCGTCAGTTAGATGACGCGGGTAGGTTTAGGTCTGGGGTAGGGTTAGGATTAGATAGCGTCATCTAACTGACGTTAAAGGGTACCCTAAAACGTCGGATGTTGACGTATGGTCAAAAGCGTCAGTCAGTTGACGTCTTGGGAATGTGTATGCCAGGTTAAAGAGATGTGTTTTTAGTCTAGATTTAATCTGACAGAGTGTGTCTGCTTCTCGGACAATGTTAGGAAGACTGTTACAAAGTTTAAGTCCTAAATAGGAAAAGGATCTACCGCCTGCAGTCGATTTTGATATTCTAGGTATTATCAACTGGCCAGAATTTTGAGGTCGGAATTGATGTAAAGGACGTTGAGTGCGTTAAGAGCTCGCTGAAGTACTGCGGAGCTAAACCATTTAGTGCTTTGTAAGTGATATCAGCAATATTTAAAAATGTATACAATTATACAGTGTAGTAGTATACAGTGTTGACAGAACCGGGCTAATATGGTCACACTTCCTGGTTCTGGTATAAATAAAGTTAACAAATAAACAAATGAAGTTTGTCATTGAGAGCATATGTAATGTAGATGCATTTTTAAGATGAAAGAATGCGGTTTTACAGATACTAGAAACTTGATAGTGGCTTTGAAAGAAACTTGGCAGAGCAGCCATCAAGTGTTAGACAGTATGCTCTAGGTTATTGCATGAGGAAGTTTGTAAGACTGGAAGAGCAAGTTATCCTCTGAGAACAAAGGAAATTATCATTTGACTCCTCCTCGTGCACTATTGAGACGAAGGTCTCACCTCCCTCATTCTAATCTACACCTGACTTTGCCAATCATACTTTGCCGTGAGAAAAGACAGTAACACGCAGAGACCTTCCCTGCTGGTCGGATGCTGGACTTTGGGCCGATCGAGCGCGAGTTTACATGACATGAGCGAGACTTGCTAGGGCTGCCATGCCTGAGGAAGAAAGATGCCCAGTTATATTGTCTAAGCTAAAGACCAGGCTATTTCTCAACTCATTCTTAACTCGTCGACTAATTTTACAATAAATCCATCTTTAGATAGGAACCATGATGAACCTCATCCATTATCTGCTGGAATTTTGAAAAACCTGATTGATTACCATGACTTTGTTGATTTATAGAGGGAGGCTTTTCCTGGGGTTAGACAATATACTTGGTTAAAGAGAAATTCAAATAGATTGTCTAAAGCCAGATTGAATTGTTTCTATGTTAGAAAAAGACAGATATAGTTTTTTTAATAGTTGTATTTCTCCTTCTATTCTCTCTGATCGCCATTATTTTTCCATATCTCTGTCTCTGTTGTCTCTTCTAAAATCTATAAATCACAGTGGCATTTCAATAATAGACTTTTACAAGATCACAAATGTCTTCAATCTTTTCTGGGAATCTTGAAGAGAGAAGGGAGAAATAGATTTCAGTCATTAAGTCAATGGTGGGTTATTGGCAAAGTCCATATACAGATCTTTTGCCAACAATATACTGCACAAAGTATCGGAAGCCTAAAAGAAGAAATGAAGATTCTCGAACAAAGCACATCTGGTACAGCTGGTGAGGAGGAACCTTGAAAAGAGTATAACTGTGTGTCAGACTGAACCTATTCTTGCAAGAATAAATCATTTTAAAAGACCTTCTGTCTCAGAATGTCTCTTACGCAGTGATATTGGTTGGTTAAAGAGTTTTTGCCACAACAGTATCCTCGCTCATAGCTCCTCTGGAAGCTTCCTCACTCCTCGTTCCTCATGGTGCAATTAGAGAATTGAGATGTCCTTCAAGATGGCTAACTTTGATAAGTTTCCGGGTCACAGGCTGGAGGACTGAGGAGCGAGGAACCATCAATTTGAGTATTGATAAGGACCCATTGAGCGAAGTCTATATGCGGGAATCTATAAATTCTCCTCCTCCTTCACATGTGTCACAATAATTTAAATTTATGCTTTCCCTGTGCAGTTTAAATTAATAATACATATCACATATTTCAACAGGGCATCTTATTATTTATTGTGAATTTCTTAACCAAACTTTAACAACATAAGGGCAGATCCTTTGAGCTCAGATGATGAAGTGATGCTCGAGTGATCAAGTACTCCAATATGTATTCCAATATTCCAATATTCAGTTGGGGGTGGAGCTGAGACGCGAGGAAAGGAATAAGACAAATCAAGTCAAGTCAAGTCAAGTATATTTATATAGCGCTTTTCACAATACAGCTTCTCAGTATCAATCAAAACATAATAACAATGTTAGTTTCTTAGTGGAAAAAAATCCACGTTTGGTAGAGCTGATCATTGGTATTAATGATTGGTTAATTAATTTGAATATCCCCACATAAGCTTTCCCCACATAACAAATAAGAAATGAGAAGCTCCCATGGTTCTTACCATAGATCCACATACTTTTAAATTGTTAGTTATTTTTCATTAAATGTACAACAAAGCATAGAAACATCGCTGAGTGGACACTACAACTCTTTACAAAATAATGGTTAAACAAAATTACTTTTGATATCTATACAGATCATGAGAATTTCAGCATCTGGATGAAAGCTAAATTGGATACAGACGTCAACAATGGATCTCTACTTTATTTCAAAAACAGCAAAACTTTCAATTTGCTGCTAAATGTAGTTAAAAAGCTAACCAGCAGGTGGCGCTAATTTTATGCCAGTAACAGAGCATTGCTGAACACACATTCAAAATAAACTAAATGTGTAAAAAAAGTGAATTAATTGGAAGATTCATTTGAAAAGGACGGCTGGTGAAAGAAATTAACTAATCTATATGGTCATTCATTATCAACTGACAGCCAGTTTGTTGTAGAAATGTAAAAATGTTCCGGCTAAAGGGATAGTCCTTTTCTTAATTTTTCTTAATTTATTTTCTATTTGTTTGTTCCTTGAGTTCAGTTGGTTACATTAATACCTTACAGGTGGAAAAAGATCAGATATGATTTTATATGAATTCAATTTTACATCACAAAATGCAGCAAATTTAATAGGGGTGTGTAGATATTTTTATATAAACTGTGGGCTATATATGATTAATCTGTGAGAGTCTGATGATGATGATGTCTGTTCTTAATTCTTTTGTTCAACTTTTCAGGATGTGATGTCATACACCACAATTAAAACAGCAGCCACGCCCACAAGAGCAGAGATGACCAATCGGGACACAATTTCAAGAACATGACAACAGAATGTACAATCTGAGGAAATAAAACAAAAACATGAAATAGAACAGTGAATTTCAACAAGATGAATATTTCATCTGAGAGGGAGATAACCTCTGATAAATACTCTGAAACTGCACTTATATACACTCACCTAAAGGATTATTAGGAACACCATACTAATACTGTGTTTGACCCCCTTTCACCTTCAGAACTGCCTTAATTCTACGTGGCATTGATTCAACAAGGTGCTGAAAGCATTCTTTAGAAATGTTGGCCCATATTGATAGGATAGCATCTTGCAGTTGATGGAGATTTGTGGGATGCACATCCAGGGCACGAAGCTCCCGTTCCACCACATCCCAAAGATGCTCTATTGGGTTGAGATCTGGTGACTGTGGGGGCTATTTTAGTACAGTGAACTCAATGTTATGTTCAAGAAACCAATTTGAAATGATTCGAGCTTTGTGACATGGTGCATTATCCTGCTGGAAGTAGCCATCAGAGGATGGGTACATGGTGGCCATAAAGGGATGGACATGGTCAGAAACAATGCTCAGGTAGGCCGTGGCATTTAAACGATGCCCTATTGGCACTAAGAGGCCTAAAGTGTGCCAAGAAAACATCCCCCACACCATTACACCACCACCACCAGCCTGCACAGTGGTAACAAGGCATGATGGATCCATGTTCTCATTCTGTTTACGCCAAATTCAGACTCTACCATCTGAATGTATCAATAGAAATCGAGACTCATCAGACCAGACAACATTTTTCCAGTCTTCAACTGTCCAATTTTGGTGAGCTCTTGCAACTTGTAGCCACTTTTTCCTATTTGTAGTGGAGATGAGTGGTACCCGGTGGGGTCTTCTGCTGTTGTAGCCCATCCGCCTCAAGGTTGTGCGTGTTGTGGCTTCACAAATGCTTTGCTGCATACCTCGGTTGTAACGAGTGGTTATTTCAGTCAAAGTTGCTCTTCTTTCAGCTTGAATCAGTCGGCCCATTCTCCTCTGACCTCTAGCATCAACAAGGCATTTTCGCCCACAGGACTGCCGCATACTGGATGTTTTTAACTTTTCACACCATTCAGGACCACACCCCTAAATGCATTGAAGCAACTGCCATGTGATTGGTTGATTAGATGATTGCATTAATGAGAAATTGAACAGGTGTTCCTAATAATCCTTTAGGTGAGTGTATCATTGAAGGTGAAGTCTGTGATTTCGGCTCACAATGCAATTTCTAAATTCATTACTGTTCAATCAAGTTTCTTAAACACTCCCCTTGATTTCCTTTGGCTGGAAAAACTCACACCTGTCACAAAGTCTAGGTACGGTGTAGGTAGAAGAGGAAAAGGATGAATTAACAATATACTTTATTAAAAAGAAAGATTATTATAACCAAACTTAGTTCCCTTTCGAGAACAGTCACTTCGTATTGCGTAGCTACACGCAGTGGGGAAACTCTTTTCCTCAGATTATTGAAGCTTTGATCTAAAACGCATTGCAGCTGCACAGCGAGCACAGTGAGTGACTGCAGCAACTGCACATCCAATGGCGAAGGCGCCACAGAGCCTATTAAGGGAAATCATAATTCGCCATTATAGCAGATTTTCTCTACTTCAGCGACAACATTTGTCTCTGTATCCTCCGGATAAATTTTAAGCAATCGCCGTGGAAACAAGCCTTTTTCTGCCAGAACGAGCCGTCACACAGCGGGCTGCGCCTTCACTCACCTGGAAGCCGCTCTCTCCTGTCGCTGTTCTCAGTGGCCATCCGGCGATCAACCCTATATCCTTTTGAACACTGTTACGTTATACAGTCTGAAAGAGCTAGCGAGCGTTGTTTCAAATGCCTTGCTCGACATGCGCCACGTGTGTATCCCATCTGCACGAGGGTGACGGGCATTCTGAGTGTGTTTCATGCCTGGGGCCTGCCCACGCTGAAACTGCACTTTCTGCTGGCGGCTGCCCTCTCTGCGAGGGCATGCCTGTATCGGTGTTGCGGACGTGGCTAGCTCTCTCTCAAGATGGCGACGCCTCTCCTCCCTCTCGTCCTTTTCCCGCGCTACTTCAACCAAAGAGGAAGAAGCGCCTCAGCCAGCGGCAGCCTGAAGGCATGGATGTAACGTTAAGCAAGCCCTCGCCGACCATGATCCCCCACGTCATCAAACGGGTCAGGGAACTGGGATGCCAAGTTCTCCTAGTGGCCCTCGTCTGGAGGTCCAGACCGTGGTTTCCAGAGCTGATTCAGATGGTGGACAAAGTCCCATGGCCTGTCCCACTGAGGAGAGATCTCCTCACGCAGGCGAAAGGGACGATCTGGCACCCTTGTCCCGACTCATGGGCCCTACACTCATGGCCCCTCAACGGGTACCTGGGGACCTCCCTGTGAAGGTCATGAACACGATTACTGAAGCTAGAGCCCAAACTACCAGGCGTCTCTATGCCCTGAAATAGTCAGTGTTCTCCGGCTGGTGCTCGGTTAGACACTTTGAACCTCAGTCATGTGAGGTATCAGTGATTCTTTCCTTCCTACAAGAGTTGTTAGACGTGGGCCGTTCCCCATCCACGCTCAAAGTATATGTGGCAGCCATAGCAGCTTATGCTCCGGTGGCTGGCTAATCGCTAGGAAGAAATGACTTGGTCATACGGTTCCTTAAGGGTCCAGGAGGATGAACCCTCCCAGGCTTCCTTCTGTATCATCTTGGGACCTCTCCACGGTCCTTGGGGCCCTGAAGGGTCTTCCATTTGAGCCGCTTCAGTTGGTTGATCTTAAACCACTTTCGCTAAAGACTGCTCTCCTGCTGGCACTGGCATCTATCAAGAGAGTGGGAGATCTGCAGGCTCTATCTGTGAGACCCTCATGTTTGGAGTTTGGAATAGGTGACTCCAAAGTTACTTTCAAACACAGACATGTCCCTAAGGTGCTCTCAACACCATTTAGAGCACAGGTTATTACACTATTAGCTCTTCCCCTTGCCGATGAGGATGGGGAGGCTAATCTACTTTGCCCTGTTAGAGCTTTGAAGGTCTATTTGGAGCGTTCTGCATCCTATAGACAGTCAGAACAGCTCTTTGTCTGCTTCGGTGGTCAATCCGAAGGATCTCCAGTCACAAAGCAGAGGCTGTCCAGATGGATAGTGGATGCCATCTCCTTGGCATACACCTCAGTGCATCAGGTTTGCCCTATAGGCGCTAGAGCCCATTCAACTAGTGGTATGGCCTCGTCATGGGCATGGTCCTCTGGGTTTCTTATTCAGGATATTTGTGCGGTGGCCGGTTGGTCCTCGCCCTCCACATTTATGTGGTTCTATAATATGGAGGTCCCTACCCTGCAGGCGAAGGTCCTTTCTGTATGATTAGACTTGACAGGGTCCACTGTTCATAAGCACACTATCCCTTGCTATAAACCAGCTTTGGCTGTTTTTGTCCATATAATCAGACCCCAGGGTATCCGGTCTATTAGTATATTAATTTTGGGGTATGAGCTTAGTGACGTCACCCGACGGTGTCCTTATCAGTGTGTGTGTATATATATATATATATAAAATTATGAATTCTGTCTTGTTTCTGTGAGCCCAGGGGTCCTGGGTTTTCAGTTGCAGCCAGTTACTTATGGTGCAGCATTTTACATTGCGTCCCCACTGTGTATAGCTACGCAATACGAAGTGACCGTTCTCGGTTACTATCGTAACCTCGGTTCCCTGAGTATTGCGTAGCCTGCCGACTGTAGCAACATGGCAAGTTGTTGCTTCAGCCGTTTTAAACTTGCTATAATTGTCACGCTGTGCAGAAGGAGAGATTCCAAAAGGCGTAAAGCAGGTAATTTAGTCTTTAATAGAAATAAGGCAAAGCCGCTATGGCCGATGAACAAAAATATTTTCCCCAAAATATTCTGGTAGGCAGTGAGAAGCTCAAGCGGCAGGTCCGGAAGGCTGGTGTGAGGTGAGATCAAGATTGCTGGTGAGGCGCGGAACCCTCTGCACTTCTCCATGGCACGACACTGGACACAGCACAAATCGGGTAACGTACAGCAGAAAATAACAAGATAGCACCAGACAGGACAGGACAGGACAGGACTAACATCTGTCGATAGAACGCAATTGTCAGTAGCATACATGACGGGTTATAATAGTCTGACAGAGAAGAGGAGAAAGAGATAGCTAGAAATAGAGAGACAAGAGATTGAGAGCAGGTGTGGGGATGAGAGAACGAGGAACAGCTGAAGGAGATGAGTTAGGGGGCTTTTACACTGGGCTCGTTTGCTGCGGTCCGAGCCCGAGCGTGTTTGTTCCCGGTTTCACACTCAACTTGATTCTATCGAACCCTGGTGCGTTTGCGTGCATATTACGTCATCGCAAACGTGCACGGCGCATGATAGAAAACAGAACGCAGGTCAATACTGTGTTTTTTATTAATTCGCTGCTATTATGCGCAGTTGAGTGAACAATACAGGTTTACTGTGCGTGTGTCACATAAGGTGGCCTTGCTGCTTGCAAACGGACTCTTTTGAGGAGACAGAGGATTGCCAAATTTGGTGCCCTGATTTCACGCGCAATGCACGAATACACTGCAGGCTCACTCTCGCTCGTATCCAAGGTAAATCATCAACACTATCATCCCTTACAAGTGTTTTATTTAACTGAATACATCACAATAAGCTAAAACGCATGCGCAGGTCACTTTACTTCCTGAACAAGTGCGCACCCGAGTCCGTGCTGCTTTCACATTCACGCGAACCGCGATACGGTTCGGGAGCAACCGAACTCAGACCACCTCTTCCAGGTAGTCTCGGGTTCGGTACCCCAGTGCGCACCCGGGTCCCATGACAGCGTTCACATTAGCGATTTTTCATGCGAACCGTGCCCCGTTCCGGACTAAACTGCAAGTGTGAAAGCCCCCTAAGTGATAATGTGTGTGTGTGTGTGAGAGCGGATGAGAGCAAGAGAAATAGGAGCAGAGAGAAACCAGCAGATGGAGACAGAGAGAAAGAAGTGAGAAAAGAACCAGGATCATGACAACAATTGTCATGATTCTGCCTTAGGGGGCTTTTACACTGGGCTCGTTTGCTGTGGTCCGAGCCCGAGCGCGTTTGTTCCCGGCGCCCCCCGCAGCGTTGGTCTGGTTTCACACTCAACTTGATTCTATCGAACCTTGGTGCGTTTGCGTGCATATTACGTCATCGCAAATGTGCATGGCGCATGATAGAAAACAGAACGCGGGGCAATATTGTGTTTTTTTATTAATTCGCTGCTACTATGCGCAGTTGAGTGAACAATACAGGTTTACTGTGCGTGTGTCACATAAGGTGGCCTTCTGCTGCTTGCAAACGGACTCTTTTGAGGAGACAGTGGATTTCCAAATTTGGTGCCCTGATTTCACGCGCAATGCACGAAAACACTGCAGGCTCACTCTCGCTCGTGTCGTATCCAAGGTAAATCATCAACACTATCATCCCTTACAAGTGTTTTATTTAACTGAATACATCACAATAAGCTAAAACGCATGCGCAGGTCACTTTACTTCCTGAACAAGTGCGCACCCGAGTCCGTGCTGCTTTCACATTCACGCGAACCGCGGCACGGTGCGGGAGCAACCGAACTCAGACCACCTCCTCCAGGTAGTCTCGGGTTCGGTACCCCAGTGCGCACCCGGGTCCCATGACAGCGTTCACATTAGCGATTTTTCATGCGAACCGTGCCCCGTTCCGAACTAAACTGCCAGTGTGAAAGCCCCCTTCGTGTCCTTGATTTTCCCTGGTCATGAGGCAGGATCATGACAGAATCATGTTTTGTGTACAAGTGCATTGCCTTTTGCTTGGGCCATGTGCTTGTGTTGTCTCGTTACGTAACCCCGCCCCCTTGTTACCCTCGTCTTGTCATTTATTGTCTAGTCAGTTTCACCTGTTCTTGTCATTAGTCTTCCCCCATTTAATCCCCTTGTTTTTGCTGTCCTGTGCCGGTTCATTGTTTCTCATTGTGAGAGTCTCCGTGTGAGTACCTTGTTTTAGGGGGCTTTTACACTGGGCTCGTTTGCTGCGGTCCGAGCCCGAACGCGTTTGTTCCCGGCGCCCCCGCAGCGTTGGTCTGGTTTCACACACAACTTGATTCTATCGAACCCTGGTGCGTTTGCGTGCATATGACGTCATCGCAAACGTGCACGGCGCATGATAGAAAACAGAACGTGGGTCAATATTGTGTTTTTTTTTAATTAATTCGCTGCTATTATGCGCAGTTGAGTGAACACTACAGGTTTACTGTGCGTGTGTCACATAAGGTGGACTTCTGCTGCTTGCAAACGGACTCTTTTTAGGAGACAGTGGATTTCCAACTTTGTTGCCCTGATTCCACGCGCAATGCACAAATACACTGCACGCAGGCTCACTCTCGCTCGTATCCAAGGTAAATCATCAACACTATCATCCATTACACGCGTTTTATTTAACTAAATACATCACAATAAGCTAAAAACGCATGCGCAGGTCACTTTACTTCCTGAACAAGTGCGCACCCAAGTCCGTGTTGCTTTCACATTCACGCGAACCGCGACACGGTTCGGGAGCAACCGAACTCAGACCACCTCTTCCAGGTAGTCTCGGGTTCGGTACCCCAGTGCGCACCCGGGTCCCATGACAGCGTTCACATTAGCGATTTTTCATGCGAACCGTGCCCCGTTCCGAACTAAACTGCCAGTGTGAAAGCCCCCTAAAAGAAAGTCTTGTTATGTTCTTGATCTTGTATTTACTGTCAGTGTAGTCTTGTCAAGTGTTTTTCTAGTTTAGTTATCTCTCGTTTGTATTGTCTCTGTTTTGCCCCCTCATGAGTTTTTGCTTTCTGTTAGTGTCATAATAAACGTTTAGTGTCTGCATTTTGTCTGCGCCTGGGTTCTCTCCTTCAGCATCATAACAATGGCTAATTTGGGTCCCCTTTATATTCTCTCTTCTGATAGCTGATTGGCGCACACGTCAGAGGCGCCTTCGCCATTGGATGTGCAGTTGCTATGAGTGAGTCGTCAATGAGTGAGCCGCTCGCTGTGCATCTGCAATGCGTTTTACATAAAAGCTTCAATAATCTGAGGAAAAGAGTTTCTCCACTGCGTATAGCTACGCAATACTCATTCCCTACTCTAAGGGAACCGAGGTTACGATAGTAACCGAGTACGTTTTTGCGTTAACGACAATCTACAGTGAGAACTGAAAACCCAGGCAGATGAATACACAGGCAAACTAGGATTATTATAATCCAGAGTGACTAATCATATCAGAACCATAGTGTCAAACTCAGACAAGAAACTAGAACAAATTAGACTGAATACTTAACAGAAACAAAATAAAAGTCCATTAAAATCAAACTAAGACAAAAATAACAGATGCATTATGCATTACAACACCATTGTACCAATGTAAGGAACCTCAAACATACAGAGCACAGAGACAGTTTAATAGTTTTAGAAACTATTAGTTATGAAGTATTAATTTCTTTGTAATTTATCATTTATCATAATAGTATTTTAATATTATTGGGAGGGAAAAACAAATCACCTTCATGTAAATGAAAACATCCGAAGAAAAGTCAAGATAAGTTGACAATAAAATTATGTTAGTTGCTTAAAGGGATTTTAGAATAGAATTTCTCAAAACCCACATCCATTAACAAAACTGTTAAAAATACAGTACTGATAAAAATATAGCCGAACAGATCACCGCAGTAAATACATGCCGTATATGTGTCACCAGTGAACATAGTAATATCATAATAATACCACATACCTGCACATGTGTGACAGAGCTCCGTGTTGTTGAGATGTGTGGTCTGGTTGCTGATGGAGTTGTTCAGCACACAGCTGTAGGAATCATCCAGACACTCCAGATGTAAAGAGAGGCTTCTGTTGAGATCACACACACTGATGCTGGACAATACACTCATTCCTTTATACCAGGAGAGAGTCACATGACTCACATTCAACACTGAACACACCAGTGAACATGATGATGATGATGAATTTTGTGTGGATTCACTGATAATAACTGGAACAGGCAGACGAGCTGGAAAACATGAGAGAATAGAGATAAATATGAAAACAATGTGGCTTCAACCAGTTGAGGCCATTCATGACCTACTGTAAATTACACAATGCAAAGAACCATATGAATGTAGGGACAGATCTTCAGTAACACCATGAGAGAATTGAACCCACAATCTTGATTAAGAGCACAGGTCCATCCGCTGACTGAGCAACACTTACAACAACTTATATGCATTGCCATTGCAAGTGGCATACAAAGTAGAGAAAATGCATGGGTTACACTGACTGCTGTTGCTCTCGCATGTTTGGGATCATAAATAAAAATTGTTTACACAATACATTCCCACTTCCCATGCACACATGTGCATGAACACAATATATACTTCATTTTGTTTCAATGCTTCAAAGCATTGACTAATTTAAATTCTGACTAACTTTTCTTTTTGAACCAAAAAAACAAAACTGAAAACTGTCCAGTCAGTTTTGTGAGGCTTGGAGCCACATCTGTGTTTGATATATAATAGAGTGAGCTGCAATTCTCTACTCACCATAGACAGTAACAGTGAATGTGGTCTTGCTTCCTCTGATGGTCACTCCATAAAGTCCAGAGTCTGTTATACTGGTGTTCATGATGGTCAGAGATCCAGTTTGATGATCCAGCTTCAGTCTGCCTCTGAATCTCGTATCAGCGCCGTTAGATATGTAGATCTCATCAAGCTCTCGATTAATTTTAGCTAATAGACGCCCGTCAGTTCCAAACCTCCAATCAATCACATCATCATCATCCTTTATTTCAGTAACACCAGTGTTTAGAGAGACTGAATCTCCCTCCATCACTGACTTCACTGCATCACCACCAAACACACCTGAAGATCAAACAGTTTACAATTTAGTTACCCTTTTCCCAATTTAAGTTGGTTTAATAAAGCTTTATTTGAAGTTTGAAGTTGTTTTGAAGTGACTACAGACTTTGGAACAATAGAAAGACAAAATACAGAAAAAAAGATAAAAAAAAAATAAAAGTGTGGAAAATAAATGGCAGTATGCAACATATCTGAATTTACACATCTTCATATATTGTATTTTAAGTTTTGGTCCACGCAAATAACATATACATCTTTTCTATCACTTACCAACCAGACAGCAACAGCACAAACTGCAAAAAGTAAATGTGTGATACATTTTCTTCAACAGTTCAGTGGTCTGAAATAGTTTCAGTCAAGTCTGAAAACCTGTGAGAGCCTGTAGACAGTAAAGTTGTGCAGACTGATTTAGGCCACGCCCCATATCTTCAGCCACACCTTCTCTCTTCAAAACCCCGCCCCTAAGGCCTGTCAAAATGATTGACAGGTAAAACAGCTCTCATGTTTTAAACCTCCTACACAAGACAGTTGTCAGGACGCCATGTCAATGGTATCTGGATAGCAGGTTTTTGTGTGTTATTTCAAAGAAAATAATAAAGCTTTTGTTTCTGGAAGGAAATCATGTTCTGCCGTCGTATCAGTTGGCAGATCACTTTCTGCACTTCGGTCAGTTACAGTCAAATTTAATACAACTTTAATTTCATCTCAAAGACTGCAAATCTGGGGTGCACGAGATAGCTTTTATTATAATTTACAAATTATACTTTCTTGTAATGACGGAGACAGATCAGACACAAGCATTATATTTAACAAATCTTAAAAACCACTCACCAACCATAACAAGGTGCCAAGGTGTCTGTGATCCTATATTATGTGTGTCTGTGATAAATATAATATCATTAAATACATAAATAAATAAATATATATATGAAGTGAAGTGTAGCCTATACAGTATATAGCCTAGAATACGCTGATTTCACGCAGCCGCCATTTTTAAATCGACAGCGAGGCTCCGGTGGGAAGAACCCCGGAAGTAAAGATAGACAACAATGCCTTGGACTACCAACCTGAAGCTGCTGCCGCGATTTACACTATTGGATGTTAATAGCCAATATAGGATATGTATATTTTTTCCTGCTTCTTTTTTTACGTTCTGAATTATATATATAAAAAAATATTTTATTTATGAATGAATTTCACTGTATATAGTCTAAAGTATGAAAGAAATGTATGCACATTTTTAGAATAACTAATTTCTACATTAAACACAACAATACGCCATCGCATTCGCGACTCTCCTGTGATTAAAGGCGACACTTCCGGTTTTCTTCCCACCGGAGCCATTTCAAAATGGCGGCTGCGTGAAATCAGCGTATAAAACCCTTTTCAGTTGGTAAGTATGGTGATGTTTTTCTGTGGGCGGAGCTTAGGTGGAGGCAGCAGGCACGGATTAACGCACGGGCCTACTGGGCACTTGCCCAGGGCACTGGGCCAGCAGGGGGCCCTGTAAAATGTACTGTGTCTATTCTTTTCAAATAATTATTTTTAGTTTATTTTTATTTTCAGTAAAATTGTTAAATATTGAGGAATCATGTGATTTTTTTTTTGCTGTTGCAAAGTATTAACTAGTAAATAAATCAAATAAATAATTTTAATGTATTGCTGCGCTGTTGAGAAGTACATCTAGAGGCGAGTGAAAAGCATTGCGTAATATAAAAGTCACGCGTAGAAGACGGTTACTCAAAAACCCAAACAAAAATGAGTTTAAAACCACAACCAAGACAGAACATAGGCTAAGTTGTTTGTTTTACAATAGTAGCCTATGGCCTTATTTTTTTAACGAAATGTCAATCTTCATCTTTATAACAGAAGATATAATACAATACAACAATCTTCAAGATACAGTAAATATTCAAATGTGTAACGGATTGTCACCTTAAAAAGTGTCTTTTGTGGTGGAACAAGCAATGCTATATAGCATCTTAATTTAATCTTTGTTTTATTATTTTAGTTCATTAACTAATTGTTAACTCAACTAATTTAACGTAAAGACCTGGATACTAGAATTAGGCTAGCCTACTAATTAAATAAATGTCAACTATAGCCTAAATGCATTGATTAGAATTGCCATTGGCAAAAGATTTTCTAGTCGACGACTAGTAGTCATTCCTTTAAGCAATTAGTCGACTAATCTCACTTTAATATTAATTTCTGCTTAAATACTGAGTGGAGGCATATAGCCTATTCCACGCTCAAGCAAGCGCATGCATAAATATTGCCGCAAAGCACCGGCAAAAGCAGGCTAATGATAATATATGTCTGGAAAAAAACTAGGCATTTTTATTGTTTAATAATAATAATAAAAAAAAAAATTAATCAGTGTCGGCTGCAAACATATCTATATCTCCGCTGTAAAGTGGATGCGCCTTAAAAGAGAAATGCACCTTTCATTTCATATCAGCCTAATCAGCCGGTATTTGCTTTCGATTCGAATTTTTTCGTTTAAAAGTGGACATTTCAAGCTTTATATAGAAATATTCATCATGTATGTGAGGCTATACACTGTGTTTCAGTTCATTTTTGAGACGCGCTCCAGTTCACGCCACGGAGACCATGAAAGCGCGCCCTGTTTATTTTATTTTATTTTACAAAAGCACAACGTTTTCTTGTTATTGTGAGTTTACAAAAGTAAAAGTAGCTACTTGCGACTGATGCATTATTCTTTTCTGTATAGGCCTATGACCAGAAAAGATTGAGTAGGCCTATTTCAAGTTGTTTCCACTGTTGATAGGAAAATGCAAGTGTTCGCGCCGACGCCTGCCATGCAGTGCGCGCTGCACACTCCGCACACGCACTTGGATATGCATTTATCTAGGTTAAAGTTAGAGCGAGCTGCCATGCCAGACGGATAAGTCCTTTTCATGTTTAACAAATCAAATCATGCATTTTCTACCTACCGCGAGTAGCGCTGCACCAGTTTGAAAAAGGTAAAAGTATAACGAGCGAGAGGCCCCACACTGGGGGATGCAGAGATGTTGCTGCGTCTGTCATTATTAACATTTCTGATTGTTTAAATGACCAGCCCTCGGGGGTCCCCTTAAAATGCCTGGCTTGCCTGCCCACTGTTGTCCAAAACATTGGTGACGGGGGCCTTTGAGACATCCGTGCCCAGGGCACATCATCGCCTTAAAGGGATACTCCACCAGTTTTTATTATTAAACTATGTTATTCCCTTAACTAAGACGAGTTGATACATACCTCTCTCGTCTCAGTGCGTGCACTATATCGCTCTGTATTGCCGCAAAACTATGTTAGCACTTAGCTTAGCCCATGCATTAAATATGGGCCAAGCAGAGAAGCGACCAAACACTTCCACGTTTTCCCTATGTAAACACAGTTACTCGAGTAGTGTAACTTGACCTGGGCTGGTGACACAAAATAAACCGTTGCGCTTTTCTAAGCGTTTAAAATTGATGACTATATTGTATGGCGGAATACCATAACAAGTGCTTTTGAGCACTTCGACTTGGCGCAATAATATCTTCACTCGTGAAAAGTCCTCTTACCGGCTCCCGCTTCCTCTCCCCCTCCCTCTGACATTTCCGTCAATACAACGTGACATGCGCCGGTAGTAGTTCGAGCGGAGTTGACGAAGTAACAGGTTGTTGGAAGCTAGTTTGTGTACAATAATGGTTAAAGCGTGCATCGTAAAGGGTTGTGAAAATAAGGAGAATGTACATAGTGCTGTCATTTTTCACCGAATTCCAACACACCACATACAGCGGAGAGCTTGGTTAGCTGCTTTGAACAAGAATCCCAAAACACCATTGATGACTCTGAAGAAGTGGCGTGTTTGCTCCGAACATTTCACAAAGAAGGACTATACCTGCACAGGAACACGCCTAAAGGATGAGGCTACACCAACAATATTCAGATCACTTACAGAAAGCCCGTGGTCTTTCGCCAGCTCCGGTCTGTTCTGGATCATATCTTTCTTGCCTCTCACGGTCCACAAGAGCTAATTCCTCCTCCGTGTACTCGGGTTCAAACAGATATGGCTCTGGGTCTTCTAAAAGAAGTCATAATCATCTACAAAGTCGGCCATTGCAAATGATCTGCAGTTTGCTAATAGCACAGGTAGTAAAAGTCACGTTGGTAGTATTGACGGAAATGTCAGCAGCTGGATGCTATTGGAGGGAGGGGGAGAGGAAGCGGGAGCCGGTAATCTTTTCACGAGTGAAGATATTATTGCGCCAAGTCGAAGTGCTCAAAAGCACTTGTTATGGTATTCCGCCATACAATATAGTCATCAATTTTAAACGCTTAGAAAAGCGCAACGGTTTATTTTGTGTCACCAGCCCAGGTCAAGTTACACTACTCGAGTAACTGTGTTTACATAGGGAAAACGTGGAAGTGTTTGGTCGCTTCTCTGCTTGGCCCATATTTAATGCATGGGCTAAGCTAAGTGCTAACATAGTTTTGCGGCAATACAGAGGGATATAGTGCACGCACTGAGACGAGAGAGGTATGTATCAACTCGTCTTAGTTAAGGGAATAACATAGTTTAATAAGAAAAACTGGTGGAGTATCCCTTTAATCCGTCCCTGGGAGGCAGAAAGACCCCTCTGGCCGCTTCACTAACGCTAGTTTTGTTAGCTTGTTTTTTAACAATGACGGGATAAAATCAGATTTTATCTTAATGTGTAAGGTCACTCACTGTCCAGGACCGCGATTGTTATTTGCAAAAGTTAATTTTAACGGACGGAACCAGATTGCCATAGTTATAGGCATCTAAAGATGTATATGCCCTCAGTTTGTCTTTACGCTGGGTTTCTCTATCAGGTAGGTGTAGAAGTCCGGCCACTCAACCGGAAGTAACGTTAATCCTGTCAGATCGTCCATCCATTGACTGAATGTGTAGCCTACGGGTGCCGACCTTTTTTCTTTGGATGCCTATAACTATGGCAATCTGGTTCCGTCCGTTAAAATGAACTTTTGCAAATAACAATCGCGGTTCTGGACAGTGAGTGACCTTGCACATAAAATCTGATTTTCTCCCGTCATTGTTAAAAAAACAAGCTAACAAAGCTAGCGTTAGTGAAGCGGCCAGAGGGGTCGTTCTGCCTCCACCTAAGCTCCGCCCACATAAAACAACATCATGTTTACCAACTGAAAAGGGTTCTATAATAGGCTATATACTGTATAGGCTACACTTCACTTCATATATATATTTATTTATGTATTTAATGTTATATTTATCACAGACACACATAATATAGGATCACAGACACCTTGGCACCTTGTTAAGGTTGGTGAGTGGTTTTTAAGATTTGTTAAATATAATGCTTTTGTCTGATCTGTCTCCGTCATTACAAGAAAGTATAATAGCTCCGGTATAAATTATAAATGATAATAAAAGCTATTTCGTGCACCCCAGATTTGCAGTCTTTGAGATGAAATTAAAGTTGTATTAAATTTGACTGTAACTGACCGAAGTGCAGAAAGTGATCTGCCAACTGATACGACGGCAGAACATGATTTCCTTCCAGAAACAAAAGCTTTATTATTTTCTTTGAAATAACACACAAAAACCTGCTATCCAGATACCATTGACATGGCGTCCTGACAACTGTCTTGTGTAGGAGGTTTAAAACATGAGAGCTGCTTTACCTGTCAATCATTTTGACAGGCCTTAGGGGCGGGGTTTTGAAGAGAGAAGGTGTGGCTGAAGATATGGGGCGTGGCCTAAATCAGTCTGCACAACTTTACTGTCTACAGGCTCTCACAGGTTTTCAGACTTGACTGAAACTATTTCAGACCACTGAACTGTTGAAGAAAATGTATCACACATTTACTTTTTGCAGTTTGTGCTGTTGCTGTCTGGTTGGTAAGTGATAGAAAAGATGTATGTTATTTGTGGACCAAAACTTAAAATATATATGAAGATGTGTAAATTCAGATATGTTGCATACTGCCATTTATTTTCCCTATATTTTGTCTTTCTATTGTTCCAAAGTCTGTAGTCACTTTAAAACAACATCAAACTTTAAATAAAGCTTTATTAAACCAACTTAAATTGGGAAAAAGGTAACTAAATTGGAAACTGTTTGATCTTCAGGTGTGTTTGGTGGTGATGCAGTGAAGTCAGTGATGGAGGGAGATTCAGTCTCTCTAAACACTGGTGTTACTGAAATAAAGGATGATGATGTGATTGATTGGAGGTTTGGAACTGACGGGCGTCTATTAGCTAAAATCAATCGAGAACTTGATGAGATCCACATATCTAACGACGCTGATGCGAGATTCAGAGGCAGACTGAAGCTGGATCATCAGACTGGATCTCTGACCATCACACACACCAGAACCACAGACTCTGGACTTTATGAAGTGACCATCAGAGGAAGCAAGACCACATTCACTGTTACTGTCTATGGTGAGTAGAGAATTACAGCTCACTCTATTATATATCAGAGCCTTTGCATATGTATAATCATTCTTAATACTGCAAAATAAAATAAATGATGGATGGTGAACATACATTTTGTTCAATGACACTTTAATTCCATTTCAAATATTAATTTAATTAGGTCTAGAGGGATTGAAATCTGACCAGGAGACAGGTCTCTTGTTTCTGACCAGAATCAAATAATTGAAAAAATATACTATATATTTTTCATATCAAACCAATATAGCTAATTCCAAAAATATGGCATGCAAACATGGACAGGTACATATACGACCAGGCCACAGAGACGATACATGTACAGTGATGTTTGGACATCCATGCTAAAGTTGCCTAAAAAGAGGAATAAAAAATCTTCTTTTGGAAATTTATCTTAATGCCTTAATTAGAAAAATGAGGAAAAATCCAACCTTTAAGGACACCAATTTTCTTTGTGAATGATTAATGTATCATAAATAAATAAATGTTATTCCTTAAAATACAGGGTGCAAAAGTAAGGACACCCCATGTTAAATTCCCATAGAGTTTTATTTTTAAAGGCCAGTTATTTCATGGATCCAGGATTATATGCATCCTGATAAAGTTCCCTTGGCCTTTGGAATTAAAATATCCCCACATCATCACACACCCTTCACCACACCTAGAGATTGGCATGGTTTTATTTCAGTTAGCCTAATAGCTGGTTTGATTTGCATTGAGTGATGATCTTATGGAAATACCCCATGCCAATCTCTAGGTGTGGTGAAGGGTGTGTGATGATGTGGGGATATTTCAATCCCAAAGGCCGAGGGAACTTTGTCAGGATGCATATTATCCTGGATCCATGAAATAACTGGCCTTTAAAAATAAAAATCTGCCTGACTCTATGGGAATTTAACATAGGGGTGTCCTGACTAATGCCCCCTGTATTTTAAAGAAGAACATGTATTTATTTATTTATGATACATTATTCATACACAAATAAAATTGGTGTCCTTAAAGGTTGGATTTTTCCCTTATTTTTCTAATTGAGGCATTAAGATCAATTTCCAAAAGATGATTTTGTATTCCTCTTTTTAGGCAACTTTAGCAAGGGTGTCCAAACTTATTCACATCACTGTAGGTGAAGCTATAATAACAGGACAGCCACTTTTCTAACACAGTACACACCAAATTTTATTATTTCGCGTTGTTCATACAAGAAACATTCGCTCCATTTTCTATCAGTACAATTGTTATTCTATGTTAATACACACCTGATTGAGGTCTTTACCTATGGGGACACATCTCACTGTTTTATTTGCTGTGCTGTGCCTTATACAGCTGTATTTGACATGATGCTATTATTCACATTTAATTTGAAGAACTAAAACCAAGCATTTCATTTGACTTATGAAATTCCTATTGAAATAAACTATAATGAGTTTATGATAAACACAATTTTATTACCAATAAACTCTGACTGACTGACATTCACTTTATAGTACATGTTTAATAATAACATCGGTTTGTAACAGATCTACTACTTTCTCCAACTCACTCACACTAATAACTGTCCCTCTTCAGCCACTCCAACACCAGACACGCCCTCTTCTTCACGTCCTTCAGGTTCTACTTCAGGTCCAGGTTCTCCAGACTCAGTGTCTCTGATAATGTTGATTTCTGCTGCTGCTGCTGCTGCTGCTGGATCTCTGATGCTTATTGCTGTAGTCGTGATCTTCATCATCTACAGGAAACACAGAAAAACAGACAAGACAAAAACAGGCAAGTATTATCTACTGCTGATATATAATAATAATTAATCTATTAATTATTGTAAAAAAAAAAGTATAGACTTTACATAAAGCTATATTTTTCATAATGCACCTTAAAGGGATACTCCACTTTTTTTGGAAATAGGCTTATGTTATAACTCCCTCAGAGTTAAATTTTCGAATCCATTCACCATTTTCGAATCCATTCAGCCGATTTTCTGATATTTAGAAGAATATCAGTAACCAGACAGTTTCTGGTCCCATTGACTTCCATAGTAGGAAAAAATATATACTATGGAAGTCAATGGGACCAGAAACTGTCTGGTAACTGATATTCTTCTAAATATCAGAAAATCGGCTGAATGGACTCGAAAACGGTAAAACCCAACAGTTTAACTCTGAGGGAGTTATAAAATGAGCCTATTTCCAAAAAAAAGTGGAGTATCCCTTTAAATGTATAATGTATTTGAATGATAAAAAGGGTTACAGATTGTAGATTTATTTAATCTATTAATAATAATAATAATAATATTACAGCTGAGACCAGTGAAGAAGAGATCACTTACGCCGTTCCGACATTCTACAAAATAAACCCACCGAAAACGGTAAGATTGTGTCATCTGTCTTATTTTTAGCAGTCACATTTATATATGTTTACTGTATCCCTGTGTAAGTGTGAATGGGTATGCTTCCCAATGTTTTTTTTTTTTAATTTTTAAATTTAATTTAAGATAAGATAGATAAGATACAAACCTAAAAAAGCACAGGTTTGAAATCTGGGATTTAAACTTGTTCTTTGTTTCTGTCGACTTCATACATTCATTAAAATTACTGCCTCAGCAGTTTAAGTGACAGAGCAAAAAATATGAGAAAAGGTTAGTTCTAAGAAAAGATCGTGCAGCACATATGGATAACAGTTAAATGGGAAGTCCACCCAAAAGAAATTGTGTGAAACAAATGTTTAGTTCCCAATCTTCACCCCATCTGCTGAGACATCACATCTTTCACAAAACAGCTGAATACACAGCTCTTTCACAAGCACTTGAGAGTGGCAATGCCCTATGGCTCTAGATATTCAAGGCCCCGATATACTCATGGCAAAGTTCTTTTGCATTCTTTCATTAAGGGTAAAAAGAAGTTTGAAATATCTTTGCAGCGATATAGCCTACTGTTGGCGAACATCAGACGCAGTACATGCTGCTGAGAGTGACGTAGATGAATGTGTAAATATGTGCTGAAAGCTTCCCTCTAAATAACAAAATAAGCAGGCAACAAAAGCGGTGAAAAAACAGCAGTTAAGAAAGCATCTGATCGCAGTGTTACAAGAAGGAGTGTATAGAAGCTGCTTATAGGCACAAGTAAGCTAACAGCATATAACCGTCATTCCGTGTCAACTCAACACGGACCCTGTCTACATTTTTATATCTGTATAATGTTTTTTTTTAATAGTGAAAGATAAATGAAGGAAGAAAGTGTAAGGAACTCAGATTTAAGAAATATTAATAATCAATAATAACTTGTTATGATTAATTATGAATATTTGGGTCAGTTAATTGGATTAACTTGACATGGCAAAATTAATCTTACAATCAATTAATCAGTTTGTCCAACGAACTCTTTTGATTATTAATTTATTCTAAGAAAAGGGTATCTTCCATGGCCACAGAAGAATAATTATTTCTTAGCATGTACAGCGCTTTGAGCAAGGAGCAAAACCCAAGATCGTAAAAGTGACTTTGATTTCAAGCAGTCAAACAGAACCAAATACATAAAGTGCATAAGTTTTATTAACTAAATCATAAACACGAATAAAGTAAACAAACATACATAAATACATGTGTAAGGAAAAGGAGTGAGAGATGGAATGATGTAACGATGGAGAAGATCCATCCAACTATGAGAAGAACCAACAGCGTTTCATTTTCACATTTCGTTGAATTGAATACTTGCATTCTTGAATACTTGAAGTTGTGGAAAATTGAAGTCGTTGAGGGTTCTGGCAGTGGCAAGTGGAAGTTGTTTGAAAGTTATCTTTCTCCCTGACCACATCGCTAGTTTGGTCAAGGCCTGGGGCCCTGGGGCCTGTTGAGGCCACGCCGAGCACCCAGGAGAAGTGAGGAAGTCAGAAGAGTGGGTGATTGGAGTCATTGTTGGTTGGAGTCCTGGTTCCAAACTCCTGAGATTGTCCTTGGTTATTTGTGAGAGAGTCTTCTCTCTCCTCCATGAGGCCTTATCTGGTTGGAAGCAAGGCCTGCTGGCCTGCTGGCCCCCGTGAAGGGGGAGGGGGTTCCCCAGTATCACCCGAAACAGTGTTTGCGGCTGGATGAAAACTAAGAGAGGGAGGTCACTGTGGACTGTAGTTATACCTTCATTAATGCTCAGATAGATATAACACATCCACACTGCATTCTAGAAAAAGGTGATGTACATCAAAGTGTGTGTCATTAAATGAGGATTAATTAGGTAGGAGACATGATACAGGTGAGGTTTACATAATGCTATGATGCATGTTCATTTATAGATCAGTTAGTCTATGGTTAATGCAGCAAACTCTGTATTAAAGATTTTTTCTGTCTTTCTCTGTCTCTCGCATGGGGCCACATTCCTTTGTGGTCGTAAAATCTGTAACATGACACTGTGAACGGGCTCCTGGCTGAAAGCCCTGGTGTTCGTTTCATTTGGGATGTTAGTTGTGGAGTTTCATAACCCTTTGTATATACCGAATAATTAGTGTGTGTCTGATGGGTCCAGACCCTACAAAAGCCACAATCTAAAATGATTACAGGGGGGTAAATATGACTTTAGAACAGCATAATTAACAATTTTTTGTTAGATTCCATTCTGTCATAAATTCTGTCAACTTTAGCAATCCTTGTTGCATTATATGCCAACAGTAACAGTTAAAAAATTTGCACTTGTGTTCCCTTTCAAGAGCTCTCTCATATTGCGTCAGTTAGCTTACGCTATGGGAAAACTCCTTTTTGCCGTGAATATTGAAGACAATTTTTTAAAACGCAGTGCAGCTGCACAGCAGACATATAGCTGAGCGTCTAGCACGCTCATTGGCTGTGCTGCAGCAACTGCCCGAACATATGGCGAGTCGGCTAGGATGCGTTAACCAATCAGGTCGCTTCGCGCTAGAGCGTGTCAGAGCCCGCCAGTATGGGTGTGGCTTATAGCTACATAAGCCCCCAATTTTCGCCATAGTATTCAGATTTAATCTACATAACAATGTTCGTTTCTTAGTGGAAAAACATCCACGTTTGGTAGAGCTGATCAATGGTATTAATGATTGGTTAATTAATTTGAATATCCCCAACTGAGCAAGCCAAAGGCAACAGTGGCAAGGAACCGAAAAACTCCATCAAGTGACCCAATGGTGTCCAAAAACTCCATCAGGTGACCCGATGGAGAAAAAAAAAAACCTTGGGAGAACCCAGGCTCAGTCGGGGGCCAGTTCTCCTCTGGCGTTTAAAGAAGAGTCCATTGTCAGTAATGCGGTGATGCATGAGCACCGCTTACTTGAAGGTCAGTTACAAACCGAGCAGTTTATATAAGTCAATGCGGCAAATTCGCATATTTAAGCTGCAACAAACTTGCATCCAATGCGAATTCTGCTTTGATTTTAATTGAGATGACTTTTTTTCTCTGTAGACTTTAACCGTTGTGTTACAAATTTATTAAATGTTTTAATTTAGGTTCCAATACAATAGTATATAAACTGAGAAAGTTTAGTAGACTGAATTTAGCATTTGAAGTATAAATGATGATAGCAGAGTTATCAGCAAGAGATTCATTGCCAGTCCTGTTCTCTCTATTGTAAGTTAAATGAGTCAGATTACTTAACTTACTTTCGCCCTTTGTTCTATTGGCTCTCGGAGCCCCTGTCCTAGTCGTTGAATAGTTCGGCTGATTGGATTTGAATATTTGCATTTGAATCACACTGTTATGATGGAGATCAGGGTTGGGGAATTTCCGGTAATGTGCTGATTCCTGTACTTACATTTACATGCTTTGTTCACCTCTATGCTACTCCTCCCCCTTTAAAGGTATATGAACTCTACTGCCTTAGTTAGACTTGGGAATACTACAGCGATGCAACAGCAATAAAGAACCCTGCTTAAAAGATACACCCGAGTCTCTTGGTCTTCGCTTCTGAGTTGCCTACACTTTAGAAGAAAAAGTTGACAACAACGTCTAATTAGCTCCTGGGCAACGTGATGATAGCGCTGATAATACTGAATAGACTGTATGGGTATGCTGTGATAGACGTCATACAGATAGACGTGGATCAGCTGATGAAAGTTTGACTGAGGTGACCTGCCAAAATTAACACTCTACACTTGATTACTTTTGTGGGAGAAAGAGTTAAAAAATGTCTGGCAAAAAAGGCATTCAAGTCAACATAGTCAAGAGGCCGAATGGCGCGTGCTTGAGCACCACTTGGTACATGTGGATTCCCCTAACTGTATCAGACGCGAATCGAGCGACAAATTCGCGCCTGCCGCATCTAGTTATACGCGTGTACACTTTGAATCCATTCACGCGTCAAGAGCTAAATTGACGCGTGTAAACAACAAAAGTTGAAGCGAAATTTAGAGCAACTGGAGCAACTGAGCAACCAGAGGCGAAATCTGTTGGTGGCCATCTTTTTACAAGACGGCTAATGTTGATTGAGCATTCATTGAGAGAGTCACCGCTCTGTATTTGCTCTGGAGGGCAGAACAGCGGCGTAGGGATAATCGCCGCCGGCGTATTTGTGTCCACCAGACCCTTCGGAGGTGAACCCAGTTTGACGAGTTTCACCAGTTGCTCCAGGAGCTGTGCCTGGATCACGGCCGCTTTCAGTGGTACTTCCGCCCAGTTTGATGACCTGTTGTCCCGCATCGGAGCGAGGATCACCCTCGCCCTCACCCACCTAATCTGTAATTTATTTTTGTTTTGATGATAAATGGAGCCAGGCTAGGCTACTACAAAAGTGATTAAACTGTCCTGTGATTTTTTCCCCTCACACAACACTGTCCAGACACGAACTATGTTCTTGCACTAATGTTGGTTCTCTTTACATTAGAATAATAATAATGTTGCATATAATCTAGATTAGATATGGAATAAATAGCATACAAAATTAATGTCTCATATATTAAAATTAAGTTTTTATGTGATAAAATATTTAGTTCACGACGGGACAGCAGCAAGCTGGCTCCTGATTGGTTAACGCGGCACGAATTGACGCAGAAGTTCAGATTTTTCAACTCGGGCCGCAGACGTGTCAAACGCGTGAATGCACAAAAAGCACAAAATAAATCATTCGTGCGTAACGCGCCAGACGCTCAATTCGTGCTATTTGCGCCATTCACGAATAGCACGAATAGAACATGTCGCGCGAATGCAACGAATTCGCGTCTACCGCGCTCTATGCCTCGTTCGCCGCAGGAATTTTTCACACGCGTAACGCGTCTTTTCATTGACTTAACATTGCAATCACTCGCGCTAGACGCTCTATTCGCGTCCAGGGTGAATGCACCACAACGGTAGAGATCCACTTTTGCGGCACGACAGTCGCGTGGTGTTGCGACGCCTCCCCACATTTGTACGTTGATGGGCGTTCCTCAAGTTTACTGCTATGGGCGTGGTTTTGAGCCAACGGCCAGTCTAGAACAGAGGACCTGCGAGAGACTTCCCCCCCTATCCATATGCTCTACTTCTATTGGATAGTCGCGTTCAACGGAATTCATTTGCATAAAGATGGGCATCGGCCAGCTTTTTGACGCGCAGCATTTTCCAAATGAAGCGCCGCCTTCCCGGGATGCTCTGCGGGCGCGTTAAAGTCGCGTGACGTCACCCATAGGAATAAAGCGGAGCGCGCCGCGACAGAAGTATCGCATGGACAAGTGGGTCCGCACCCTAACACTCTCAACCACAAGTCAAGACTAAACCAGTTCACCTTGGTGGTTTGCAGATTGGTTTTATATTATTCTTCATAATTTCACACACCAGAATGAATTGTAGTTAACTTGGTAACATATTGTAGTATAAACGATTTGACTAATTGCATTATTAGTACTCAGCACGGTCGCCATTTTTGCATTTCACCTCTAGCTTTAATTTTACTAAACCTGATATTAGAGCCCGTTCTCATCCCAAGGCGTAATATACTGACTCTTTTGCCAAAGCGTCTATATCCAACGCATATGGCACCCTTTAGCGTCATATGAGACGCAGATATATGGCGCCTCCTAGTGGTCTAACCCTAACACTACCCCAGACCTAAACCTACCCAAAACCGAAGCGTGTTATATTGACGCTAAAGGGTGCCATGTGCGTTGGATATAGACGCTTTGGCAAAAGAGTCAATATATTACGCTTTGGGATGAGAATGCGTTGGACATTACATATTAATATTGACAATTTGTATCTTTGTATGTTTTCTTTCAGAGGGTTAAACGGGAGGATGAGGTGATACATGAAGGTGTCGTCACCAGATGTTAATTAAACTATGTGAGCCTTTTTCCTCATCATTGATGTTCTTATCAATAGGATTTTCATGCACACTAGAAAGCCGGTATTGCAACCAAACTGTTTAAGATTTGAAAGCGATGCTCATGCTTACATGCACTGTATTAGTAGCAGCTTATGGCCATGCAAAAGCTTTAGCTGCATTCTTACTGTTTTCTGAAGTGTGCAAGTGTGTGAGAGATAACTAAAGTAACACAGGGGTTTGGTTAAAGCTGATTACTGATATCAGCCATTGTGTATAAGAGCGTGACACTTACACCGCATTTCAGAACGCTGCAATAAACCAATTTCTTAAGTGCATGTAAACATTCATTTGACTTTTTCTCAAATATGTTTTTAGTTGTTGTGTGTAATTTTATTTATTTATTTATTTATTTTTTACCTTTTCTGTTTATTCTAATCCTGCATGTTAATATTACATAGAGATAGTTAAGCTAGCATCACGGGACATTAACCAGATTTTATTCAAGAGTTTCTACCTTTGAACATTTACTTTTTTTTCCTCAATTTGTGAGTCTACAGTTTCCTCTGAGCTCTTAAAACCCTCATGTGGATTCTTAACAATCCCAAAACAATTTGGGGGAGAGTGGAAAGTCACATAGATAACCTAATATCACATAGATAACCTAATAAAACCTAATAACGTTACAAGATGCCCAGGACTGATGTTAAAGCTCACACGGGAACGGCTCAGATATTTGTTCACAGGTATTTATTTTAAGTGGTATTTTTCAGTTTTACTCTGTGTATGCTCAGGAAATACTAGCTGACTTTAAACAGCCATTTTAAGTGTTTTAGCAGCACATTCTCAATGCATTCAGATGAAAAGGAAATGATTAATATACATAAATCTGCAGAACAACTGTACACGTTTAATTTTGTTATATATATATTAGCAGCAAACAGATGTTTTTGGTGTATTTTACAGAATTGCATTCAAAAGACTCAAACCACAGAAGGCCTCAGTTTTAGATCTGGAAAGAAAATCTGTTGAGAGCATGTGCGTGAGAACGTGTGTGTGTACTGGACGTTTGTGGTAAATGTGCATCAGTGTTTGCATGTCTTGAGGTTTTAATAGTGTGAGTGTGTGTTTCTGTGAATCTTGAAGAAATTCCACATAACGTTTACTGCAAAATACAGGACAGAATGGAAAATGTTTAGGCCTATTCGAAATATATTCTCTGTAAGATCTTACTGTGTGAATGTGAAATATTGATATAATTTTTATAAATCAGCAGCATTTGCATCTATCTGTATATCAATGGCCACATGCTGTGATCCTACAGATAAGAAGTGTTAGTTTCAGTGAGTTGTTTGCAGCTTGTTATCACGCCTCCACCCATCTAATGTTGATCTTGTTACGTCCCAGGACATAATGTGTTATTTTTATTTGTTATTTCTTTGATTTCTTTATGTTGTTAATGATATTGTGTGCTGTTCTTTAAGTGAGTTTTCCCTGTGTGGGGATGTCACGGTCGAACCACCTTTTTCTTAACTTGTGTGTCTTAAGTTTCTCTTTTGTTTTTCTATTGATATATATATATATTTAAGTCGCTGACTTATGTCTTAGACTAATGTTTATTTAATTATTTTGGAAGCCGTATGGAGGAGGTCGCCATTCTTTTCTTTATTCATTGTTTTCTCTTGTTTACTGGTTAGTTAGGGAGTAAGGGAAGGCGGTTGTACTTTCTTTGGGATATTTTTCTTTTGTTAGGTAAGTTACATTTATTTCCATTTTAGGTAGCATTCCTTTTGTTCGTTATTTTGGCCTGGACCCCTCCTGAAGATTCACGCTTCCTGCTTTTTCTATTTCTGTGTAAATAAAAAAAGATTATTTTTGACACTATCTCTTTCTGTGGTACTTGTGTGTGAGCTGGGACAGGGATATTTCAATCCAATTGTTTCTTTTTTTGTCATTGGCATTCCTAGACGGGGAGGTCGTGACAATCTGTTAATGTCAAAGAAACAATCATTATAAAAATAAGTAAATAAAAAAAATAAAAAAAATGCATTGCAATTGAGTCATTGTTTTAAACAGTGATGCTTTTCCAGTAGCAAACTTTTTTTGAACCACTATGACCGACGCCACCGCCTGGATCATAAATCACTCTCTGATAGCTCTAGGCTATCTTAAAACTTCCTTCAGCAGACAGTGGAAAAACACACATCTATTTTACACTATTAAAGGCATCCAAAAATAATTTACTACTATTTAATAACCATCAAAGGAAAGATGATGTTTGCGTACATAATGGTATAATTACAGTATCTAACAGCAGGGCCTAACAAGGCTATGCTAACCTGCTAAACTCTGAGCCCCTGTTATTAGAGTCATAATACATGTGCTTACACTATTAGACGAGCACTCTCTAGTGTGCAAAATATTAATTAACCTCTACAAGAATAGCTCTACTGTTAACAGGTCGGGCAATCAATTATAGTTAGAATCTAACTTTAGGAAAATTAATAAAAAAACTTTAAATATTTTTGTGTATATTTTTTAATGTTCAGGACCAGGTCTAAAAATGGTTTTATCTGCAGTAAAGAGTAATTCACAAATAAGTTCAGCTTAATAAATCCTTCTTCATCACTGACAGACAAGACATTTGTTTGGTTTTAAATGACTATTGGCCGACGCTGATCATGTGATCACCCAGACGTATGCGTGTGATGCTGATGCAGGAGACGGCCAATAATGAGCTGACCTAGAACCAGGAAGAGCTGCAATGTTTACAATACTACATCGACAGCGGAGGAGAATTACATGGGAGAGAAGAGATTGTTGAATAAAGTCGTTATTTTTGGGGTTTAGCACAAAAAGTATTCTCGTCACTTCACAGGGGTCAGAAACCTCTCAGATTTCATCAAAAATATCTTCATTTGTGTTCCCAAGATTAAGGGTTTGGAACGACATGAGGGAGAGTAATTAATGTGTGAAATTTCATTTTTGGGTGGACTAACCTGTTAAATACTCTATAGGAAATAACATATAAGAAAAGTTTTCACCCCCTCAAAGTCTATGGTAATTAGGGCCTGTTTGGAAATCCAATACAGGAATCCCGTACATCGGATCAGTTAGAAAAGATATAGGCAACACCACACAGAGTCAGAACAGTCTGAGGGTCTGTGTTCAAGTTTGATGGTCATAGCTTGAAAACTGCATGAAGGAGTACATTTTTAACATTACATTTTTAACAAGAAAATGCTCTTTTATAGAAACTGTCAATCAAACAACATGCAGGTCGATTTGTGAGATAGATTTGCGGTTAAAGGTTCAAATCCTGCAAGGATTGATCCATGAAATATCTCCATTGTGTTCTTTATCAAACTCTAAATCTCAGGAAAGACACTGGAGAAAAGGTCATCTTGGATGACCCGAGAGTGAGTTCATTTTCAACAAATTTTCATTATCAGGTGAATTTTCCTTGAACTTGTGTTTACTGGTAATACCACAACATGCATTTATTATTATAGGTCTATGCATGTATTATACTCTTGAGATGTTTGCAACAGAAGTGTATCATGGTGCTTATTTTTGGAAATGTTCTCAGAAAAGACATTTCATTGTCAGAGCCAAAGTACTGTAATAAGCCAATATTATACTTTTATATGTAATATTATATGTATTATATATTATTGCTTAATTTAAAAAACAAAAAAAAATTTTTTTTTAAAAACATTTTACAAATGTATGACCGTTAAAGACATTTATATTTTAACTTTATACAATGTTTTTAATGCCTTTATGCAATTGTGAAAGTACAACTTTTTCTTCAAACATATGTTAGGAAAATTTGCATGATATAATTTCAATACATTTTAATTCTAGAACAAGTTTGCAATTCATGCTTTTTTTAAACAATTTACAAATGTCTGTGTGGAGGAAAAAACTAACTTTTTAACTTTTACAAAAAGAAATGTTTTCAAATGACTGGAAATTGACTTTTTAAAATGTTTAAAATTTATGCGTTTTAATAATATACATTGTTTTAATGTATTTTTTATATGTAATTTTGAACTGAAGTACAACTTCAAATATAAATGCGAAAGTACAATTCTCTTCTTTAATAAAAAAAACAACAACACTGATCTTACCTCTGACTCTATTGTACATTTTCTTTAAAAAGATGAAAATATATTGTTTTGAATGTTTTTCCATCACTTTGAACATTTTTACATTGACACATAGTAATCGTGGGAAAATTTCCCACGCTTCATTTGATTAGACCATAAGGAGTGGGATGAGCTGTAAATGTACATCTGGAAGTGGGAGGGAGGGGTGAGGGCGATGGGGGGACGGCGTGAGAAACTCTTTTATAGGGGGCAATAAAACTGTCAGTTTGACGAGACATGCCCTTTGACCTCTCTCTCTCAGAAATCATACGTGGTTTTTCCAATATGCATTATATGCATGATTTCCATTACACAAGAGTAGATGTTAAAACGTCATGCTGATTTGTACTCGGCTTTCGCCAAGATAAGCACAAACTAAGACGTAGCTTTACAGTAAACTATGCTTCTCCATCCATTTACGCTTCTTTCCATATGGTGGTGTGACTCCCCTTCTGTCCGGCGTTAACGGCTGCAGTGTACTTGGCGCGTCAGCACACACGACGGCTGCAACTACAGGACCAGCACGACAACCGTCTGGATTGAGCCGAGTAGGGGACATCTCTAGGGTCTTCAAGTGGGCACCTTCCGTCCTCAGTGTTTCGCCGACTAGCCCACGACTGTCATGTTCATCAATAGAGGACAGGAAGCAAATTCAAGTAAACTCAGATTTATTTAAAGGTGAGAGATACAGCAGCGGGACACGGGTGTGGTCAGATGGCGCAGGGACTTCGATGGTCAGAATGGGAAACCGTGCAGTGAGGAGGTGACACGAAGACGACGAATCCCACACCAAGACGACGATAATCCACATTAAGACGATGAAATCCACAGGCACACGAACATAGGAAAGCAGGAAGACAGGACTGGAAAGCCAACACACGAGACACCAAACAACGATCTGACAAAGGGGATGAGACAACAGTGAGTATATATATAGAGTGATGAGATCGGCTGCAGCTGGTGATGAGATGGTGATCAGCTGGAGCAGATCAAGGAATAACACTCAGTCACACACTACACACGTGCTTTCATACAACAACATAAACACAAGACGAGAAGCAATGAATTTGTATACCGTGACAACGACACCTCAAGAGGGCTCGACAGTGACTCTGGAAGTAGGGACCGTTTTGACCTCACCCAGAACTACGTTCAGGTGGTCAGACGCTACTGAGGCAGTGTTTGCCAAACTGAAAGGCCGCTTCGTTTCGGCTCCCATCCTCATTGCCCCTGATACATCACGTCAGTTCGTGGTAGAGGTCGACGGGTCAGAGTTGGGGGTAGGTGCAGTGAAATCCCAGCATTCTCCCACAGACGACAGAATGCATCCGTGCACGTTTTTGTCGCATCATTTGTCCCATGCTGAACGTAATTATGACATTGGTAACCGAGAGTTGTTGGCAGTCAAATTAGCGTTGGAGGAATGGCGCCACTGGTTAGAAGGGTCAGGGGCACAAGGCAGGCTCGGTGGGCACTTTTTTCTGACGTTTTGATTTTACTCTCTTGTACCGCCCGGGTTCCAAGAACATCAAACCCGATTCTTTGTTGTGCATTTTTGATCGCTCTGAACGCCCGTCTACTCCCGAGTGCATTTTGCCCGAGAATCTATTTATCTCCACACATATGGCAGGTGAAATCGAGGGTCATAACGGCCTTAGAAGGGGTAATGCCTCCGCCCGGTTGCCCACCGAATCGCTTATTTGTGCCGGAGGGATTACGGTCTGACGTTATTCAGTGGGGTCATTGTTCCAACGTGGCTTGTCATCCAGGAGTTAATCGCACTAGTTTTTTAGTCAAGCAACGGTTCTGGTGGCCACTCATGGCTCGTGACATTCACAGTTTTGTTTTGGCTTGCTCGGTTTGTGCCACTGGTAAGACTTCCAATCGACCCCCAGATGGGTTACTTCAACCGCTGCCTGTCCCATCGAAACCCTGGTCCCATATCGCTCTAGATTTTATCACCGCCCTCCCACCCTCCCAGGGTAACACGGTTGTTTTAACCGTGGTGGACCGATTCTCGAAGGCGGCACACTTTATCCCTTATCCACTTTTTACCCAAATTACCCTTAGCTAAGGAGACAGCGTTGACAGTCGTTGATCACGTCTTTCGCTTACATGGCCTCCCAATAGACGTGGTCTCCGACAGAGGACCCCAGTTCGTGTCCAAATTTTTTTCAGAGTTTTGTAGGTTACTGGGAGCGACTGTTAGTCTGTCCTCAGGGTTTCATCCCCAGAGCAATGGCCAAACCGAGAGAGCCAACCAGGATCTGGAAAGGGTGTTGCGATGTTTGGTTTCCAAGAACCCTTCCTCATGGAGTCAACAACTGTCTATGGTGGAGTACGCACACAACACATTACCAGTGTCATCCACGGGTCTGTCTCCGTTTGAGTGTAGTTTAGGGTACCAGCCACCAATTTTTCCCAGTCTGGAGTCTGAGGTCGCGGTTCCCACTTCCCACTACACTTGGACTAGAGCCCGTGAGACTCATACTCCACGTGGGGGCGCGCACCAAGGCCAAGGCTGATCATAGTCTGACCGGGTTCACAAGTATGAATATGTTCATCACTAACTGAGCAAACCCTGATTATATGCAATGAGTAACAGTTATGACACGTGATATTTTGATTAGATTTACATTAGAGGATAAAATAAAGATGAGAGTTAGTATGAAGAACATAGTACATGAAATATGTCTGTATGTTATCCTGTTGTTAAACTGCACAGCTCAACATCACAAACACAGCTAGATCTCCTTCATACGGTATTTAGAGACTCACATGAGGACAAATCTGATTTTTATTGATTTTGAATGTTGATAATGTCACAGTCCGGAGTCAGGGAACTTCTATTCTCATCAAAGGCACATTCTCTGAGTTATTTCCTGAAAGAAAATATACGAGACAGATCATATTAAAGAAAAGCTTTGCTTTTATATATATATATATATATATATATATATATATATATATATATATAGTAAGGAGAGTTGATTTTGATTTATTATTAATGATGATAATGTTACACTGGATACATACTTCTCACACTTTCCTCCACTGGGTTATTTATGTTATCAGTGGATTCTGAAAGAAAACACACGAGACAGATCATGTTAAAGGAAATCTTTGCTTTTTTAGAGAGAGAGAGAGAGTAAGGAGGAGTTGACTTGCATTTAGATTTCTTAATATTAACACAATCATTTACAATTATACACACACAGTGACAGAGTCTGTTCTGACAGAAATCAGAGTGTCATCATACAAACTCAGTCATTCATCTAAATGTCTGACAGGGTTGATCTAAAATAAGATTGTTATTATACTGACATATTTGATTTACTCACCGATTTCTACCCTGAATAAATTAGTTGTGATATTTCCTCCTTCAATTTTGCGTAGCATATAAATTCCAGCATCTGTGGGTCTGAACTTATTGATGGTCAGTGATCCGGTCTGATGATCCATCTTCACTCTGTCTTCCAATGGTGAGATGTTTGTCCCTCCTCTGAGTTCAGCCAGGAGAGTGAATAGTCCAAACCTCCACAGGATCTCTTCAAATGTCTTTATGTCATCAACACCAGTCTCCAGTTTGACAGATTCTCCCTTTTTCACTGACACTGTCTTTATATCATCTGTCTGATCTACACATAGAAACAGAGAGAAACAGAACAGAAAACAGAAAAAGAAAACAAAGTAATAAAAGCAACATGGATAAATTCCTCCATACCTAAAAACCTAAAATGTAGTCATTTTATAAATTAAATTAATGTAATTTCTCATTTTATATACAAATCTAAATTATGGTATAAATCTATTAAACAAGTCAAAAGGCCTCAATTCTCATGTTTGTTGTGATTTTTGTGTTGGACCAATCATATTCTCTGATTCATGTGTGATCATCAGTGTGTTAATTGATGTATATTGTGGTTATGCCAGTAAACAATATCATTTTTTATTGAATATCATGTTTCATTGTGGTTTGTTTTACATTCCTCTTTGTTTTCTCTTTTCATTGTTCCATTAATAATGGTTTTATCCTGATTAACTCTACACTTTATACATTTATAGTGGTGAGCTTGAAAAACTTCTGATAATTTTTACTTTCTATCAAAAGACTGATGCGATTTGATGATTTTCTTGTGCTGATGTGCTGATAAATAATGTGCCATCACTGAATGTTACACTGTCAGATAGTTGTCGAGGTCTTCAGTAACTCACCAAAGACACAAACTATGAATTTCTTTATTGAGCTCTTTCCCGGTCTGCTGGTCAGTAGTTCATAAACTCCAGTATGTTCAGTTGTGGTGTCTGTGATGGTCAGAGATCCAGTTTGATCGTCCAGCTTCGGTCTGACTCTGAATCTTCCATCAGGAACATCATCAGGTACAGAGATTTTCCTTTCAGCAATACAAACGCCTCTAAACATCCACATTAATTTGTCGTCTTTATGTTCTCCATCAGGGTTTAGAGTAATAGGTTCTCCTTGAATCACTGACACTGTCCTCACTTCATCACTCCCTTCACATCAGCAAACAGAAACAGAGAAACACAGAACAGACATTAGCTGGAGAAGAAAAGCAATAAAAGCAGAAAGGCACAAAATCAACATGATCATTTGCTCCACATTTATCACTTGCAAGTTTAACAATAGTCTTTTGTTTAAGTAGTTTTACTTTAACTAAACCCAGACACCTTCATACATTTTAAAAAGTGTGGACCAGCTATAAATGTCACGAACTACACACGGGAAGCAGAAAATCCAATTGCAGTAAGTTTAATAATGAGGGCAATCTAAAATCATAGTCATCCAGCCAGGGGTCAAATATCAAAAATCAATCAAAACATAAGAACAAAAACAAGCAGGTAAAAAGACCTCGGAAGTGGCGACATATAACAAGGACTCCGTAACGAATACTAACACAGACAGGGAATATATACACACAGATCTAACAAGGTGATGGGAAACAGCTGAGTGCAATGAACTGATGAGTGACAGACAGAATGCTGGGAAATGAAGTCAAATGTGAAAGACACCGTGAGAACGAGGACCTCTAGTGACAACCCAGGGAAACACAACCAGACACTGTGACAGTACCCCCTCTCTACGGAGTGGCTACTAGACGCTCCATAACGGACAAAAAAACAATACAAGAGTTCAAGAGGAGGGAGGAACGTGGGAAATCCGAGGGAGATGTCACCTTAGGTGGCCAGGGCGGAGAAGACCCTTCGGGCGGCCAGGGCGGAGAAGACCCTTCGGGCGGCCAGGGCGGAGAAGACCCTTCGGGCGGCCAGGGCGGAGAAGACCCTTCGGGCGGCCAGGGCGGAGAAGACCCTTCGGGTGGCCAGGGCGGAGGCTTAAGAACCGACACCGGCTCAGAAAGAGCCACCGACGCCGGCTCAGGAGCAGCAGACAAGACACCAGCTCAGGAGCAGCAGACACGACACCGGCTCAGGAGCAGCAGACAAGACACCGGCTCAGGAGCAGCAGACACGACACCGGCTCAGGAGCAGCAGACACGACACCGGCTCAGGAGCAGCAGACACGACACCGGCTCAGGAGCAGCAGACACGACACCGGCTCAGGAGCAGCAGACACGACACCGGCTCAGGAGCAGCAGACAAGACACCGGCTCAGGAGCAGCAGACACGACACCGGCTCAGGAGCAGCAGACACGACACCGGCTCAGGAGCAGCAGACACGACACCGGCTCAGGAGCAGCAGACACGACACCGGCTCAGGAGCAGCAGACACGACACCGGCTCAGGAGCAGCAGACACGACACCAGCTCAGGAGCAGCAGACACGACACCGGCTCAGGAGCAGCAGACACGACACCGGCTCAGGAGCAGCAGACAAGACACCGGCTCAGGAGCAGCAGACACGACACCGGCTCAGGAGCAGCAGACAAGACACCGGCTCAGGAGCAGCAGACACGACACCGGCTCAGGAGCAGCAGACACGACACCGGCTCAGGAGCAGCAGACACGACACCGGCTCAGGAGCAGCAGACACGACACCGGCTCAGGAGCAGCAGACACGACACCGGCTCAGGAGCAGCAGACACGACACCGGCTCAGGAGCAGCAGACACGACACCGGCTCAGGAGCAGCAGACAAGACACCGGCTCACCGGCTCAGGAGCAGGAGCAGACACCGGCTCCCGACCAGGAGCAGACACTGGCTCCCGACCAGGAGCAGACACTGGCTCCGGCTCCGGAACAGCGAACACAGGCATGTCCAGGATCCAAGCCAGACACTCCAAATAGTCCATCAGTGTCCTCGCGGCCACGCGAATGGGCATCTCCTGATCCGTCTCTGACCGGGCAGACGTGGCGTGAACAGTCTCTGACTGAGCAGACGTGACATGAACCTTCATTGATTTGGCAGACGTGACATGAACCGTCTCTGACTGGGCAGACGGGACTTGAACAGTCTCTGGCCGGGCAGACGTGACGTGAACCGTCTCTGGCTGGGCAGACGGGACGTAAACAGTCTCTGGCTGGGCAGACGTGATGTGAACCGTCTCTGACTGGGCAGACGGGACGTGAACAGTCTCTGGCTGGGCAGACGGGACGTGAACAGTCTCTGGCTGGGCAGACGGGACGTGAACCGTCTCTGGCTGGGCAGACGGGACGTGACCATTCTCTTGCTGGGCAGACGTGACGTGAACCGTCTCTGGCTGGGCAGACGGGACGTGACCATTCTCTTGCTGGGCAGACGTGACGTGAACCATCTCCGACTGGGCAGATGTGACCTGAACAGTCTCTGGCTGGGCAGACGTGACGTGAACCATCTCTGAATCAGCCTCCAGAAAAGTGGCGGGCTGCTGGAACACGGCCTCCAGGCCTTTGGGGAGGCTAGAGGTCTTCCTCCTCCGCCGTTTCTGCTGGTGAAGTGCGTGCTCTGGGCTGGACGGAAACAGCGCCGGATGAAACTCAGGACTGGATCTCACCAGCCCAGGGTTGAAGAGGGGCCTGAGTGGAAAATGGTGTTGGGATTCCTCTCGACCACCTCTTCCACTGCGACCTCCACGGGTCCCGCAAAACTTGACTAACCGTTCTGACGATTTGTGCTGCCTTGTCGAAAAATGCTACCGTAGCGCGAATCGATCACAGAATGTTGATTAATATTATATGAAATACTAAGTTATGAGTAGCTACTGTATACTGTAGACTAGGCTACTGTTTTTATTTTTAAAACGGTGTGAAAAGTAAAAATTATCAACAAATATTAATCTTTGACTTGTCAAAGCACACCTTTCCTTAGTAACTGAAACTTTCAGTTATTCTTGTTCAGCTGGCTGACCGTACAAATATTCATATGGTAGTTAGCATTTTTTAAAGTGAAATTACATTATAACACATGAAAATTTACCTTTTGTAAAAAAAAAAAAACTGTGAGTCTGCACATGCGCATAACCAGTAAGTAGCAAATCTCGATGGGTAGCATGAATCGTCAGAACACCGGGTCCCCTCAAACAATTCCCTTCTCTCCCGCTCGGTGGCTGGGAAAGAGATATTAAAAAACATACCGCTGGATCTTGGTTTTGACGGAGTCCTTCTGTCACGAACTACACACGGGAAGCAGAAAATCCAATCGCAGTAAGTTTAATAATGAGGGCAATCCAAAATCATAGCCATCCAGGCAGGGGTCAAATATCAAAAATCAATCAAAACATAAGAACAAAAACAAGCAGGTAAACAGACCTCGGAAGTGGCGACATATAACAAGGACTCCGTAACGAATACTAACACAGACAGGGAATATATACACACAGATCTAACAAGGTGATGGGAAACAGCTGAGTGCAATGAACTGATGAGTGACAGACAGAATGCTGGGAAATGAAGTCAAATGTAAAAGACACCGTGAGAACGAGGACCTCTAGTGACAACCCAGGGAAACACAACCAGACACTGTGACAATAAATTGCCACTCAACAATAAATGTGATGTTTAAAGTTGTATAAAAATGCATTCAGAGCACTTAAGAACGGATTTTCTTGTTAAAATAAAACTCACACTGCAATAAAGCCATAAAACGCACCCCGGACAGAAGATCGCAAAGACAGAGCAACAGGACATTGTCCTGTCCAAAAATGTTTCCCTTATCTCTGCATTCCCCTCTCCCCCTGCGTCAACTCACCAAACGTTCACTAAGAATGCCTATATATCACATATGACGTATCTTGTGAATCTATTGTTTTTCCTTTTCATGTTTGGTATCATTTTAAATGCCTCAATGCAATTAGTAAAATGGTCTTAATTTCATTGCAGTCATTGGTATTATGAGAAAGATTGAACACTCAGGAGAATCATGTTCTCCTCTTTGGGTGGTGTCTCTGCAAGATCTGATAATCCACCCCTCTCCTCTGAAACCAGGTGTTACCCCCTGGGGTACACGAATAGACCCAAAACAACTCTAAAATATATTTCTACAAGCCTTTTGTTCTGGTCTGGGTATATAAGGGTAAGTGACAGAGCAGTCTTTGGGAAACGCCCATGCAGTGTGTGTCAGTGGCTTCTCCAGTCTTGCACTCGGAATACACTCACACACAACTGTGTGTCTCTGTCAGGAGCATTTCTTAGAGTCATCTTTGAGCAATTGAGGGTACTGTATGTATTTATTATTTCTGAATTGGCTTTTAATCATTTACTTGTGGAATTGGCATGATACATTTTTACCTGACAAATAAAATATTAGATTTGATTTATTCTGCATTATTCTGAAATCATTATTTCTAGTAGATTAATGTGCAGTCTGGTATTCCTGCAAATCTCTGTCCAGGATAAGATCACACCGAAGGCACTAATGAATGAAGCATAAGGAGACCTTCTGATTTCACAGACTAGTCAAACCACGAACGCCATTCATACAGTTCAGAAGTTCACTGAACTTCATACAGTTCAGCTCACTTAGCACGTCGTTCGTGGTTTGACTAGTCGAGACTGTTTTCCTAAGATGGCTCCTGTCTGTATACGCGAAGTGGACTGTCTTTATAAAATATCTTCTTATTAAACGGTCTGTACACTTACAAAGTTCTCAATGCTTCGTTTTGCATGTAGGGACCCTCATTATGTTGCTGTGATATTGTGCGGCTATTTTGAGCCTTGTTAGTGGTATAAACTAGCGATTTCTTTTTACTTATAAATTGCCCCCATAACTAGCGTTATACGCTAAACAGTTTTTAGAGATAAAACTCTTTACATTCGATTATCATGAAAACAAATCTCAGAGAACGGTTGACTAGGTACCAATGTTTTATTAGACCAAAGGCTCATTTTGCGCCGGAGTTCTCCTTTAATGAATAAATATTTGAAAATATGGGAGAATAATCAAAGATCTAAATTAAATCATAATCAATATTTATGATTATTTTCTAATAAGAAACACAATCTAAATTTGATTATCATTCGAAATTGGAGTCAGATTAACAGATTAAAGTAATATTGAAAATAAATTCTAATAAATAAGGTGAACTTCACCGAAGCGCTGAAAAGACATACACACATCATACCTTCGCCCACAGCACTGGGTTCCGTCGTTGGGCCGATGGGTGGTCCTTACAATACAAAAACAAACCCACAGGTCAGTGCTCTTTAATATCTGTGTATTGATTGTTTCTTTCTAACCTTGCTTTTATGAGAAAACTACAACACAACACACACACATACAAATGTAAAATGTTTGAAACATGATTATGAACATTCTACACTTTAAATCTCTACTGTAGCATAATAAAGCTCAGTATTTCTCTTGCTTTATCAGCTGTAATACTCACGTGCTTGTTTTTTTAGTTCAGAGATCTTGCGGCGATAGTAAAACACACCAGCTCCAGCTACACACGCCAGCAGAGCAAGAACAACGATCGCTGCTATAGCACCTGCAGACAGACCTGGACCTGTGATGATAAAGAGAGAGTCATCAGTGTGAGTGAATCTGTCAGTCTGATCTATTTAAATATGAATCTGATTCTGTTAAAGGTGAATCATAAATGAGCCGCTAATGTAATTTCAGAAATCATGATTCTCCTTTCCACTGTTCATCTTCTATATTGCTGTTTTACAGCAGGAGTTTGATGTGAACACACGACTGTCTCAATGAAAATATTACAAACAGTAATTCAGATTAAACAGTTTAAAAACCTTCAGAAACATGCCAACAGTGTTAAAGCATTTACTGCAGATACAGATGAGCTCTGACATGTTCATAATAACTAACTAACATAAATGATTAGTGCATTAGTTTCTTCCATATTACTTAAATTTTACTTTCTTAGTTAGGAGGAGTCTGAGGAAACTATATATTGTGGGATTCAGAATGATGATGAAAACACAGATTAAGTAGATCGAGTCCATCAACACCCATAAAGCTTCAGTCCTGTAGCTCGTCCTGGGTCGACATTTCATTCAGTAACATTAGGCAGTTTTGATTTTTGATATGCGGTTTAATATTGATGATTGCGTTATTTTACATATGCATCTGATTACATATGACATATCTCGTTTTTGCATCTGCCTCGCATGTGTTTTAATCAGGAGATTCTGCACTCTTTCAGAAGATGTGTAATAGCGCCCCCTACCGTATAACAGTGAAATGGTGGAGAAAGAGTTAAAAATAAGAGAAATACATTTAAAAAAAACATGTCATTTTGATGTGATCAACATTGTAATTAACTATATTAATGTTATCAATTAGGGCTGCCCAATATTGAAGAAAAATGTGATGTGCGAGAATTAAATAAATTGTTAAATATTCGATACGATGCTTTCTTTTCCCAGAAAGAATGTGAAACATATAATTGGATACATTTTTTAAATATAATTTTACACTCTTAAAACAATATCATATCATACGTAAAATCAATTTAACGTTTTGAAGTAGCCTATAAAAATCAAGTCGCAAGTTTGCAAGTTGCGCAAATACTCCCAATGCTGATTATACTGGTGAAATATAACATATTCGAGGACCATATACAAATATTAATATTTATACAATACTACTATTATGGCAGTATAATTAATAGGTGCTTGTGTTGTTAAATTGAGCATATATTTTTCACTGTAATCAGCGAAGATCATTTATACGTGTTAAATAAGGACCCAAGGCTGAAATTACTCCGAACCATCCCTTTAAAATGAATGTATCTGATTTATAAAAAAAACCCCACTATGAATAAGCTATGACTGAAACTTAGTAAATATGAATGTAATTCTGTTTAAACTGAATCATAAATAAGAAGCATCTCACGCCTATCTAAGGTAACATCTGATATAATGATTTCCTCATTCGCTGTTTTACTGTTACAGCATCTGTTTGATTGATTTAAATTACAACATTATAAGTAGTAATTCAGATTAAATGGTTAAATTTACTTTGAAAACATGCCAACAGTCTTAAAACATCTACTACCGATATCTATAACATTATTAATGCATTAGTGTCTTACAACACAGACGAAGAACTTCACTTTACTGTCTTGGGAAGAAAGTGTCAACTGAGAAAATTATAAACAAGCATTCAAATAAATTGCATTTTTAAACTTTCTCGGACCAACAGATAGTATCAGTGTAGTAATATCTTCCATATAAATCAGACTACTACATTAATTGAGTTGAAGTTAGTACTTTACTTTCTGTTTGCAACAGTTACAGCAATAATACTTCAAGCCTCCCGCATGCGATATTTTTTTTCACAGGATGGTAGGGGAAGACTCATGAATATTCATTAGGGAACTCATCCCTGATTGGTCTGATGACCTACCCCCTTACCCCGCCCCTAAACCTACCCGTCACTGGGGGTCTGATGACCTACCCCTAACCCCGCTCCTAAACCTACCCGTCACTGGGGTTAAGACCAATCAGGGATGAGTTCCCTAATGAATATTCATGAGTCTTCCCCTACCATCCTGTGAAAAAAAATATCGCCTCCCGCATGGCACATCTTCTTCAACTGACTTTTCCAGGATAGAACACAACACTTGTAATACACAAATGACACCAAGTGGTTACTCCAGGATACTACAAGTGTGATCATTAGTGAAATGATCAATAACCAACCATTGAAATGTATAATTTTTTCACTGCATATTAATAAAAAAAACCCTGCTTGTCTCAAATGAGAGAACTTGTTTTTTTGTTAAAATTTCAATAATAGAATTTCCTATACAAACATCTTTTAGTATTTTCCCCCAAACCTCTTTGAGAGACACAACAAGCATTCAAGAAATACATACATGAAATATGTCCTTATCAATTTCATTTCAAGATATAATTAATAATTTTCATAAATCTTGTTAGAGAGAGTCAGAAGAGTCAGTAGGATACAATATTAATTAACTTAATTCAGCACAAACATGTGCTGATTTAAATCTAAAATGTTCACACAATTCTGATCTAAATAAATGTATTATTACACTGAAAGACTTGATGTACTCACCGCTGACAGTCACACTGAATGACTTGTGTATGGTCTCTCTGCTGCTTGCAATTATGTCAACTTCATATTCTCCAGAGTCTGTGGGTTTGGTGTGTGTGATGGTCAGAGATCCAGTCCAATAGTCCAGCTGTAGTCTGTCTCTGAATCGCCCATCAGCAACATATTTAGAGGTGTTTCCAGACGCTCTATTGACTTCAGCTATAGAGGATTTTTGATCTCCAAACCTCCAGCGTATCACATCATATTTCTTTGGCTCAAAAACACCAGTGTTTAGAGTGACAAACTCTCCCATGAGCACTGACGGCATTTGATCTACAGACACAACTGGAGAAGAAACAGGAATAGTTACTATTCTTAGTAGTTAATACGACTATAATGCAGCTATTCAGATCTTCATTAGTCCAAAATCACATTTTGAGTCTGGAAAGAGATTTACTGGATAAAGTGACAACAAACAACGTTTAGAAGAGAATGTGTGCATAACATCAAGTAAGTTACATTCTTCTAAGGAGGCAATAACATGAGAAGTGCTACACTGCAAAATCGCCAGAGTTAAAATCCTGGTGTTAAGGACTCTTAGAGTAAAGAGGTACATTTCTGGTGTTGAATTTCAATGTATTAGCATGGCTAGAGTAAACAGCACCCTCTGGCTGGAGAGTTAAACCTCATTAACACTGTGAGTGTATTTAGTTACATCCGGGACATTTATGTGCTTAAACGAGCAACTTTTCTTATAGACGCCAATTTCTTTGACTTGTAATGCGGTGCATACGAGGACGGAAACACAGAAATTAAGTGTTTTAACTGATTTAAAGGGATAGTTCACTTTGAAATTAGTTTTTGATATGTTTTAGCTTACCTCAAAGGCATCCAAGATGTGGGTGTCTTTGTTTCCACAGTATTTTCAATTTTGATATTTTTAGGTCAAACCGTTCTTGTCTGTCAGTCATATAATGCAGGTCTATGGTCACCACCTCAAAGAGCATGCACAGAGAAGTCCAAATTAAACATGATTTAATGACTCGTAAATGTAAGTACACATTAATGGCCTAAGACACGAAACGAGCGGTTTGTGTGAGAAAACGAACAGTATTTATATCGTTTTTACCTCTTGTAATCACAGTCACGTCCAGTACTCTGAGGGCGCAAGCGTCGGAAAGCCCCGGAAGTGATCTCTCGCGCGTGTACGTCACTCATTGTTTACACAGAGGTTTCGGAAGTTTTACCTTTCACTGTGAAGATCTAAACATATTTAGATATACAGGAAATCAAAATGGAAGACGATTTCGGGATATCAACAGACAATGTTCCGAGGCTTTCCGGCGCTTTCCGGCGCTTGCGCAGACCGAAGCGCCCACACCCTCTCAGAGTACTTGGACGTGACTGTGATTACAAGAGGTAAAAACGATATAAATACTGTTCGTTTTCTCACACAAACCGCTCGTTTCGTGTCTTAGGCCATCAATGTGTACTTACATTTACGAGTCATTAAATCATGTTTAATTTGGACTTCTCTGTGCATGCTCTTTGAGGTGGTGACCATAGACCTGCATTATATGACTGACAGACAAGAACGGTTTGACCTAAAAATATCCAAATTGAAAATACTGTGGAAACAAAGACACCTACATCTTGGATGCCCTTGAGGTAAGCTAAAACATATCAAAAATTGATTTCAAAGTGAACTATCCCTTTAAGAAATGTATTTTATAACATCATAGTGTATAACTATATCCATGTGCTGTGTGTGCGCACCTAAACTTTTCTCAGATACGCTTTCTTTGACTCGCGGTGTGGAGCAGACGAGGTGACTTCTTTTTATAGGGAAAACTCAGAAAAGTAAGTATTTTATCTCATTTACAATATGTATTTTATAACATCATATTGATTTATACCGATATTTATATGCTGTGCACACCTAAACAAGCCGAAACTTGTCTGGAGCATGACAAGGAAGAGCTTTTAACTGAAAACACCAGTAGGTTAATGAATTTCAATGTGTATTTTTAAAACATCATATTGATTTAGAACGAGATTTATGTGCTGTTCGCTTCTTGAGTTTTCTCAGAGACATTTTCCTTGACTTACAGTGGGAAGCAGACGAGAAGGTGCATTTAACAGGGAAACTTCCAAAGTACTGGAAGTGTTTTACCTCATTTACAATATTTTGAAACATCATACTGTCAAATCAAACCATTGTAAACTGGACTAATTTAACATGGTAATATTGTTAATTGGTTCATGCATGTCTTATGACCAAATACAACACATTCTCATCCCAAGGCGACGACGCACATGGCACCCTTTAAACGTCAATATGAGACGCTCATCCTCGGGCGTCATCTGACTGACGCTTTTGACCATGCGTCTAAATCCGACGCACATGGCAACCTTTAGCGTCAGTCAGATGTTATGGGTAGGTTTAGGTCTGGGGTAGGGTTAGGGTTAGACCACTAGGAGGCGCGTCTCATATTGACGCTTAAAGGGTGCCATGTGCGTCGGCATGTTGACGCATGGTCAAAAGCGTCAGCTGGCGTCAGTTAGATGACGCCTTCCGATGAGAACGGGCTGCCAAATATGTTATCACGAAGCTTGAACGGTGAGTTTTGATTGTGGATGTGTCGGTTTATTGGATTTGAGTGCTGTTTTCATCCATTTAGTTTGAGAATAACCCTTTTCAATATATTCAAACTCAATATTGAGTGAGTTAAATTGTTCATCATTCAAAGTGATTTTGTGCATTCACAAGTCTTGGAATATGGCACACGAGTCGTATAAACTACTTTGACACTATTTTTACGGTTGATTTTTTTAAGCATTAAAGTGTGTTTTATGTTCAGCAAAATTGAGTCACGTGGGTTTGGAATTACATTTGAGTAAATTATTACTTTAATGTTGTTACAGATGTATCATGCTGGCTTAATAGAAAAATCAAAAGGAGATGATGTGCTTGAAGAGTATAAATTATAAAGAGTATATTAAAAATGTGTCAAGTGGGAGGAGTAGAGTGTAATGTGTAAGCCAGATTTCCATATTTAAGATTATTGATCGTCATGCATAACTTTTATTAACCGTTCGGAGTCTTTGGGCTATTTTGGCCATTTGAGTACTTTTTTTATTTTTTTTATTTTGCGACATAAACAAATGTTTACCATACCAATGTTTTTTTTTTTTGTTTGTTTTTTCAGCACAACATCACCTATATGACCAGACAATTAGTTTTTCACTTTGATGTACTGCAACATACTGGACCCAAAATCACACAAAAAACACAAAATCCGAATAGAAAAATTATAGCTTTTCTACTACAAAACATGCTCAATGAAGCATTTCAAAAGGTTTAAAATGTAAACACAAGTTGTAAATGTCAACATATACAGGTACAATTCAGATATAATCAAGCTATATTTAAAAAAAAAGCGGGTGTAGCCATAGGCTTTTTTTTTTTTTTTTTAGCTTTGCCACTTTTTAAAAAATGTTGTACACACAATTATACAGAGAGCTATAATTAAGGCCTTGCATTCCCAGAGTATGAGGGTTCCCAAATAGTGCAAAAACAACATAAAAAAGTTAAAATAGGCATTTTTTGCTTTGAAACTCTACAAAATACTTCATGTACAATTACACAGATAGCTACATTACAGGGCTTTCATTCCTTGAGTAAGAGGGGTTCCTCAATAGTGCAAATATACCATACAAAAAGTAAAATGAACACAAAATCAAACTATACATACAACTATTTACTACAAATATCAGTTGTTTTTTTAAATTATTTTTATCTGTGCCACTCCTCAAAACAGTTTATCTAAATCTACTCCTAAACTACTCCTAAACTACTCTCAAAATCTACTCAAACTCTTCCAAAAACGATCTCTCTCTCTATATATAATGTATATATTCTCTCTTTGTCTACTCCGTAAATCTCCTGCCTTTCAATTTCGCTTCTTTGCTCAGTTGGCTCCTCCTCCATTCCCTAAAATGTGCAGCCTGAAGAGCAGAGTCAGCAGATGCACACATTTTTCTCCGTTGTGTTTTATGACAAAAACCGACAAAGTTATTAGAATAAATGCAACGCCTGTCGCATCCCATCTTGCGTTCTTTTACGAACGCATACATTTTTTTTATATAAAGTTTAAATGATCATATCTCAAATAGAATTTCAAGCCAGCACTTTCGACAGAAGTGGACGGCAGCGCTCAACGTGACGATTGCTGCGTCCCAATTCGCCTACTTATACTACGCCCTAAAAGTATGTACTCTTTTTGTGAAGAAAAAGTACATACTTTTGAGTGTGTAGCAAAAGAGTAGGCAAGCTTTGGGACATACTACTTCGTCATCTTTAACGGACAGATCTGTCGCGTGCATCAAATCACCGTAAACTGCCCTGTCAATCATCTCGTCACAGTTAAAATCCTCCATTCAATCATAACTTCTTACCATTTCGGAGAGAATTGTTGTCGCACGTTGCATTTAAAAGTTAATGGCTAAACGTATCTATGCAAAAGTTCACAATGCTGCTGCAGATGCAATATAATGTGGACAACATTGAATAAATACATTTTCGTCAGGTTAGATACTGATAATTAATCACTCAAACCCCTTTATCTAAACCTCTCTACATAACCGTCGGTCGCTCGTCCTCCATGTCTGTAGTTTTTGTACACTTTTCACTCGTGATTGTAGTTCTAACCGAATCCTCGTCCAACGCGCGATGGGTTGTGGGCAATATCAGCCGTTAGAGTGCGCAACGATCTGCACTTCGGATTCTGACCGGATATAGTAGACCATCTGGGTCTCTTTGGGACACTCATTTCAACATACTACGATTTGGGACGTACTAATTCTATTTTCGAATACTATTTAGGACGGATAGTATGCGAATTGGGACGCAGCATTTGGTTTTATGCTTTGACGTCTTAAACTGGTCATGTGACTTGATCACGTCGGCGTGATCGGCGACCCCGAAGAGTTAATATTTGTATTTGCCTAATAATAATTAAGAGTCTGACATCTTTCTAGAAAATTGTATAAAAAAATTGTCATTTATAAAATGTAAAAAACAAATAAATCATGCCAAGAAGCATTTGTACACGCCGTTTAGACATAGGCTTACTTATGATTTTTTTTCTCTAAGAAAAGGGGCTTCATCATAATACAGCATCGGTCGGGCACCCCTCCTCCTCCTTTAGCTCACGCCAGCGAGCGAACGCTGGACCAATATTGATCCTCGTCCGGCCTTTTATTTTGTCATCCTCCCTTATTCTCTTTCTAGTCTCCTCCGACAAAACCTTTGGCTTCTTCGTTTTAGTTGCTGCTTCGGCCATGACAACAACATACAGACGGCGAACAAACGCTAGTTGGGCTCTCACGTCAGAATTTGAGGAAGTAGGGGGTTGAGGGGGAAGTGAGGTATGCCGTAAAGCAGTCGAATTTTGTAGTTCTTTTTGTGCTCGGGTTACTACCCGAACCCCGAAGTTACGTAGTGCCAGTAAAAGCGATACAGACACTGTCAGGCTACGGCAGACGTGTCATTCGACCTATTGTAAGTCGATGTACCATCACAAGGGTCTTGGAAATATATTATGAAGGTCGAAAAACTACATAGTGTTGCTTTAAGGCATTGCATGGAATGTTGTCAGAATATTTGGTTGTGCTAATTAACCCTTATAATTCAAATGCAATGTTGAGATCCTAAAAAAAACCTATTCTTAATGATCCCAAGAGTGTGTTTTAAATCTAAGGGTGACCACGCTTTTGCTGCCGCTGGCCCAAGATTATGGAAAAGCCTGCCTTTTGAGGTTAGATCGTCCCTTCAAGTCCTGCTTAGATTCATACCGGTTCTCTCTCTCTCTTTGTTTGTTTTTATTTCATTTTTATTATTTCTTTATTCACTTGTAATGCACAGCACTTTGGGGTTACTGTGTAGCCTGAGTGCTCTATAAATAAACATATACAATACAAATAAAAAAATGTTATGATTTCTGAGTCTGCCGGATGGCTGCACTGGTTTAATCACCTTATGTCACAATTTTGGTCTTATCTCTGTCACGTTTTGGTTTGTTCATGTCATGTTTCCTTTTCTGTCATGTGATCCCTTGTAAGTCATGTGATCCTGCCATGTGTTCCCTTGGCTGATGTGTCATGTTGTCATTGGTTCATTGTTTCATTGTTCACAGGTGTCCCTTGTCTAGTCATTAGTCTTGTGTGTATTTAAGCCCTCATGTTTGCCATGTGTCTTGGTCTATTATTATCTCACTGTAATCTCTGTAGGTAAGTGTCATGTCCTGGACTTGTTTTATGTTTCATGCCATGTTTTTGTTTTGTTAATGTTGTCAATAAACTGCACTTGGGTTCTACGAGCCTGCCTTCAGTGGATATCCTTACACCTTATCACAGAATTGAAACAATCTGAAATCTTAAAGGGATACTTCACCTCTGGAAAGATGAATGTGTATTTAAAATGGGTCATTTATGTAGAAGAAATGTGAAATTATTTTTGAATTTGGAGCTTTCTAGACTGAGAAAAGCCAGAAAATGTATTTTTGGCTTATGTGGATGAAAGACAACAACTCCCAGAATGCACTAGCTTCACTGCCCTAGGAGGCCACGCCTACCGGTAACAGAGCGCAGTAGTTAAACAACAAGTCTAGGCTACTAGTGAGTCTCCGTGATGAGTCTGCCCAAAAATGTGTTTCGAGATCGCCCAAAATGTCCGGGATTCGGCTTTTGCGTTCTACAGTCGCCATTCATCATGTTTACTGTGGCGAGCAGGACGAGTGAGGGCCGCGGGAGAACGGCGCGAGGCCGGTGGCGTGATTACCGATGAGCGACACCTGTGAGACGCACCGCTCTCGTATCTCTCACGGAGGAGCGGGAATTTTCTTAGCAATGTTAAAACGCACATCAACCGATCACTTGTTTAGCGTTCATGTAAACACTTCATTCAGACTCACCAATGGAATGAATTCAGTTAGATTGAAACAAAAGGTGTGCATGTAAACAATGAATGGTGACTGCAGAGAGTAAAAGCTGAATCCTGGACATCGACATGTCCGGCCGGACATGTCCGGGAAAAAGAGGATGGTAACCCCTACTACTCAGCTTTCTCCACAGAACAAGAGCCTGTTAGCTTAGCTTCCAAAAAAAGATGGCTGACACTATGTGTACATTCTGTGAGTGAGATCCCACCCTCTATGGGCGAGTTGAGAACATGCGGGACAGCCTCTACTACTGTAATCTTTAGCCTCTGGCCAAAAAATCCTCCAATGACGCAAAATGATGTTTTTTTGCGTCATCAGAGGATTTTTTCCAGACAAAAAATACATCAATCTCTCGTCTCAGGGGGATATGAGGGTGGAAAGCACGGTAATTCGAAAATACTACAGGTTTTCTACTAATACAAAGCTTAATGCTAAATCCTGAAATATCCCTTTAAAAAAAAAAAAATCCTAATAGCAAAGGAAAGCTTGTATAAAAATATGAAAGGTCTTTTTGTCAATTTTCTTTTCAGATAATCATTATCTCATTCTTAACATGAAAATACTAAACTAAACAATAAATGACAGTCCTTTAACAATTAAATCAGAGAAGGGTAATTATAAATAATTGTGGAATAAATAATTATTAAATAAACAAAACTGACACACTCACCATTGACAGTGAATTTCTTTGATGGTGGCTGTTCACTGTTGACCTGTAGATTATAGGATCCAGCATCTGAGATTCTGATGTTGGTAATTTTGAGATCTCCAGTGTGATTGTCCAGCTTCAGTCTCTCTTTTGAAGGTCCTTCAAACGATATATAGCTGGTCTCAATATCAATTGAAGCAATGAGATTTTCTCCAAACCTCCAGTCAATTTCCTTTATCTGTATTTTTGTATCAGCATGTAGAGTGACTGAATCTCCCTCCATCACTGTCACATCATCATCACCAAACACACCTGGACAGCAAACAGAAACAGTCATAGATGAGACTTAGAGAACACTCTTAGGTCGTTTAGTCTTGCCTAATAAATATCACATGCTTGCTGATATTTGCATTAGATCTGTGTCTACATTAATGAAGGCATGAATAAAGGTCTACTGATTTGTCCATCATGTTTTTGGTTTGTTTGTTTTTAAGCATTCAAAAATAAATAACATAAGAGTGATATACATATAAAACATAGTTCCGGTCCTTGATTATTCGCTGAGCCACATTAAAATACTACTTAAAATGTCTCCTTATTCTTTCTAAACTCTACAAAGCCACAAAACAAGACAATACAAAATGTCAGATCTGGCAAAAGCAAACACATCAAGCTGATGCTATTCCAACATAACTTGCAACCTATACAAACCATCAAATGATTGGCTCATACACCACCAACTACACAAGGATGTGACAAATTTAAAGCTCTGCTATCTTTTCTTCTGCATGTTCAGAGTCCAGTGATGTGCACAAGTTTGTCATAGAGCTCACGCAGATATGTATGTGCACAAACACTTTGTGTATGCAGTAAGCTTGCATGTTCAGCATATTTTTTACATTATTAACAGAAATGCAAGCGCCAAGGGGAAAACGTATTTCTTTATTCACTTGTAATGCACAGCACTTTGGAGTTACTGTGTAGCCTGAGTGCTCTATAAATATATACAATACAAACAAAAAATATAATGATTTCTGAGTCTGCTTGATGGCTGCACTGATTTAATCACCTTACCACAGAATCGAAACAATCTGAAATCTTAATATTTTTTCTCTAATAGCAAAGGAAAGCTTGTATAAAAATATGAATGGTCTGTTTGTCAATTTTCTTTTCAGATAATCATTATCTCATTCTTAAAATGAAATACTAAACTAAACAATAAATGACAATACATATATTTTCTTCTGCATGTTCAGAGTCCAGTGACGTGCACAAGTTTGTCATAGAGCTCACGCAGATATTTATGTGCACAAATACTTCAGCTATGCAGTAAGCTTGCATATTTCTTTCCATTATTAACAGAAATGCAAGCGCCAAGGGGAAAAACGTTTTCACAAACTTTATAGTGAACAAATGAGCTATGTTTCCTTGAGCGCTGGGTGTGGGTATTCAGTGAATGAATGACTGTCTGCAATAAATGTTACTGTGTGTCTAGTCTAAAATATTACATACATAGTCATTGTTTTAGTTTATAAAAAATAAATGGCTCACACCTCGATAAAAATCGAATTTATTTAATCACCAAACTCTGGTAGGCTACCAAGTAGGCTATTATAAAGAAAATGCGCGAAACCGAAAGTTCATTAACAAACAAACAAACAAACCAACACTTACCGCTCGACAATAAAGGGAAAATAATGATAAATGCGCTCATCATATTGATGTGTTTAGATGATCTAAGGAGTTATTTATGCCCTCTGTTCTCCGAGTTCTTCAGCGCTCCGCTTCTGTGCAGGTGAGGCAGTGATTCTGTCCCCTTCCGGAATACCTGTTCCCCTTTACGCAATCATACAAGTCATGCTTAGTTGCCGAGTTACCATCAGAAGAACTACTACTCACAACCGGCGCAACGTCATAGAATGTCTCTGAACAGATTCACGCCCACATTTAGGGGAAAATAAAAAGACTTCCCATAGACTTCAATACAAAATAGCGTCACAAAACAACGTCCGTATAACTTAAGAAATCACTAATACATGTCAAGTAGCTAGCCTATAGGCAGGGGCCCGTAGGAGCAATTTTAAATCTGTGATTTAAAATTTAAAGCACTTAAATGCTCATTTTCTAATGACTTTTAGGAACAGATTGTAGTTAGTTTGGTTGTAAGTATGGGATGGGTACCAAAACCCGGTATTAAACGGGCCCCGGGGCTGAATTTTGAAAGACTGCTGTAACGTTATAAGCTCGGACATTATCGGCTTTGTTGTCGGCAGGGGCGTTGCTAGGGTCTTGATACATTGGGGGCTTAGCCCATCCCACCACCCACCCACCCACCCCCGCTTTTGGTAACTACTACTTCAACTCAGAGGCACATAATAATAAGAAATAATAATATAAATGGGGGGTCTGGGGGACCTCCCCCAGGAAACATTGGGCATTAAACACTTAATTTCCTGCATTCAGGTGCATTTTTTGTAGCTAATTTAATTGATAGGTAAAAAGATAGAATGCTTTATTTGTAGAACTGCAACAGCTATTCACAGAAACACAAATAAATAATACATGAATATTAAATATATAAAAAAATGAATATAAAACTATATATATAGTTGCGTTCTCTCCTGCTGTGTTTAACGACTCAATTCATGCAAGCTAAGCCTATGTCAACAGAGCTCCTGGGTAACTTAGATATAGCCTACCAGAAAATATTAGGGATGTCCCGATATCATTTTTTCTGAACCGATCCAATCCGATACCAAAAATTCGGAGTATCAACCGATACCGGTCCAATACCAGCGCAGTTTTTTTTAAATCAAGTAGAAACTGATAATCACTCTTTTGTGTGTTAAACACAATCTACTTAATACAGACAACTTCATTATAAATAAAAACAACAAATCAAAAAAAAAAAATATGATCATAACCTATGACAAAAATTATATTATAAACTAGATTAGTGGATAACTCAGTAAAATTTAGTCTAGAAAAACAGTATTAAATCTGACCATTTAGTGAAAAAAACATTATTTAGTGGGGAACAAAGAGAAAATAAGTGTAGCACTAAATCAGGTAAAACGTTACACATTGCTCTTTGTATTGTTGTAAAATACATTCATGAAAAACAAGATAAAAATCAGAAAGATCAATTATTATAGGCTATATATAGTCTACTATACAATTAAGACATTTTTAAATGTATAGCACAGCTGTTTAATGAGGCAGCAACATATGATAGAAAGGGCAGAACAGAACAAAAAAAGCTATTAATAATCTTTCATTGCGCAAAAGTATTATGATATAATTATGAAAGACTCATGTGCGGCACACAGCGCTTATGCGCATCTCGAGCGCAGAATGATGCGCTTGAAGCAACACAGTCACAGCGCGCAGAAAAGTTCAAAGCACAAAGGAAAGGCATATCGATGCATAGTGTACAGTAACAGTATCTATCTATCTATGCAATAGTTTATTGAGCCTTTTCTTTTAACAGTTTTAAATTTCAGTTAATGTGCGCGTGAAGAACAATTATAGTGCTCTCCAGTGTGATCACGGTAGAAACGAATATTAAGCAATACAGTCCAGCAAGATATAGTCATTTTATGTGAAACCATATAGCTTTATCTACCGTCCGATAAAGTATAATAATAGTAACATTGAATCATCTTGGAGAGAGTTTCATCGTTGACTGTCGTAACCAAACGCAACGCGCTGTTTGATGCTGAATGGAGAATGACTGACAGCCGCAGCGGAGGGAAACGTTTACGTGATCTTGAATTTAACGACTTAAATTTGTATTTCTATCTCACATTATACTATAGTTTTCATATAGTATATAGTATAGGCTACCTTCCCCCTCTAATGTCCATAATAGCTACCACCACCAGAAGCCACAAACATGGCTCTTTCACGCTCTCTCTCTCCTCTGGTGCGCACTCTAAATGCAAGCGTGCTGTAACTAGTAACCATAGTAACTTTGATCTGCTTGAACACATTTTAATCGTCTTTAATACATGATTCCGAAGGATAGATTAAAAGACCCGGTCATTTTTTTAATATAAATACAAAATTATTAAAAAATAATAATAATTATCAATAAATTAATTTTTTTGAGATCCGGGGCTAAAAAAAAAACATCCGGGGCTGAAGCCCCGAATGCCCATGTCTAACGACGCGCCTGGTTGTCGGTACTGTATAAAAATTAAATAAGAAAATTAACGTAGCCTACTATTTAGGCTATATTTAGGCTATTATTGCTATAAAGACGGGTTTTTTTTTAATCTCGCCAGCCATTTCTAGGCTATATACAATAATATTAAACTGTGATGCATTTTTGCTATTCGCAGTCCAGAAGAGAGAGAGAGAGAGAGAGAGAGAGAGAGAGAGAGAGAGAGAGAGAGAGAGAGAGAGAGAGAGAGAGAGAGAGAGAGAGAGAGAGAGAGAGGTGCCACAGTGCACACAACACGACCGCCCTGCTTTATGAGTGATTTTTATGAGTTTATAGCCTGGTTTTATTTTGGATTTTGGCTTCCAAAGGTTATAAAAATAATAAATTTTGGTTGGCAGGAAAAATGGTCCAACGAACCGTTTGGTTTAAAAATGCATACCGAAAGCCTCGTACCGAACGGTTCAATGCGCGCGTGTATCGATTCGTTACATACCCTAATATATATATATATATATATATATATATACATACACTCACCGGCCACTTTATTAGGTACCCCATGCTAGTAACGGGTTGGACCCCCTTTTGCCTTCAGAACTGCCTCAATTCTTCGTGGCATTGATTCAACAAGGTGCTGGAAGCATTCCTCAGGGAGTTTGGTCCATATTGACATGATGGCATCACACAGTTGCCGCAAATTTGTCGGCTGCACATCCATGATGCGAATCTCCCGTTCCACCACATCCCAAAGATGCTCTATTGGATTGAGATCTGGTGACTGTGGAGGCCATTTGAGTACAGCGAACTCATTGTCATGTTCAAGAAACCAGTCTGAGATGATTCCAGCTTTATGACATGGCGCATTATCCTGCTGAAAGTAGCCATCAGAAGTTGGGTACATGGTGGCCATAAAGGGATGGACATGGTCAGAAACAATGCTCAGGTAGGCCGTGGCATTTAAACGATGCCCAATTGGCACTAAGGGGCCTAAAGTGTGCCAAGAAAACATCCCCCACACCATTACACCACCACCACCAGCCTGCACAGTGGTAACAAGGCATGATGGATTCATGTTCTCATTCTGTTTATGCTAAATTCTGACTCTACCATCTGAATGTCTCAACAGAAATCGAGACTCATCAGACCAGGCAACATTTTTCCAGTCTTCAACTGTCCAATTTTGGTGAGCTCTTGCAAATTGTAGCCTCTTTTTCCTATTTGTAGTGGAGATGAGTGGTACCCGGTGGGGTCTTCTGCTGTTGTAGCCCATCCGCCTCAAGGTTGTGTGTGTTGTGGCTTCACAAATGCTTTGCTGCATACCTCGGTTGTAACGAGTGGTTATTTCAGTCAAAGTTGCTCTTCTATCAGCTTGAATCAGTCGGCCCATTCTCCTCTGACCTCTGGCATCATCAAGGCATTTCCGCCCACAGAACTGCCGCTCACTGGATGTTTTTTCTTTTTCGGACCATTCTCTGTAAACCCTAGAGATGGTTGTGCGTGAAAATCCCAGTAGATTAGCAGTTTCTGAAATACTCAGACCAGCCCTTCTGGCACCAACAATCATGCCACGTTCAAAGTCACTCAAATCACCTTTCTTCCCCATACTGATGCTCGGTTTGAACTGCAGGAGATTGTCTTGACCATGTCTACATGCCTAAATGCACTGAGTTGCCGCCATGTGATTGGCTGCTTAGAAATTAAGTGTTAACGAGCAGTTGGACAGGTGTACCTAATAAAGTGGCCGGTGAGTGTATATATCAAGGGCGTAGATTTGGTTTGAACATTGGGGGGGTTGTAATGTTTAATATAGTTTAAAAAAAATTGTTCTGCATATTTTTCATGTGATCATGGTATAAATATTGGGGGGGTTATCCCCCCCCCCCCACCCCCCCCATAAATTACCCCCCCATAAATTACGCCCCTGATATATATATATATATATATATATATATATATATATATATATTATATATTATATATTAAACTTTTAAGTTTAAGCTTTTAAAAAACAATATTTGAGCCCCTTCAGTTTTCCCGCTGTTGTTTCCTGCCCCTTCTCTGTCAGCAGCTCCCTTCAAAAAGTTCAAAACCACTTCTTGGAGGCTCCCTTCTGTTGTCTCTCTTGTAGCGGGGTTCTTTCTTATCGCTCCTGAAATCCAAGAAAACTTGTCATTAGTTTATATATACACAGTATCTGTCAAAAGAAACATTACACTTTTTTATGCTTTTGAAAGAAGTATCTTCTGCTCACCAAGGCTGCATTTAATTAACTGAAAATTATTGTTTCAAAAGTACAAATTTATCTATGATAAACTATGCAGTGTTATTTTATATTTGATTTACTTTATTAGATTTCTTTTTCTTTTTTCATACCTGAACAGTAATGTTAGTATACCTTCCTAAAATTAAAGCACTGTGTAGGCCTATATAATATGTATATCTTTTGTTCAATTATTTATCTTTTATCTATTGTTTATCTTTGTGTAATATATACATTTGTTTCTTATATATATATATATATATATATATATATATATATATATATATATATATATAATGCTGTATCCAGAGCAGCTGATCATCCTATCTTTTTACTGGGAGATTTTATGGGAGAGTTGTGTTGTTGGATCATTGCTTCCACACTTACTTGGCGCCATGACCAAGTACTGTGATGTTTGGCTTTAGCATTGGAAGGCAAGCGTAACATGACCAATAAGTTGCCGCCTGTTCTAGCAAAACATTACACGCAGAAGACAATATTCCTCCGCCCAGGCGAGCAACCACCAAGAAAAAGTGTTAAAACCAGTTCTCGCCCAGGACAACTGGAAGCTGCTAGGGACTGGAAGATGCTGGCTGATCTTGATCAACGGCTTATTTTTCCACCTGAGATTGCCACCACTAACCTACGACCAGATATTGTTTTGTGGTCTGGATCAGCACGCATTGTTCAACTGATAGAGTTAACAGTGCCATGGGAGGATGCGGTAGATGTGGCATATGAGAGGAAGAAACTGCGGTATGCTCATCTGGCCACTGAAGCAGAACAGCGAGGATGGAGAGTCCAGGTTTATCCAGTGGAAGTGGGTTGTCGAGGTTTTGTGGCACACTCTACAACCCGGTTCCTCAGAGACGTCGGATTCAGCGGCCAAGAGTTGCGTCGCACAGTAAAGAACTTATCTGAAGCAGCAGAGAGGAGCAGCAACTGGCTGTGGTTGAGACGGAAAGATTCTAGCTGGCTGTGTACAGGCCGCCACACTACGGTTTAGAAGAATTCTTGAAAACTTGAAGAGTCTGTTGGTTTATTTGTATAATTTGCATAGTATTTACAGTCATTACATTCCTGTGGATATTGCGTGAATGACGGGTGGTTGGGCAAATATTGTGTTTTGCGGTAGGTGGTATGCCATACGGAACCGTTGCCACTGAAACTGCATTAACGCACCAGTGGGGCTCGACAGCCTTAGTCAAACGGGTTGGCACGTATGGTTGGGTTGCGGAGAGATTGTGAGATTGCGGTTAGGTCTCAGCAGCAGGAGGGATGTAGAGGTCAGTAAGCTGGGCTGAGTTGAGTGGGGGACGGAGGGGGACTCTGGGACGCCAGAGTCACTGTCGAGCCCTCTTGAGGTGTCGTGGGCTAGTCGACGAAACACTGAGGACGGAAGGTGCCCACTTGAAGACCCTAGAGATGTCCCCTACTCGGCTCAATCCAGACGGTTGTCGTGCTGGTCCTGTAGTTGCAGCCGTAGCGTGTGCTGACGCGGCAAGTACACTGCAGCCGTTAACGCCGGACAGAAGGGGAGTCACACCACCGTATGGAAAGAAGCGTAAATGGATGGAGAATCATAGTTTACTGTAAAGCTACGTCTTAGTTTTGCTTATCTTGGCGAAAGCTGAGTACAAATCAGCATGAAGTTTTAACATCTACTCTCGTGTAATGGAAATCAATAAATAAGCACCAGAATACAATTTTCTGAAAAAATAAAAGTGCAGAAGTGAATAATGCATTATTTACAAACTTAGGCCTACAAATGGCTAAACCAAAGAAACAGAAGAGTTTGAATGTCACATCTTCATCTTCAAGTGGTCGATCACTTTGAGTACGACTCATTTTCTGCCACTGAGGGCTTGGGGTTCAGACACTGTAGTATTTGAAGACTGCTATATCACAGGATCTGTGAATGGGAAGAATAATTTATATAAAATTAACCAATGATTAACATTTTTGTATCCATGTTTGAATATACAGTATGTATAATAATTTGCATAGAAATGCATTAGAATTCCGTTAAATTCTCAGTTTACCTCTAAAAGCTTTGGCTATATCCTCATCAAGCTAGACATTAGTGACCATTTTTATCCTCTTGTCCGTCGTCACTACACAGCTCTCTATGAGTTACATTGAACATAAGATTACAAGGAGCACAACACCACTTACAGTGAGCAGAGTTCAATCAAAAAGTCACTGTTATAGTTATTTGCAGCAATAAAGCAATTAGAGTATTATAGGGCGTGTTGTATATTGATAATTGTGGTTTATTTAAACCTAGGGTATTTCCCATGAATGGGTCTATTGTGGTCATGCTAACATGCACTCTCTATTCATCTGTTAAAAATATTTGAGAAAATTAAAAGTTTGGCAAAATATTGTATGCCAGCCCAGGACAACTAGGATAAGTGAAATGGGCCTACTCGTGATAAATCACTTAAACACCCTCAAAACGTAAATAGAATACTAAATGATATCACAAATACTCCAGCGATCAAAATCAGTATGGTTAATATATGCATTTGCAATAAACACAGAATGTGACCTTCTATTTGTAGGCTACATGTCTGTTAATCGAAACTCTCTTCTTAGCACGTGCATAAATATCACGACAAACAACAATATAGTATTGAATAAACTCCAATCAAGTTATAGAAACATCTCAAGGATAATCAGTGGGGACAGGATCCACCTGAGCTCAATTTTAAGTGTCATGGCAAAGGTGTCACAGAATGGGTTTGTGTTTCCCTGGTTCACCACTAGAGGTTCCCTTCTCCCACGGTGTCAGTCACATTAGAAACTGCATTTCCCACAATCCTTGTCTGTTCTCATCATTGTTCATTGCACCCAGCTGTCACCCATTATGCTTGTTAGTCTGTGTGTATAAGTACCCTGCTTGTTTAGTGTTTGTTACGGAGTCCTTGTTATTCATCACACCACAGCTGAGGTCTGTTTCGGCGTTGTGCTTAGTTGTTTATTGTTTTATGTTTTCGGATTGTATATTTGGATGATGACCCCTGCCTGGACTGGTTGATGAGTTTTGGATTTCCCTTAATAAATACTACTGCACTATTGGATTTTACTTTGTCTTCGTGAGTGTGGATTGTGACAGAAGGACTCCGTCCAGACCTAAATCCAGCGGTATGTCTTCAAACTTCTCTTCCCCAGCCACTGAGCGGGAGAGGAGAGGTTATTTTGAGGGAACCCACCTAGTCATCTTTCGTGGGACCCGGGGAGGTCGCAGAGGAGGAAGTGGTAGAGAAGTTCAACACCACTCTCCACCCTGGCCCTCCTTTGACCCTGGGCCAGTGAAGGACAGCACAGAGCCAACATCTCGCCGTCGTGGATGGAAAAGGGGGAAAAGATGCACGTCTGCCCAGTCAGAGACCGTTCACGTCACGCCTGCCCAGTCAGAGATGGTTCATGTCCTATCTGCCCAGTCAGAGACTGTTCACGTCACGTCTGCCCAGTCAGAGACTGTTCACGTTCCGTCTACCCAGTCAGAGACTGTTCACGTTCCGTCTGCCTTCATGGACCTGGACTATCTGGAGCGTCTGGCTCGGATCTGGAGCGTCTGGCTCGGATCTGGACATACCCGTGTCTCCTGTTCCAGAGCCGGAGCCAGTGTCTCCTGTTCCAGAGCCGGAGCCAGTGTCTCCTGTTCCAGAGCCGGAGCCAGTGTCTCCTGTTCCAGAGCCGGAGCCAGTGTCTCCTGTTCCAGAGCCGGAGCCAGTGTCTCCTGTTCCAGAGCCGGAGGCGGAGCCAGTGCCCGTTCCAGAGCCGGAGGCGGAGCCAGTGCCCGTTCCAGAGCCGGAGGCGGAGCCAGTGCCCGTTCCAGAGCCGGAGGCGGAGCCAGTGCCCGTTCCAGAGCCGGAGGCGGAGCCAGTGCCCGTTCCAGAGCCGGAGGCGGAGCCAGTGCCCGTTCCAGAGCCGGAGGCGGAGCCAGTGCCCGTTCGGAGCCAGTGCCCGTTCCAGAGCCGGAGGCGGAGCCAGTGCCCGTTCCAGAGCCGGAGGCGGAGCCAGTGCCCGTTCCAGAGCCGGAGGCGGAGCCAGTGCCCGTTCCAGAGCCGGAGGCGGAGCCAGTGCCCGTTCCAGAGCCGGAGGCGGAGCCAGTGCCCGTTCCAGAGCCGGAGGCGGAGCCAGTGCCCGTTCCAGAGCCGGAGAGCCAGTACCCGTTCCAGAGCCGGAGGCAGAGCCAGTGCCGTCTGCCTTCATGGACCTGGACTATCTGGAGCGTCTGGCTCGGATCTTGGACATGCCCGTGTCTGCTGTTCCAGGGCCGGAGCCAGTGTCTGTTCCAGGGCCGGAGCCAGTGTCTGTTCCAGGGCCGGAGCCAGTGTCTGTTCCAGGGCCGGAGCCAGTGTCTGTTCCAGGGCCGGAGCCAGTGTCTGTTCCAGGGCCGGAGCCAGTGTCTGTTCCAGGGCCGGAGCCAGTGTCTGTTCCAGGGCCGGAGCCAGTGTCTGTTCCAGGGCCGGAGCCAGTGTCTGTTCCAGGGCCGGAGCCAGTGTCTGTTCCAGGGCCGGAGCCAGTGTCTGTTCCAGGGCCGGAGCCGGTGCCGCCCGAGGGGTCCTCTCCGCCGTGGCCGCCCGAGGGGTCCTCTCCGCCGTGGCCGCCCGAGGGGTCCTCTCCGCCGTGGCCGCCCGATGGACTGATGTCTCAACCCTGGTCGCCCGATGGGTCGTCTGCTTCGCCCTGGCCACCCGATAGCTCCTCTGCTTCGCCCTGGCCGCCTGATGGACTGTCTGCTTCGCCCTGGCCGCCGGCTAAACCGTCACCCCCTGTTCCCCTTCATGGACCTGGCCCCCCATCCCTCCCCCTGGTCCTCCACCGTTCCACCTCCCTCCTGGACTATGTTTTTGTCTTGTTGTGTCTTGGAGCGTCTGGTAGCCGCTCCGTAGAGGGAGGGTTATGTCACAGTATGGGTTTGTGTTTCCCTGGTTCACCACTAGAGGTTCCCTTCTCCCACGGTGTCAGTCACATTAGAAACTGCATTTCCCACAATCCTTGTCTGTTCTCATCATTGTTCATTGCACCCAGCTGTCACCCATTATGCTTGTTAGTCTGTGTGTATAAGTACCCTGCTTGTTTAGTGTTTGTTACGGGGACCTTGTTATTCATCACACCACATCTGAGGTCTGTTTCTGCATTGTACTTATTTGTTTATTGTTTTATGTTTTCGGATCGTGTATTTGGATGATGACCCCTGCCTGGACTGGTTGATGAGTTTTGGATTTCCCTTAATAAATACTACTGCACTATTGGATTTTACTTTGTCTTCGTGAGTGTGGATCGTGACAAAAGGCTGTGAATGCTCATGTGGGCTTACATGTGATTTCTTTCTCGGTTTTTATTTTTTTTTATAAATTTGCAAAGATTTCAAACAAACTTTCGCGTTGTCATTGTGTGATATTGTTTGTAGAATTTTGAGGAAAATAATTAATTTAACCCATTTTGGAATAAGGCTGCAACAAAATGTTGAAGCGCTGTGAATACTTTCCAGATGCACTGTATGTATGAATCCACTGAACGTCTGTCAAATTTGTAGTTGTAGAATAACCACACATGTGTATCAGTAAATTTGAAGTCACAGAGAGAAATGTTTTAAGAGTTGCAAACTTGTAGACATTTTTTTTTCTTCCACAAACACAACACAACAGTTACACCTTCTCAAATTCTTCATTGCAGGTGCACAAATCCTATTCTACAAATCACAAATTAAGAGACTCGTACGCTCATATTTTTGCTACAGTTGCTGCAGTGAATATGGTGCAAAACACATTTACACACCCATATAAAAAAATGTGAAGTCACAGAGAAATTATGCTCATTCGCAAATCAGTATGAGTTGTGATAGACTTTTTAATCTTATATTAAACTAACCATGTTTCTAACATCTAACCTTATTTAACATGCTAACACTTTGAAACACCATGTACTAAAACATTCTCTGTTCTGTGTTTTTGAATGTTGTAGACCTATGTTGCCATAGCCGTGTAACAAATATGGGAAATGAAACTAGACAGGTGTCTAGGTTTGAAAACTTGTGAATATAAAGTAATGAAGAAAACAGAGTTTACTCTTTCCTAGTAACAGAAGAGTTTGCATATGAAGAACCAATCAAATTGTAGGGAAATTATGTAATGTATCATGTCATTTTGCCATATAAAAACTCTTTATTTTTTAGATTCTCTATGAAATTTATCTGAGATCCTCCAGCCTTGCTTCTTCTTGGGGGAGATTCTCTGAGAACTGCTCGGGAAGATCTCCCGGCCGTGATTAAAGCATTTAAGGGAGATTTGCTGAAGTCTGTCTGTCATTACTGCTGCGTAGCAGGTTAGTTTAGGGAAGCAGGTGAGTTAGTTTAGAGAAATAGGCTATATATGAAAATAGACTAGAATGTCGATTGAAGACAACTCAGGGAACGTCGATGAGGAGAGTACCCAGGTAGACTTAGGTACGTAGTTAGGTTTTGGGAAAAATCTACCAGAGTTTATCCAATGAGAGTTGCACACGTAGAATATTTTCTCACAAATGTCTTGTATATTTATCTAGCACAAACACAAGTACATAACTACAACTGCTTGAATCTGCTGCAACGAATCTCAAACACTGTTTTTCGCTTTCAAGTGACAAGTTTTGCACGTTCTCCCTTTTGCACCATTGATCAATGTGAAATGTGGAGCAAAAGTGAGTTGTGCATCTGTAGAGGCAGTGGGTGGAGCCTACATGAATATTCATGAGTTTCCTCAGTAGTAAACTACTTATTCTTTTTTGTTGTTGTTGCGTCTTTTTTTTGTTGTAAAATCTTTGCACTTTTGGTGTTTTTTAGGTATTATTATTGTTATTTGCTGAAGTGATAGTGTCAACTACCGCTGTAGGCCACTTATGTCCTTGCATCCTGTCCGAAGACCACAAGTGGAGGTTCCAGAGGTCTGGACGCGTGTGCCATGTGGTGCCCCGTACCAGAGAATACAGGGCCTTCCTCAGGGGAATCCGCCAGGGAGGGCTCTTGTGAGGTCAATCCTGGGAACCAGGTCTGGATGGGCCAGTCAGGCGCAACCATCAAAACCTGCTCCTCATCCTCTCTGACCTTGCACTCTGTGGGGAAAATGCATATCTGCATAGGACCCTGAGTCCGATGTGTGCCAGCGCATCTGTGCTGAGGGTCCACTTGGTCAGGGAGTAAGACAACTGGCAGAGTGATGTGTCCGGATTGGTGAACAGGTCTACCTGTGCCTCTAAATCAGCTGGACCACCTGGGGGTGTAGTCTCCATTCTTACTGGAGCAGGAGCTGACGTGTGAGTTCGTAGGCTGCACGATTGAGCTTGCCAGGAATGTAAAGGGCGTGGAGCGACCACAGATGCCATGCAAGGAGCACCAATGGAACTACATACATGCCACAGTGGGAAGCAAGGTGGAGCACAACCTCGGGAAGGCATAGTGTCCCGGGTTTAGAGGCCGTGAGTGTGATGTAACCCAACCTCGGGAAGGCATAGTGTCCCGGTTTAGAGGCCGTGAGTATGATGTAACACCTTTTTTTTTATTGCAGGGGGATGAACACCCTTGGCTACGAGCAGACTGAGGGGCAGCTCACGACGGTCTGATAGCAGAGGTTACGTCGGAGCAGGCTCAGATTGCCCCAGCCTGCTTCTGGACTGCCAAGCACAGTCCTTGACAGTGTCACTGAAAAGGCCACCTTCCAGGATGGGAGTATCAAGAAGGCACACTTCGTAGATATCTCGCACCTCTGCAAGGTTTAGCCAGAGATGGTACTCTGGACCACCAATGTGGCCATCGTCTGGCTGAAGGCCTGGGCCATGACTTTCATCGCCCAGAGAGCGAGGTCAGTTAAATGCGCAGTTCCTGCATCAACCCGGCTCAGAAAACCCTTGTGCATTATGAGCGCTTTGGCCTGGTAGACTTGTAAGTGGCCATCGCATTCAGGGCAGAGCCAGAGCTGCTGTTGTCTCACATGTGCTGGACGGGTGTTGCGGATGACCCCATCAGGTGGCAGCATTTTGCGGGCATGCAAACTGCACACTCCACCTTTGGAATCCCCACGAACCCCCTGACCGCCCAACCATCAAGGGTAGTGAGAAAGGGAAAACTTTGAAGCAGATTTTAGCATGCACGTGTAGGATTGAAAATAATCCAAGATATTTGAAATGAACATTTGCTTTGCGAGACATTTGCTTTACTGTTTTCCACCCCCTCTTCCGAGACCGGACTCGAGTACTACATCACTATTGGATAGTCATAGATGCTGGGAAAGTGGATGCATGCCAATTTTGTGACAGCAGTAGTTTAAACACACACAAAGAGCTAGACTAACGTTAGACCCTTATCTGACCTGACGATCATAGAAAAATTCGATGAGACAACAAAGACTATTGCGGATGTAAATAACGTAACAATGTGGTTGTTGCAGGGTTAACTGTCTGCTATGGACTTTTTCGACTTAGTGTCAAACTTACCTCTAAACTCACACACTGCTAACTGCTTATCAGCCTCTCTTCTCCGAGGCACTGTCTAGACTGGCGTGACTGGTGAAATTTCGAGGGGGTTGCTGCCGTGTTGGTGATGGGTGAAACCATTGTGAGGGGGAGGGGATTCTAAATCAGCGATTTCTGTTTGAGAGGAGTTTGGTGCGGGTCTCCTTGGCCTTCAACGTGTAGGCTATGAACATAAAATATACTTAAAAAATATAATCTGATTTATAAATGGGGTGGCAACAGGGGTGGCAAGACGGGGTGGCAGCTGCCACCCTTTGCCACCCCGTAGATCCGTCCCTGCCTGATAGTGATCAAGGCCTGTAGTCCAAGATGTGTGCACTTTGGGGGTCTATGAATTGTCACACCTTTAGAACAATGGGGGAAGTTGCAATTATCTAATTTGGTTATAAACATCTCATACATCTATGTTGTAACTATTTTAAGTGTAACCATAACTATATTTTGTCATTAAACCTAAAGTACAAGAAAAGTTGGCTCCATTTTGCTCAAAATCATATAAATAAGCCACAGACGTTTTGGGATTCTGTTCTGTGGAGCGATGAAACAAAACTGGAACATTTCGGAACTATGGATCAGGGGTATGCCTGGAGGAAGATTGAAGCATATGCTGAAAAGAACACTCTGCCTACATGTTGGTGCTCGTGATGCTCTGGGGCTGCTTTGCATCCTCTGGCATGGGAAACCTGCAGCATGTGGAAAGCAAGATGGATTCATTGAAGTATCAAGAAATCCTAGTAGAAAATGTCATGCCGTCATTGGACCTTCCAACAGGACAATGATCCCAAAAATACCTCAAATACCCAGTAGCACCTCACTGCAGTACACAAGATCCAGGGGGCAGAGTTGGATCCAGATCTAAGGGGTGGAGATGGGTAGGATTAGGGGTGGGTTTAGGGATCAGGGGGCGGAGATGGGTAAGTTTATGTATATGTAAGGTGGGAGGAGTTGGATCTGGATCCAACTCCTCCCCCTGGATTTCATGTTCTGCAGTGAGGACCATCTCCAAATTCCACCAAGACTTGGTTTCAGAAAAAGTCCTGGAAGATTACACTGGCCATCACAATCACCTGACTTCAATCACCCCGTAGAAAACCTCTGGTGGGATTAGAAGGCGGTTGCAGCTCGCAAACACAAGTATATTACTGAACTGGAGGCCATTGCTCATGATAAGTGGCTAAGATTCCTCAGAAACGCTGCCAGAAGCTGGTGTCTGGTTATACATCTAGTTTGCAGCAGGTCAGAACAGCAAAAGTACTACTAAGTTCTAAAGATGCTTGTCATAAAGGGGTCAAATACTTTTGAGCCTGGAGAAGTCATTAAAAGTTGCATTTTCAGTTGAATTTGGGGAAACCACTTGAGACATTTGTTGTGTTGCTATTTCAATTACTTTTGTTTGATTTGTTCATTGCAAACAGCTGAATTTGCAATGGGGGTTGAATCATTTCTATTACAACGGTAGTTGTAGATTTAGATGTAGAGCAGTTTAATTGTACAGTGATTCATTGCTAAACAAATATTTTTACATTTGTATTTGTGGGGTGGCTGCATATGAAACAAGCTGAAAAAAACTTATTAAGAAAAAATGAAAACTGTGGGATTAACAGGAATGTAAAATGGAAGGCATTAAAGAATAAAATGAAATTTTAAAGGATATTCATTGTTTTGAATACACCAGGTTTAGGTAAGCATTGGTAAGAAAAGAGTTGTTTGATATCACTAAGCAATTAAACCACACATGTTTTTACATCTTTACGGATTAAAACACAATATTTATGATATCTGTTCTGTTTTCTCCATTTAACTTCTTGTAGATCTGACGTCATTGACCAGAAGAACAACAGCAACCGTAGCAGCCACGCCTATCAGCGCAGTGACGACCAATCGCAGCACAGCTTCAACTGAGTCACAACAATGGACGTGGACTTCTGAAAAAACAAATGATAAATAGAATTGAGATCTTCAACTAGCTGACTTCAGCTGTCACAAACTCAAAATTATAATAAAAAAGCCAAAAAGATATCTGCATTCTGATAAATCTTCTTTTGGTGCTTTTGTGCATTAGAAAACAAATCAAACCCGTTTAGAAAGACATGAGACATGATGACAGAAGCTTATTCATAATTTCTGGCATCAAGTTATCAGTGTCAATAAAATCAATTAATTATTTCAGTGTATAAATCCAACTAATATTAGCGCCGCCGTACCTGCACACGTGTGACAGAGTGTGTTGATGTCCAGATGTGTGGTCTGGTTGCTGATGGGATTGTTCAGCACACAGCTGTAGGTGTTTTTATCCTGATATTCCACCTCCAGAGGTAGAGAGAGACTGATGCTGAGATCACACACACTGATGCTGGACAATACACTCATTCCTGCGTACCAGGAGAGAGTCACATGACTCACATTCACCACTGATGAACACACCAATGAACATGATGATGATGACGATGAAGAACAGTCTCTACTGATGACAGGAACAGCCAGGTGAGCTGGAAAACATAACACAATAAAGAGAAATAAGAATAAATTGTGGCTTTTACCCGCAGTTATCAGGCTATGTATGAGGTCAGTTACACAATGCAATATATATATAGATATTGTAGCACAGGTCCATCCACTGAGCCACACTTTAAACTTTGCATTGTCAAACTGGTATACAAAGTTGAGTGAATGTATGGGTTATACACTGCTGTTGCTTTTGAATGTTTTGAATAAAAAAATAAAAAAAATATACTAAATTATTACAGTGATTCTGCCCCACTTCCTTTATACAGTCAAGAACACAATGTATACAAAGTTTTTTTTATCAATACACCAAAGCATTGCTAAGATACAGTATGACTATATTTGCATTGTGTGGAATCAGAATGATGTTGAAAAATGATTCAGTTATTTTTGTGAAGCTTGGAGCCATGTCTGTAATATAAAATACAGTGAGCTGTAATGCTCACCATAGACAGTAACGTTGAAACTGTGTGTGGTTGTGTTGCTTCTGCTGCTTTTGCTGATGATCACTTCGTAAACTCCAGAGTGTGTGTCTCTGATGTGTGTGATGGTCAGAGATCCAGTTTGATTGTCCAGTTTCAGTCTGTCTCTGAATCTCCCATCAAGAACATCATCATATATCTTACTGGACCCTTTATTTATTTTAGCTATGGTTGACTCGTTAGTTCCAAACTTCCATATGATCCTATTCATGTCCTGTATTTCAGTAACAATAATGTCTAAAGTGACTGAATCTCCTTCCATCACTGACTTCAGTGCATCTGAATCACCAAACACACCTGAAGAAGAAACAGAAACAGTTTCTCAGTGACACGTCATAAAGATAAAAAATGTAGTTTGGTTTGATGAAGTTAAGTAGTTTTGAAATGATTACAAACACAAATAATTACAAACTTTGAAAAAATAAATTTGAATTAGTTTGAAATGGCAAAAGATAGAAAAAGAAGTGTGGAAAATGAATGGCATGAAGTAAACAGCTATCTGAATTCACATATCTTCATAAATAGTACATTTCTAGTTTTGGTTTAGTGTTAAATAAGTAAATTGAACCGTGGAAAATCTACATTTTTGCTATGTATTGATGGTGGAACTGAAGTTAATTGTAGCTCCACACTAATAACATGATGCTATAAATCTATAAATCGTAAAAAGAAAAATCTGTCACTTACCAACTAGAGGGAAACAGCAGAAACAGCAAAAAACAAATGTGTGTAACATTTTCTTCAACAGTGGTCTGAAATAGTTTAACTCAAGCTTGAAAACCTGTGTGCGCATCCAGTATAGTTGTGACCTCAACTCTTGTACTTTCTCTCTTTAAATCCCCGCCCTCAAGGCCTGTGAATCCAAAATGATTAAAAGGCATTTAATTAAAAACACCAACAGTTCTTTCTTGATTTGTACAAGTTGTCAGAATCTGGCTAGTGTGTGCAGTGATATAGGTTTGTGTAGCTCTTGTGTAAATACTTATATACCTTTTGTATTTTATTTTTATGGTTTATTATGTTCCTATCCAGTAGATAATATGAGGAAATGGACACATCATACAAATTTCCACTGTATACTTGTCACGATGTGGGTTTGTGTCTTGTCATGTTTAGTGGTTCCCTGTCTTGTCCATTAGTTATCCCAGGTGTTTCTTGTTAACCACGCCCCCTTGTTATCCTGTCTAGCTCGTTTGTCCCTGATTATTTAAGCCCTGTGTTTCTGCCCTGTCTTTGTGAGTTGTTGAATGTATGTTCTGTTCCAGGATTAACGTGAGTGTTGGTCGTTCCTGTGTAAAGATTCCTGTTCCAAGTTCTGAGTCTCTGTTTAAGTTTATAGTTTGTTTAAATAAAGCGTGTACACTGCGTTTGGATCCAGCCTCCTCTCTGCCTTCACCGCATCACGTTACAGATCATCACAATACTCACATGTGACAGCAGGTGGCAATATCGAGGCCATAAGGACTGATTTCACACATGCGAAGTATCCATAGACAGTAAAAGAAATGGACACAGCGACCCCATAGACTTCAACGGAGAAAAGTGAAGTCAATCAGAAGCATGTGAGCAACCTGTCTGTAGTGATGGCCAAATGAAGCGTTTCGAAGCATTATTGCTTTCTGATACAATCGTGTCGAAAATGGTTCATTACTCGAAGCTTCATTCAGATAGAAATTGCAGCACCATCTCCTGGTGAAGTAAATGTAATGCAACAAAGCTGACAACCATAAAATGCAAGTAGGCTTTGTTAACGCCCCGTTTATTACGTGTTTACCGAGGCGATCAAAGCTGAAACAGTGTAGTGCTGTGAAACTCATTTATTTAGGTGAATTTTACAGATACTGATGAATTTCATGTGTTCACCTTGATAATAAAACATTAAGCATGATGTGTGTGTGTAATTAAGGACAGAAGATCAGACCAGCTTAAAAAAAGTTGGAAACCATCACACAAATTCTAATGGTTTCTAATAAAATACCAATAGGAACCATTGGCTTTTACCATTTAAACCACTACAGAATTATTTTTTGGCACATATTCCATTAGGATGTAATGCCCCCACCAATAGAACCCAACACATATCAGAGACCCACATAGACCATTATAATTCCCATTACAACCAATAAAATTCCCATGAAAACCATTAAATCCAATAACATTTCTGTGATGGTTTCTATAGTTTTTTTGTTTGTTTTTAGCAGGGCAGTATCATGTGTGAAAGCTTTATCTTGTTTAGCTGTGGGAAGCAGAGCTCTATAACTTGTTAACTGGTGGGACTGATATTTGTGTATGTTGAAAAGGATGTGCTTGTGTAACTGGTTGTACTTGTATAATGTAGCAGAGGGTTTTTGAAGTTTCTGTGTCTTTGATGCATGTTTTTATGTCACAATGTTCATAGTTCTCCAATGAATAAAAAAAAATAATAATAAACGTGGCAGAGGATGTGCTTTGGGTACATCATGCAGAAGGCTTAGACAAAGTGTTCATTAAATGGTATGGTTTTTATTCAGAAATATTATTTTCTCCACAGTGTTTGGTGAAAGGCGATTTCTTTTCTTTTTTTAAACAATTTCACCAGCTTTAGAGAATATCCTCTCGCATGGAACAGATGATGCTGAAGGGTTGGTCAAAATCCCTTGCCTCTTCAAATACATATATAATCATATATCATTTTGAATGGTTATATACTTCCTTTATAAAAATCAATAATCAAATATATTCATTATCACATCATAATTTTTATATTCTTGTGCTTGTGAAATTATATTTTCTTAAATGCATGGATGCAAGTTACCAGTTTCTTTTAGGTGCATTCCAATCTTACTTTGAGATTGCACGTAGTACACGCAGGACACGAAGGCCACGTAACCCACAAGGCCGTTTGTCTCTTTCTCTGGGATCAGTAGAAAGGTTAGAGGGTCCTAAAGGCAGCGTGGACACATATGATCCTTCGTTGGACATATGGTCAAGCTATATTGAGCGTTACTATCAAACTTTAATTGTTGTATTAAAATGTATTCTTTCCAGTGTATTTCCTTCCTTGGGAGTAAATGTCAGTTATCTGTTTTTCTCCCAAACGAGTGAATGTTTTAGCATTATGTTTTGGTATACTTAACTGATAATAAGGAGCTCAGACTCTCTTCAGCCTTGATGGGAGCTGTTATTTGCTAGTGTCTGTTATTTGTGTGTGTGCGTATGACATTCTATGTTGGTTCTGGACGGTCGGACCAGACACCCCGGCGCCCTTCTCTAACCTGCGAGGCCACCACAGACCTAAATCCAATGAGTGGACGACAACTATCTTTACTAATGGCGATAGGCACCCCTATCTCCTCACATGTGTTAAATTGTTTAGGCTTTCATGTTTCTTAGCCAATGAGAATCATTCAACCTGTAAGCAATGACGTAGCTTAGACCTTGGAAATGGTATAACTGCTGTGATCTTTGTAACTGTAAGCGAGGCGGCCTACGAACTCCTGTGTGAGTCTTGAAGCTGACTTCTGCTGATGAAAATGCAAACTATCTTCAGTAAAACTTTTCTTTAATTTTTTATAATTCTGACTCCGGGTCTTCATTCTTCATATCTGGTTCTGGGTCTTTGACTGTATACCCCTTACAGTTATGGTGGAGGATGCGCAGGCAATTATTCTCGGTGACACCCCTGGCAAATCAACAAACAAGGTAGTAAGCTTTTGTTAATTGTTAGGGTTGTCTGACTGGAAGAGATTTTGAAGGAGAGCGGGAGAGCTTCACTCCGATGAGGCGAGTGAAGCTTCACTCCGATGAGGCGAGTGAAGGAGTAAGTTAATTATACTACTGACAGTATAAGAAGTCGCTGAGAGCGTCGTTAAGGGTAACGGCAGCAGACAGCGCAAGCGAAGCGTTCTCTGTGGGGGCCCCGCTGGGCATTACTGGTGTAGCACCACCCCAGCAGAGCACGTCCCTGGGCTAGAGGTCCAGTGGCACCGTAAACCTGCTCAATCTCTTCCATCTCAGATAGGGGATCCCCGAACTTAGTGAAGTGAAGCAGGCAGTTAGGGATACTAACAATAATAGGGTTGTTTGCCAGGGATGCATCAGGAACAATTCCGAGAGAAAAATTTAAAAAGTTGTGACCCAAATTGGCATGGACCAGTATATGTAACTGTGATTTTGGAGTATACTTTGCAGTTTCATCACGCAGAAGCCAAGCTGTGTTGTTCAAAGATCGCCGCCTCCATTTCTGCAATAACTTCAGGTGAGTATGAACCATGATTAAGATATGGCAAAAAAAAAAAAATGTAATAACTTAATCAGTAACCTGAAGAGTCCTGAAACAAATAGTGAGACAGGAAAAGCAAACGCTGTAAGCAGCTGTGCTCTAAAGCCCTCACTTTAAAGAAATTTGCAGAAATTATTAAGTAAATGGTAGTCAGGATTTTGATTCTGATTGGAAATTTAAACAACTTGACTGGCTACAAACAAACAAAGAAACAGAAAAATTAAAATGTTTAGCCTCGTATTGCTTACGATGATTACAAGAAGCAAGTGAAAGAAATTCTGGGTCAGGGATAATTTCCCTGGACAAGCGACTAAAGTTAAACAGACACTTTGTGAAAACAACTTAGAATATTTTGCAGCTTATGAAAATTAATGTTCTGCCAATAATAATGATGAAGATTATGATTGGGCTATTATGATTAAATCCGCCACTGGTGGACTGTAAAAGAATACAGAGAACTGCTTAATCAGTGGCTCTGTTTACATTCCTGAATGGGACACACACTGCTTCAAGGGCGTGCAGTAAGTTGGAGCCGTTGAGGCTGACACATGAACCCTTTTGAAGAAAATATCTATAATACTAATTTTTATAAGTGAATTGATGAATACAGGTTGATGTAAAATGAATGACTCCAACAAATGTGAGTTGCAGAATATATCAAAGTAACTAAAAGGATGATTGTGTTGCCATTAAAATTTTTAAAAAGATTTTAGATGATATAGAGAGACTAATCTCACAGATGATTTACCATAACTGCAAAAGTATCACAAGCAGAGAGTGCTTGCCTCGTCAAACTTAGTGTGAATCCTAATTGGAGATTGATAAAATCCAAGAGAAAACTTAAGTCAAATATTAAACTATGGTTGAGAACTTGACAATTAAAATTGAGATTGAGAAATGTGAAACGTTATTGAGAACTAGAATAATTATTTTTATGTAAAACAAATAAGCAGAAGCCGTACTGGTGTCACGTATCTGGTCCATTCACTTCCGGACATTCACCACCAGAGGTCTCCCACTCACAGCATGGACTCTTGCACTTCACTACAATCCCCATCATTCATTGCACTGACGATTCACACAGCTGATTCCACTAATCACGCTCACACTTGAGAACCATCACACACCCTTTATAACCCTTGGACTTCCTCTCTCTGTTGCCGGATATTGTTTCTTTGTACTGTATTGTCAGCGTTTAACACTCCCCAAGTGTTAGCTACTTACTGAGCCTTCCATTGAACTGTAGTCTTGCCTTGTCCTTCGTGTTTTGATTCCTGCCTGTGTCACTTGGATTTTCCCTCAGCCTAGCCCTTCGGATTCTGTTTGCACCTCGTCGACCCACGCTTGCCCTTAGGGTTTCTCTGTGCTATGCCTCTGCCATACCTGTCTGCTGTTCATTGACCTTGCCTGTACTAAGACTACGTTTTTGGAATAAAGCCTTGCGAATGGATCTGTACGTCTCTCCTCTGGTTCGTTCTGTAACAGAATATCCGGCCAAACAAGGATCCAGCGGCTTTTCGGAAGAACACTGGTCAGGTATGAACCTTGCAAGACTGTTACTAGCCCTAGAACAGGGTAAGCGACCGCTAGAGGTATATATTCATGAGTTTTTGGAGTTAGCATATTTTTCTGATCTGCCTGATTGCGTTCTCATTGACTTTTTTTGTGACGGCATAAATCAACCCTTAAGATCTCGATTAATCCATGAGGGTCCTCGTACATCGCTCAGTCATTTTTTAGATTATGCTCTACTATTAACAGGGTCGTTTTTCACTGTGGGGTTCGCAGAGGAATGCACCATTCCTTCCGTGCCTATAATGGCAGCCGCACCAGAGCCTTGTTACGTCTCAGCAGATCTTCCAGAGCCCTGTTACGTCTCAGCAGATCTTCCAGAGCCCTGTTACGTCTCAGCAGATCTTCCAGAGCCCTGTTACGTCTCAGCAGATCTTCCAGAGCCCTGTTACGTCTCAGCAGATCTTCCAGAGCCCTGTTACGTCTCAGCAGATCTTCCAGAGCCCTGTTACGTCTCAGCAGATCTTCCAGAGCCCTGTTACGTCTCAGCAGATCTTCCAGAGCCATGTTACGTCTCAGCAGATCTTCCAGAGCCCCACCAAGTCACAGTTGATCGTCACGAGCCAAGCCAAGTCACAGTTGATCGTCACGAGTCAAGCCGAGTCACAGTTGATCGTCACGAGTCAAGCCGAGTCACAGTTGATCGTCACGAGCCAAGCCAAGTCACAGTTGATCGTCACGAGTCAAGCCGAGTCACAGTTGATCGTCACGAGTCAAGCCGAGTCACAGTTGATCGTCACGAGTCAAGCCGAGTCACAGTTGATTTTCCAGAGTCTCGTCATGTCACCACTGACCAGCCAGAATCTTCTCACGTCCTGTCTGCCACACCCAGATATTCAAGGTCAGTGCTTCGATTTCCCAGTCTGGTTTCCAGTGTGAGGGATGCACCACTGGTTTCTGCACGCACAGCTGGTATCCCCAAACCCACTCACTTTGATCCCTCTGATCCTGCACTGATTACCCTGTCAGAAGCGCTTCCCATGATGGGGATCGCTCTATGTTGCGTTTGGGCTGCGTATACCACCTCAGAACTGCCCCAGGCTAAGGAACCCGCTGCAGTTAATCCAGAGGTGGCGGCACGAGCTGCAGAACCTCTTGAAGCGGCGGTGTTCGCTTCAGCCCCTTGTATGGTGGTTGCGCCCAGCAATGTCCTCTCAGCCTGTCATGTCAGGGTCAAAGGAACCATAGATGAGCACGGTACCTGTCTTGTTAATGAACTTTACCAGATTCTTGATGCTACCACTGTAGAACCTCCAGAGGTGGCGGCATCTGCTGCAGAACCTTTGGAGGTGTCAGAGGCGACTATTTATGAATTCTTGTCCAGCCCTGTTACCCATCCAGAACCTTCACCACTGGTCCTGTCCAGTCCAGGGTCTTCACAGCTTCACGTCAGCCACGTCCAGCCAGAGCTTCACGTCAGCCACGTCCAGCCAGAGAGTCACCACGACATGCCTGGGCTTCATGCCGAGCCTGCACTTCACGTCAGTCCAGCCGAGCCTGCACTTCACGTCAGGTCCGCACAACCAGAGACTGTCCTCGTCACGTCCGCACAACCAAAAACTGTCCGCGTCACGTCCGCACAGCCAGAGACTGTCCTCTTCACGTCCGCACAACCAAAAACTGTCCGCGTCACGTCCGCACAGCCAGAGACTGTCCACGTCACGTCCGCACAGCCAGAGACTGTCCGCGTCACGTCCGCACAGCCAGAGACGCTACGCGTCACGTCCGCAGAGCCGATGTCTGCTGTTCCCGAGCCGGTGTCTGCTGTTCCTGAGCCGAAGCCAGTGTCTGCCGTTCCTGAGCCAGAGCCAGCGTCTGTTTCAGTGTTTGTGTCTGTCTCTGTTCCTGTGTCAATGTCTGTGTTTGTTCCAGAGCCAGAGTCTGTGTCTGTTCCTGAGCCAGTGTCTGTTCCTGTGCCCATGTCTGTTCCTGTTCCGGAGCCAGTTCCTGTTCCAGAGCCAGTGTCTGTTCCTGTTCCGGAGTCGGTGTCGGATCCTATTACTCTCTGGTCTTCTCCGCCGTGGCCGCCAGAAGGATCCTCTCCGCCAGGACCACCTGAGGGGTGTTCTCCGCCCTGGCCGCCAGAAGGATCCTCTCCGCCGTGGCCGCCAGAAGGATCCCCAAGGGGTCCTCTCCGCCCTGGTCGCCTGCACAGCCTGCTCTGCTCTGGTGGTCTTTTGCTCCGCTGTGAGGATCTTTGTCTCCGTCCCGCCTTGGATGTTATTGGAGCGTCTGGAAGCCGCTCATTGGAGGGGGGCTATGTCACGTATCTGGTCCATTCACTTCCGGACATTCACCACCAGAGGTCTCCCACTCACAGCATGGACTCTTGCACTTCACTACAATCCCCATCATTCATTGCACTGACGATTCACACAGCTGATTCCACTAATCACGCTCACACTTGAGAACCATCACACACCCTTTATAACCCTTGGACTTCCTCTCTCTGTTGCCGGATATTGTTTCTTTGTACTGTATTGTCAGCGTTTAACACTCCCCAAGTGTTAGCTACTTACTGAGCCTTCCATTGAACTGTAGTCTTGCCTTGTCCTTCGTGTTTTGATTCCTGCCTGTGTCACTTGGATTTTCCCTCAGCCTAGCCCTTCGGATTCTGTTTGCACCTCGTCGACCCACGCTTGCCCTTAGGGTTTCTCTGTGCTATGCCTCTGCCATACCTGTCTGCTGTTCATTGACCTTGCCTGTACTAAGACTACGTTTTTGGAATAAAGCCTTGCGAATGGATCTGTACGTCTCTCCTCTGGTTCGTTCTGTAACAACTGGATTAACAGTTGCTAAATGCTGATTAAACAAACAGCTTGAAAAGTTGACCATGAAATAACTAGAAGCTGATGTTTTGCTTTCAAAAGATAAGTTTGTTATTGGCTGTAATGAAACAGTTTGCTTATCTGAATCTGATGTGTGCTGTGGCTGAAACTGCCAGTGCAACAGACTCAATCTGAGTGGAAATTTGTAATGCCTAAATTTCCTGATGTGTGGGCAAAAGACAAATATAAATAATATGTTTATTTGAAACCGTATGTAATATCTGGCAAAGATGCCTTAAGCTGGGATAGAGTTAAAAGATGGTAGATAAAGTTAGACGTTCAGAGTGCAGTGTACCAGTCCCTCTCTCATTCAATGTCTCTCTCTCAGTCAATGTCAGCTAAAAGCTGTTACCTGAGTCGGTGTCATAAGTGATAATAAGCTATTTGTAGTGACATCTTTGATTAGGTTATTTTAGGACCAGTAACTTCTTTGTCTGATCTTAGTCCCCACCATGAAACGGGGGAGGGGCCGACGGAAATGTACACTGAATGTACGGTTGTGATCTAAATTCACTGAGTATAATCCAAGTAGCTAGGTTGCTGCTTTTAAGATAGTTAATGGATTTAAGTGATTAAATACTGTTGTTATTAATCTGTCTCCCTGTGTGAACACTATTAGGCAATCCGAATGGCCCTGGTGACTCTTAAACGTGCCTTTCCTAAGCTCCAGAAAACAGCTGAGTTCTGTTGAAGAGAACTGATTGTGTGATTGGAAAGAGCGGTCACCAGTGGGCACGAGTGACCATCTCTATGACGGGTAAGACCTTCTATTGGCCAGACAGGGGGCAACCTAAGCCAGAGTGGATCACGTAAAGTCACTGGGCATCTCAAGATGGAGGTGTTTATGTGAGAAAGGTATGAGAGTGGAGCGGATGACTGTGAGGCCAGCAGCATCCTTTATCGTTAGGGCGGATGAGCTGTGAGGAGTGACAGGCAGTCTGACCCAGAAACGTGAGTGTTCCTCTATACCAATCACAAGAAACCGCATTAGTTGTATGGCTTGTTTTTTTTATTGTGACAAGCGTCTGCAAATATGCCAGGGGAAAACACCCTGATGGAGATTATAGATAAAGGGCTAACAGAAATGGGCTTTCAAGAGCCAGCTGAGGCCATGAAGTGATTCCCATTAGTTGTTGTGGAGACAGTAGCAAAACTTTTTATGTACTGGTTTGCCTTAAGGGCAAGGAAAATCATAGTGTTGATTTTGAACTAATAGGTCTATGACATAGTTTTAACTCCTGAAGGTCGTTAGACATGGTGGTGGCTAAAGATGAAGACAGCTTTTGTAGATTTGAGAAAAGTCTGGATAACAAGGTGAATGGTCAAAGGTTATTGTAATTAATTTAATATTACATTATGTCTAAGTTACAGCCTTAGAAGGCTGTTGAAAAAGATTATTTATTTATAGTGAGAGAGACTGCTTGAGCAGAGGAAGGGATGGTAACTGTGTCTGTCTTTCCATTATTGGCCTGCTAGAGCAAGCTGAAGCAAAATAATGATAATGAAACAAAACAACCCAGCTGACCTTGTTAAATTCTAATGAATAATGAACAAGACATGCTTTGAAACTGGTTGGGAGACCATGTAAAATTAGGTAGAAGCTACCGGAAAATGGGAAGTTTAAAATCTTATTTAAAATTTAAATCTTTTAGCAATAATATAAAGAAAAATGAACATTGAAAATGAACAGTTAACATATGTGTGTCTAGTATGAGTGCGTATGATGGTGACAGCACTTTATGTCTTGTATGTGTTAGTTTGGGGTACTATTATTTCCTGATTTTGAGGATATTGTGTCATTAACCTCTGGAATTAGTGTTTTATCATTACAGATGGGTTAAGTGAAATGACCAACTTTAGAAAAGTTGATAATTCTAAGTCAATCTGATGAAAAGACAATGCAGAACATGGGACGAGCTTTAATTGGAGTGGTTCTCCAGCTCTGTCTGCTATTGGTAATTATGAATGCTTTTGTCATTTATGATATTGAACTGAATTACTCTCTGGATTAGTATTTTATATAAATTGGAATTGTAAAGAAGATTGCCGTCCATTATGGGGTAAAACTCTTGTCTAAATTCAACTGAGGGTCTAAATTTAAATAGACAACTAGGTGGGATCATAAGGATACACGTAGGAAAAAAAAAAAAAAAAGATATATATATAGACTTGACGGCAGAGAGACAAAGTGACACATTGGCTAAGTCACTATCCAAATTATCCAGAGTGAGCTCCCTCATTTTTTATTGAAAGGCCGGAGGGCGAACAAAGAAGGAGTGAATATAACTTCTAAAAAGAAATGGTATAACTGCTGTGATCTTTGCAGTTTAGAAAGCTGGTATAAATGAGGATATTGCTTTGTGGCTTCACAGCCGCCAGGTTTCAAACCTGTCAACACTGGATTGGGCTGTCAAAGCAGTCAGGTGGTTCACTACAGGAGTGAACCAGTGTGTTTGCTTCAGACGTCATTTTCACGTGACTAGTGACGTAATGATACAAGCTCCGAAGCAGTGGTTCATTGCAAGGACCGATCGAGTTTGAAGCAAGCTTCGGAGCGTCGGTGTCAGATGTAACATCACTACCTGTCTGATTGCACCGCAATAAGTGTACAACCGATATACGCTTAATGGCGAATAAGCTCACTCGTTTTAATTCACTCCTTCAAGTTAAGTCTTCTAGTAGCGACAGAGAGCGTGAGTATTAGCTGTCCATGAGCTAATCAACTTTATGACTCTATGGGCTTCTCCCTTGACTTTATGCCTCCACGTCCCCCCGATTGCCCACGAGCTTCTCCTCCTGTCTATACGGTAATTTCTCTAGTGTGCGACAGAGAGTCGCGTGATTATGACACAATAGTTAGCATATTTTTACAAAAACGGGTTCTACGGGGCCATAACGTAAGATACAAAGTAATGGAGACTTTTATACATTTTGGTGTTTCTTTAGAAATAAAGAATGGACAAATGGAGTCTTTAAACGCCTCAGATGTAAAGTTATTCGCTGTCAAAGTGACGGCAAAATGAATGGGAGTCAATGGAATGCTAACAGCAGGTGATAGCTTGCTAGCCAATGGCGGCTCTCATGGAAGGTACGCTTTCCAGCTTCCTACCCCCTTGGAAGTAACACTGCTAGTGTTGTTAGACGTAACTGTACAACTCACTTTGGCGAAATCTATACCCTCAAATAGGGCATTATTTAAGGGGACAGGGATTTGTAGTGTTGTCCGAAACCATAGTGGATGTTATTGAGTGCACACATTCAATCCCACATTGTACCGCAATAAGTGTACAACCGATATATACGCTTAACGGCTGTCCGAATGAGTTCACTCGTTTTTATTCACTCCTTCAAGTGAACTAACATAGGGAATGGTGATTGAGGGTTTAGGGGGCGATTTCGGAATCAGCCATTGTTATTTGTTGATTTTGCAGATTGGCAGTGGCAATCAAAATCAATATTTGCTACCAGAACGTTGGGGGCCTTAAGCACATAAATAGGTGATTTCGCGCAAATTCATCTAAAAGCGCCAAATTTGGCACAGATGTAGCACAGGTCATACCGAAATGATTTAGCTAGGGCGCCGGAGCCAGCGACCCTCAGGGCCAAGATGGCGGCCAAATCCAATATGGCCGCTACCTGAAAAGGGTTCCCGCTATAACTTTTGAACCACATGAGTTACAAATACAAACTTAATATGTTTTTCAGCTTAATTGATCATTGGAAACACATGGGAATGTTTATATTTATGACACAGTATATCTGGACCCCTTGATCCTCCAATTCCAATATGGCCGCTGTCAGTGATGGGAATAAATAACACCGTTACTAACGGCATTACTTTTTCCAGTAACGAGTAATCTAATTGATTACTCTTCTCATCTTAATAACGCCGTTCCCGTTACTGCCAAAAAATGCGGCGCGTTACTATAACTGATGAAGCTGGGGTTTTTTTTTTCATCAGACCAACTAGATCTCTGAGCGAGAGGCAAATACTTTTTTTACTGTTCTTCCTTGGTTAGTGGGCAGAGCACGAGACAAGCGCATAAATGCTGACGACTGAGGTAGAGTAAAATGTCATTGTAAGCCAATCAGAGGTAGAGTTGGGCGGGTGTTCGAAAGCACGCATAGTAGTAGGCATTCGGCACTTTTGACTCAGCTCACTGAAAAGAGCCGGCTCTTTTGGCTCACAAACGGCTCTTTAAATGACTTTGACTATAATATTTAATTTTTTTTTACATAATTATTTAATTTCTATAGGCTAAATTTGTAAAAAATAGAGTCGGCTCTTCAGATATGCGAGCCATCTCCCGACGTTCACCTAAAAGAGCCGGCTCTTAGAGTCGCCTCATTCGCGAATCGCGAACGACCCATCAAAAGCTCATTCGCGAACGAGTCGATCCATCATCACTAACGGTTAACGCTCATGAATTGCGAACGACCCATCATAACGCATAGTCGGACAGGACAGGACACACAATGAACAACACAAGCAAGCCAGTCAGTCAACGAGAGACAGGTATGGCGACGAGCTTAACAAGCTTAATTTTATTTTGCCCAGTTGTGGCCTGTTGAGGGGCAATACATATCAAAAGTTCCAAAACATCTATTGTGTTATTTGCATTGATCCACTATATAAACATAATATCTACATGGCATTTGATTGGAGGCTAGTCTCACTTTGTCCCACAGCAACATTTTTTTTTTTAGATGTGTGTACAATGTTTCATGTTTCTGTTAATGTATTGTATTAAGTGTCCATTTCATTATAATATTCAGATTTATCATAAATAATTGAACATGCACATGTATTGTAAGTTCGTTAAAGAGGGGTAGAGGTGGGGTCACATTTGAGCATTTAAAATTTAATTTTACTTGAAAGTAACGCAATAGTTACTTTCTTAAGTAACTAGTTACTTTTAAAATTTGTAACTGAGTAACTAATTTAGTTACTTTTTGGAAGTAGTAACTAGTAACTGTAACTAATTACTTTTTAAAAGTAACTTGCCCAACACTGGCCGCTGTCCAAAAAATCAGTTTGGGCTGTAGTATGGGGCCTTACACCCCATTGTTTGCGCAAATTCATCTACAAGCACCAAATTTGGCACAGATGTAGCTGAGGACATACTGAAATGATTTAGCCAGGGCGCCCGAGCCAATGGTCCCTGTGACCAAGATGGCAGCCAAATCCAAAATGGCTGCCGCCTGAAAGGGTTTCTGCATAGCTTTTGAGCCAGATGAGATACAAATACAAACTTGATGTCTATTTTACCTTTTTTGACCATGGGAAAGCCATAGGAATACTTACATTTATGATTGGGTATATCAAGACCCCCCAAATTCCCTAAATCCAACATGGCCGCCGCCTGAAAGGGATTCGGCTTTAGCTTTTGAGCCAGATGAGATAGAAATACAAACTTGATGTCTATTTTACATTTTTGACCATGGGAAACCCATAGGAATACTTACATTTATGATTGGGTATATCAAGACCCCCCAAATTCCCTAAATTCAAAATGGCCGCTGTCTGAAAAAGGGTTTTGACAACTTTTGAACCAAATGAAAACTTAAATGTTTATTTTTCTTTTTACCATGACAAACACACGGGAATACTTACATTTGTGATTGCCTATGTTTATACCCCACATTTGCATTTACAAGAAAGCATACCTGATCATTCATACTTTATCAATTAGAAAATTGGTGGGAATATTTGGAATGTAGGGAAGACATATATGAGGGAGAGTCAGAATTCCAGCATAGATTTGGGCAATACTGAGCAAATATTGAGAATATTAGTTGATTGCATGGACTGTGGTGGAGCAGCTGTTTAGTTCTACTCCATGCTTGTGAGCAAGATCCATAGTCATACATATATGATCAGTCCCATGAGCAGACTCTATGAAAACCCTGAAGCCCTCACGCTCTTCATGCTGGTAGGGCCTGACTCGTCACACAACTGTTCCTTTCCCTTCGGTCCAGGCCTGATGCAGACATGGCAGAATTCTTCAGGTTCGAAAATCAAAGGGAGCCACCCAGCATTTCCAACCAGGGGCGTTTACGCAATGGTACAATGTCAGACATTCTCGAATGCATGAAGGTGAAAAAAACCCATGTAGCAGCAGCTAGAGATGCAACTGTAGTTGTGCTTGATGGTGCTGTAATGGTCCAAATGGTCTGGCCAACTACTGAAAAAACATTCCATGACTACGTTAACACCAATATTGCTGGGTTTGTGAGGTCACACATGAGCTATGAATCTGTCACGCGATTGGATATTGTGTTTGATACATATCCAGAGGAGAACCTCAAAACACAAAATCACCAACGCAGAGGAACCGGATCAAAAACTAAAGTAGATGGGAGAACTCCAATTCCAAAACGTAACTGGAACAGTGACTTCCTGAAAAAATGAGGACAACAAGGATGAACTATTTGGATATATCAGTGAAGAGATAACCAATCATGGCATGTCAGGTAAACTCCTCCTTTTCCACCAAGAAATATGCTGTACTCTCCAACAGACCAGGGTATGACATGTCTGCCCTTCAGCCTTGTAATCATCCAGAAGCAGATACAAGAATGATCCTGCATCTTGCACATGCTGGGGCCAATGGCCATAAAAAGGCGTTTGTTCGGACTGTCAACAGCGATGTTGTCATATTTGCCATCCGCTTCTTCAACACACTTGGCCTCACAGAGCTCTGGATCGGCTTTGCAGGTGGAAAAAACTATAGGGACATTCCTGCTCATGAAATCAGAAAGGATCTTGCTCCCCAGAAGTCACTGGCCTTACCACTCTTCCACGCTTTAACAGGCTGTGACACAACCTCAGCCTTCCTGGGCCATGGGAAAAAGAGTGCATGGGCAGCTTGGGAGGCAACACCAGATCTCACAGAATCCCTGGTTACCCTCACCTTGGAGCCTGAACAGATCAATAATGATGTCCATGTCCAAGACTGGAGCGTATGGTAGTCATCATTTACAGCAAGAGCTGTGGTTCCAGCTGTGTGGATGAAGCTAGACATAACCTTTTCTCGAATGGTACCAAGTCTCTCGAGAACCTGCCTCCTACCCAAGCTGCACTGATTCAGAACATCAAAAGAGCATTGCTGCAGGCCAGCTTCTACTGGAATCAGGCAACCGCTGTTCAGCCAGATATCCCAGAGTTCAATGCATGGGGATGGTATCGGGACTCTACGAGCAAGACTTGGGAACCTTAATGGACTTATCTCGGAGACGCCAGTAAAGCCTGCACCATTCTCCTCCACTGTGGCTGCAAGACAGCATGTAGAGGGCACCGTAAGTGCTGTAAAGCCGGAGTTCGTTGCACTTCTATATGTGCAGGTGAGGGTGCTTGTACAAACAATGATGGTGGAGATGATGAGAGATCGGGTGATTGTGAGTGATAATGATAATTCATTTGAGAGGACCATGAGAATTCACTGTTGTTTTTTAATATTATTGCTGTTTTTTTGTTATGCTAAGCAAACCTTTAAGAGTTTTAGACAAATTGACTATATTATTTAGGGCCGACTTCTAATAGTCGAGGATTCGACGATTCGATTCGGAGAGGTCTGATTCGACTATGAACCTCATAGTCGAATAGTAGGCAAGTGTTATGAGGGGTGTGACGTTATTATATAACCGTGAGACCGACGGTTATAGTTGAACATAGTCATTAGAACTCTATAACCGCCAAAACCGTGCTATTAAAATATTTTTTACAAACATTTTTTATCATAGAGAATGTTTAAATACTAATTTCATCTTACGAGGGAAACGGAGGCGGAGTTAGTGGTGCGATCGGAGGCTGAGGTGCTGGAGATGATTCGGGAGAGGTCTGTGCCCATTTACCGATCAGAGCGCGCGCTGACACGGAGTAAAGCCTTGTTTATACTCGACGCGTCCGCAGGAGCGCGAAGGTGCGGACGGCAAAAAAATGACCCGTTGGGTGCACAAGACCCCATTTCGCTTGGCTGTGTGCACAGCTTTTTTTGTAACAGCGCGCGACGCCGCATCCGAGGATGAAGGACTTCAAGCCGAATCTGCCCGAGCATGTAGGCTACGTCTCACCGCACCGGCACACAGTTCGCGCGTCTAAATTGCAAAGTTTATTGCAAAGTTTTTTTGTTAAGGTTTTGTTTACTGTGTGTGATTTATTTAAAACAAAGCACGTTCATTGCAACGTTTTTTTGTGTTAAGGATTCATTTAATGGAAAGCACATTCACTTCTAGATGTCTTGCTGTTCATTTTAAATAAACGTAGAGCGAGTTGTCCTATAACAGACGAACAGTTATTCAACCGAACGTATAGCTGCTATCTAAAAAAAAAAAAAAAAAAGGTTCGACTATCAGTCGACTACGGCCAAATCTAACGAATCAGATTCGACTATGAAAATCCTTAGTCGAAAACAGCCCTAATATTATTATATTATTCTTTTATCAATTTGAGATAATATAAATATTGCCTTGCAATAATAATTGTCTTATTCTTTCTTATGATTACACTTTGAAATGTATTCACCTGTGGTACACTGAAAAGCATTTCACATTTAAAAGGAAATGAATCAACATTGAGAATAACCTTCAAAGTTGTGGTAAAAAAAAGGATTTTCAACCACAGTCTTGAAAAGAATACAGGATCCAGACTTACACAAGCATAAATATAAATATGCCAATGGACTTCCTGTGGTCAATAAACATAAAATAGACATCACATCCTCATTTGTAGCGCATTTGGTTCAAAATTTGTAGCCAAAACGCTTTTTCGGACAGCGGCCAAATTGAATTTAGGGAATTTCCCCCAAATTGGCTTTAGTCTTACCAGTCTTCTTGATATACCCAATCATAAATGTAAGTATTCCTATGGGTTTCCCATGGTCAAAAAAGGTAAAATAGACATCAAGTTTGTATTTGTATCTCATCTGGCTCAAAAGCTATAGCCGAATCCCTTTCAGGCGGTGGGCATATTGGATTTGGCCGCCATCTTGGTCTCAGGGACCATTGGCTCAGGCGCCCTGGCTAAATCATTTCAGTATGTCCTCGGCTACATCTGTGCCAAATTTGGTGCTTGTAGATGAATGTGCGCAAACAATGTCCCATCTACTGTAAAGCCCATAGCCATACTACAGCCCAAAATGCTTTTTTGGACAGCGGCCATATTGGAATTGGAGGATCAAGGGGTCCAGATATACTGGGTCATAAATATAAACATTCCTATGTGTTTCCCATGATCAATTAAGCTGAAAAACATATCAAGTTTGTATTTGTAACTCATGTTCAAAAGTTATAGCCAGAACCCTTTCGGGCAGTGGCCATATTGGATTTGGCCGCCATCTTGGCCCCGAGGGTCGCTGGCTCCGGCACCCTAGCTAAATCATTTCAGTATGATGTGAGCTACATCTGTGCCAAATTTGGTGCTTGTAGATGAATTTGCACAAACATTGTCCCATCTACTGCAAGGCCCCATAGCCATACTACAGCCCAAAATGCTTTTTTGGACAGCGGCCATATTGGAATTGGAGGATCAAGGGGTCCAGATATACAGTGTCATAAATATAAACATTCCTATATGTTTCCCATGATCAATTAAGCTGAAAAACATATCAAGTTTGTATTTGTAACTCATGTGGTTCTAAAGTTATAGCCGGAACCCTTTTCGGGCAGAGGCCATATTGGATTTGGCCGCCATCTTGGCCCCGAGGGTCGCAGGCTCCGGTGCCCTAGCTAAATCATTTCAGTATGATGTGAGCTACATCTGTGCCAAATTTGGCGCTTTTAGATGAATTTGCGCGAAAATGTGCTTAAGGCCCCCAACTACTAAACATTCTGTTCGGTGTGTGTAACATATTCACACTGACATTTATTAAATTAAACAGTCAGGGTGGGAACAGAAAAACATGAAGCTAAAGGATGCATATGATCATAAAAATGACAAATGAAACACCCTAGATTCATGTGAACATCTAGGACATGCGTGACTGAAGGATATCACAAGTCCACATCCACTGTGCCATTTGAGAATGCATGTCTAATTTTGAAATAAAACAAATCATTAGTTTCAGTCCACCCACTCTTTTAGAAGGGTAACAGAGTATTTTTATTTTATTTGGGAAAATATGCAAACTCCAAATTATCATGTAGGCTACTCTTAAAGATGTATGCAATCCAGTTATTTATTCCAATCCAGTTTGTTAGGTCTGAAATCATTTTATTTTATTACAAATTTAATGAAGAAAACATCATTAAAGTGAAATGAAACCCCCCTTTTTCAGCCTGTTTCACACAGATTTGAAAAAAGACTAAAGTGTGTTTAAAGCTGTGGAAAAGAGGAAGTGTAGATTGTGGGAAGTGTGATAGAAATATTTTATGTAATGGGTATTTTCAATATTAAATGTACAGAGAAATACAGACTAAGGATGCTCAAGACAAAAGCCATATTTACTTAACCAAAAAGTGTTTAACACAGTAGAACAGTCATACGATTAGTTTGGATCATTACAAACCAATCACCAGAACAAATCACAGTGAAGAAGACTTGGGTCACATTGATTTTTACTCAACTGTATGATATAAATGTACATGTATCTTTCTATTCAGGAGACTCATTTGGTTGTTGTGGCCAGTGATCTCCCGGCCGTGAATAAAACTATTTAATAAAACATTTCTACGAAGAGCAACTAGGGAGTCGTGTCAGGTATATGTTACGCAGTTGAGAAACAGATTCTACCCTCAGAAGACAACAACAGAAACAGATCAAGTGTGATTGAGTTAGTGATAGTAGCTTCTTGACGGGACGCCGCCACCTTACTTCAGGGAAGTATTGTATTGTATTGTAAGTATTCTTGGAATTCAGGGAATTACCTTAAGATACTGTTATTATTTTTAACAACTGGAAGTTGTTTAAATTGTCCGTGGTGAAGAAGTCAGATTAAGTTAGGTGGTATTCGTATTAAAGGTACAAAATGCAGGATTTTTGCAGTAAAATATCCAAAAACCACTAGGCCAATGTTATATATTTTATTTAGTTGATTACTTACAAGATCCCAAATGTTTCCAACTATTTGTAAATCGTGAGAAAACTGTGATTTTAACCAAGGAAACGGGGCGTGTGAGCAGGGGTGAGGAGTCGCCATGGCGTCATGTCCGCGTTATCCCTGGTTTCCGCCAGGTTTCCGCTTGTACTGCCATAGTAACCATGGCGACAGACGTGGACAACTGGGTTATGCCTAGCAGGACGCTCACGCTGTTGTTGTTTTGTTTAAACATTATGGACCATGGCAAGCAGACTTTGAGACAAAAAGAGGACTAAAACGAAGATCGACATCTTTCGAGATGCCGAGAGCTCCACGTCCGCGACTAACTTCGACTTGACAGAGACGCGAGTGTTGCATGTACTTTATTAGACAGGTGAGCAAATGTACATAAAACTAACCAATGTTATTTAGTTCAACATGATGAAATGTTAGAATATGATCTGTATGTTATTTTAATGTTGATCTAGCTTACTGCTAGTTTCATACAGCCAACAAACAACCTAACTAACAACATTCAACACACTCAAATGTAGTTTAGTGTGATAGTGTAACTGTTAGAGCAAGTGAAACAGCGCTGCGTTACCTCAAGTTTAATTTGTCTAATAAACTGACCTGTGAGTAGTAATTCAGCACTTGCGTGTAGTTCGGGAGAATGAAATGTCCTAATTATTTTATATCCGCGGCACTCGCGTTGTGCGTGGCGCTGGTATAATGTTATGTCTAGCAATCGTGCCCTGCTTGATATCACAGTCACAGTCAGCTTGACGAAAAGATCCATAATTACGCTTAATGCGGAATATACGTCATCAATATACGCCTTTGTTATTGTAAGAGGTTAGCGACCCCTGGTGGCGAAAAATCCTGCATATTGTACCTTTAAGAATTCCCCACGACACAAGAGAGGAAACAACCACCAATAAAACACAGACCTACAACTGTCAGCGGACAGGAGACAACACAGGTAACTCAGTTCACAAAGGTTTATTTGCAGGTGGCAGAGATCGAGAGGAAGAAACAGGTAAGTGTTCTGATAGTCTCTTGGAGGTGCTGGGTTTGTGCTGGCAGATAAAGAGCGAAAGATCTGGAGTGAAGACAAATGATGATGAAGGACAAAGAAGGTGAGGAATCTCAAACGTGAGACGATCAGGGGTGTGTTTCCCGAAAGTATCGTTAGCCAACTATGGTATTTTATGGTTCCGTCGTTATCAGCATAGTTCAACGAGTCAGTGTTTCCCGAAACCATCTTTCCAAAGAACATTCGCAAACAGCGTTGCAAAGTTGTGTGGTTTGAAAGACAGCTCTCGACCTGTGGTTAGAAGCATAGTTTCTATATTGCATGACATTTGGACGTAATAAATCCTTATCTTGAGCAAAATAAGCAAGCTGACATTCAGTGCAACCTGTGCCTTTTATTTAGAATAGGCCTACATACAAATGTAATTTACGTCTATAGATTTATAGATTTACGTCTATTGACAAACTACAAATGTAGTTTTTCAAAAGATTTAAAGTACCGTGTTTGAAGACTGCGCATGTGTGAACGTGCTCTACTATGTAAGAACGAGCCAAATATTGAGTCTGGTAATAAAGCAAAATAACTGAGAAAAATTAGAAATAGTCCTCAGTTGACATGTCTGTAATTTATATTAAAAAATCTAGCATTAATTGGATCTCAAACAGTTTCATTAAAAGTAGTTATTACTCCACCACGTGTGAGACGTCATAAAACAACGTGGTTGAACAATACTTTGCAACAATACGGTTTCGGGAAACAGTCGTGACTAGCTAGTTGATTTCTCCAACGATGCATCGTATTATAGTAGTGAAGCAGCGAGCTATTGTACGGGAAACACACCCCAGGTAAGGAGCCGGGTAAGTTGAGTCGTAGTGATCAACAAGGTCAGATGATTGTAAAGTGAGAGGTGACTGCTTTTGAATTAGTGCTGATGAGCTGGTGCAGGTGCGCTGGATTAGTATTCAGATGAAGCTGATCGAGTGGGTGGAGCTGAAAGGTCTGGTGTTGAGGTGTTGCCTCCGTGACAACACTCACATTAGACAAATTAATATTAAAATATGAGAGAAAAAACAAACAAGTTGGGGGCACCTTTAAAAAAAGTCCTATGACAACACACTAACAAAAATCTTATCATTAGAGACTAACAACTATCATGAACAAATTATGATGTAGACATCTGACAGAAAGTATTTGTATTTTATGTCTGTGATTATGGGCAGCACAAGTGTCTGAGCGAGAAAGTATTTCCTTCAGATCTGGTTTCTCTCATGATCCAACTGTCTGTGAGTTGCTTTGAGTTTTAATTTAATGCATCCTGAGAGTGTTCATTTGGTCCAGAAACAGTATAAATTAGATCTAAATGAGACCATAAATTAAAATGATGTTGAAAATATGTCCACAATGGCCACATTTGAACTAGTTTATAAACCTTGTACGAAGAGGGTCCATGAACATCTAGATCGGATGTGCAGAACACGTCAAAAAAAAGACGTCATAAAAACTTTCATTCTGGCTCCTCAGTAGACGTCTTTTCAACGTCCAACTTTTGTGACAAAGACGTATTTTGGACATCATTATTTTCCTCTGAGCTCTTAAAACCCTCATGGATTCTCAACAATCCCAAAACTCATCCACATGTAACAGACGTATATTATACGTGGACTGAATTTCACACAATTTGGGGGAGAGTGCAAAGTTACATAGATGACCTGATAACCTAACTTTACAAGATGCCCTACTGGGACTGATGTTAAAGCTCACACGGGAATGGCTCAGATGTTTGTTCAAAAGTATTTATTTTAAGTATGGTATCTTTCAGTTTTACTCATGTCCAGGAAATCCCAGCTGACTTTAAACAGCCATTTTAAGTGTTTTAGCAGCACATTCTCAATGCATTCAGATCAAAAGGAAATGATTGATATACATAAATCTGCAGAACAACAGTACAAGTTTCATTATGTTATACATATTAGCAGCAAACAGGTGTTTTTGGTGTATTTTTACAGTATTGCATTCAACAAACTCAAACCACAGAAGGCCTCAGTTTTAGATCTAGAAAGAAAAGTGGTTTCATCTGTTGAGAGCATGAGCAAGAGAATGTGTCTGTACTGGACGTGTGTGGTTAATGTGTATCAGTGTTTGCATGTCTTGAGGCGTTGATAGTGTGAGTGTGTTATTGTGAATCTGTGGGGTTGAAGAACTTCCACAATTTTACTTCCTCTTCATGCAAAATATAACGTTTACTGCAAAATAAAGTAGGGGAGTATGGTTGTAACACTTTTTGCTTCAGTATCTATAACTCACTGAATTTTGTAGCTAGAGTTCTCAAACTTTTATACAAAGTACCCACATGTGTTCACTACAAATTGCACCAATTCAATCCTCTACAAGAATATCACAGACCTCGTGGGTTGGTGTCAAATACATGGTGTAACTTCATTACAACCTACCCCAATACCGGGGTAGGTTGTAACACATGCTGGGGTAAGTTGTAACAATTACACAAAAGAAGCAAAATTGGATGCCACACTATAAGATATGCTTCAAAAACAGGTTTATTGACATAAAATAACAATGTCTCACTCCCTCTCTGGAACAGACTGTCTGATTAACTTGTCTGTGTGTATATGTAAATGTGTCTACTTGAACGAACTTACTTAACAGTATACTTGATAAACATACTACAATTTCTAACAAAAGACAATATCTGTGTGTGTGTGTGTGAGAGTGTGAGTGAGTGTGTGTGTGTGTGTGTGTGTGTGTGTGTGTGTGAGAGCTGATCTGACTGACCTATTTGTGACCTCATCGGATGCTTTTTTTTTAAAGACTTTTAATGTCACACCTCTGTCTGTCTTTCTTTTCCACTGCCTAGGTATTCTATAAAAATATTAAAATCAATCAGTTGTATGATAGGGGATGGTTGTAACACAAGTGTTACAACCCACCCCACCCCTGTCAGTCACTGTTTAGCTAGCTGTATTAGCATACTGGTTTGAAATTAGCAGGGGAAAACTGCATCACATGCTGCCTAAGAAACTACATTTTAATCTAATATAAGTCAAACTATTTTATCTGCAATAGTTTAGATACTAGACAAAATGACAAAAAATGTTCTCTATAAATTCAAAATGTGTCGGTTTCCAGACTTGACAACCACCATGCGGTATCAGGGAGGAAGTAGGTAAATACTGAAATGATCACATGACTCCTATCTTATCCCTAAGTGGTGGAAATAGTTGTGTTACAACTCTCCCCGTGTTACAACCATACCCGGAATGGAAAATGTTTATTCAAAATACATTCTCTTTAAGATCTTACTGTGTGAATGTGAAATATTAAAGCAACACCAAGTAACTTTTCCTCTGCGGTCGCCCTACAGGTTGGAAGCGGAATTGTCCATTACCGCTGTCGTAAATAATTTAGCCTATACCGCAGCCTACTGTCGCACACACACTCGCTGTTTATCCAGCATCGGCTTTGGAATGAACGATGTCCACAGACAAGGTAGAGTATTTTACATGATTTCATGAAAGTATGATGTATTGCGACATCAGAAACGAAGAAAACTAAATAATGACTACTGTAACGCTTGACGTAAAGCAAGTCAAATTTGTAGTTCCCTATCGGTCAGTCACTACAACGTAGGTCAGACTGACCAATAGGAATCTCGCTAGAGAGCCAATTTACTTCGAGTGAATCTAAAACAAGCCAATGCACATTGGCGTGCAATCATTTGCAACAGCTGTGCTTCTTTGTCAGCGCTGGTATATATCGAGCGGCTGTTGTGATTGCACTTCAGCTTTTTGCTTCGGAGCCTAAACTTCGATGCCTCTGCTTAGAGTGACTTCTTTCTGCAAGCAAACTCTCTCTCTGGTACGGGTGTCACGGCGCGACAGCGTGGACAGATCTCCTCTCTCCGGCGAAAAAACCCAAAAGCTGTTTTCACAGCTGGTAAAACTGAGCACGAGAGCTGATCAGCGCACGTACGGGTGCACATTCCCGGCCGTGATCGTCTGCATCTGTCCCCCTGTGTGCCTCAGTATCAGCGAGAGCAGTTCCTAAAAGAGCTTACACAGATAGTTTGCATCTTTTTAAAGATGACATTCTATCTGTGTGTTTCTGGATGCGGTCGTTACCTGGGATCGCGGGATGGTCACGAACGCTGTCTTGTGTGTCTGGGCTTACAACACGCACAGGCAGCGTTCGTGGATGAGTCATGCACCCATTGTGGGAAGATGACCATCTCGGAGCTGAGGTCGAGACTCTCGTTCCTGCAAAGGAGCGGAGTCCCCGTGCCGGCGCCCCGTTCCAATCCTTCTGCGAGGGTTGCTTCGGACGCTGGCGCGGGTGACCTGAGGATTACAGTGAGCGCGCTTCCTTCGGGGAACCAACCCCCTAGGAACCCTCACTCCTCTCAGCCTCCGCAACCATGTGAGCTGCCAAAGGAGCGCGCTGGACCATCCACGAGGTGTGTACCGAGGTGTGTTTCCTTTGGCGCTCCCGGCGATGAACAGATGTCGATCGCGGCATCGGAGGGTGGGTCAGATGTCTCTGCGGACGACGTGTCGGAGCCGCTGCCTCCTTCGGGGGTGCCAGCGGTGCCCGATACGGACCCGGAGATGATGGCCATGCTTTCCCGGGCCGCCGAGAGGGTCGGACTCGTGTGGAACCCTCCACCGGGTCCCGAACCCTCGAGGCTGGATGATTGGTATCTCGGGGTGGCGCGTGCTGGCTCTCAGCAACCCACCCCAGTGCCTTTCTTCCCGGAGGTGCATGAGGAGCTCACTGGGACGTGGACGGCACCTTTTACTGCCCGAAACCGCTCCAGTAGTTCCTCCTCCCTCACCACCCTTGACGGCGGGGCAGCTAAGGGTTACGCGCGCATCCCGCCGGTGGAGCGGGCCGTTGCTATGCAACTGTGCCCTAACTCCACTTGGCGCGGAGAACCGTGTCTCCCTTTCCGGGCCTGTAAGTACTCGTCGGACTTACTCGTTGGCAAGGCTTACAAGGCCTGTGGGGAAGCTGCCTCTGCCATGCACGCTATGGCGTTGCTCCAGGTCCATCAGGCCAAGGCACTGAAGGAACTGGACTAGGGTGGTCACGACCCACTGGTGTTCCAAGAACTCCGGCGGGCGACGGACCAAGCGCTTCGTGCGACGAAGGTTACCGCTCGCTCAGTGGGCCGTGCGATGTCCACAATGGTGGTCCAGGAACGCCATCTCTGGCTGTGTCTGGCTGACATGCGGGAGACCGACAAGCTCCGGTTCCTCAACGCCCCCGTGTCCCAGACCGGCCTCTTCGGCGACGCGGTCGAGAACTTCGCCCAGCAGTTCTCTGCCTGTACAGAAGCAGACTGAGGCCATCAAACACATCCTGCCTCGGCGGTCAGCTGCTGCCTCCACCCCAACGCCGGCGGCTCCTCAGTCTGCTCGTCGCCGGGGGCGTCCGCCTGCGCCCTCCCCGGCTCCCGCGCCGCAGCAGCAGCCTCCACCAAAGCGGCGCCGCGGAGCCAGTCGCAGGCAGAACGCCCCGCCCAGAGATGGCAGGGACTGCTCTCCAGGAGACGATGGCCGCATCGCTCCCTCCCCCGGAAGAGGGCCGGGTGGAAAATCTTTTTGTTTTGTTTTGTTCCGCCGGTACCCAAATTTTCAATAAAAAAGCAGTTTCTATCATCTCTGGGTCCGAAGAGGACTCGGAGAGCAGTGGGGGGACAAAATCCTTACCACTCTCATCCTCCTCTTCTATCACAAGCTGGCAGCAGTGTACGGTTCGAGAACGCCACCGAGCCGCCTCCCGCACCTCCTGCCCCGTGGAACCAGGTAAGCGCTTTACAGCACACTCAGACCCCACTGGGGGCTGCCTCCCAGAGAGAGCCCCCCCCAGCCAGGTCCCTGTGTTCCACTTCGCTGCCCCACTCCGGGTACGCCTCCGGTCCCCTTGGTCCCGCTTGTACGGTCTCTGAGAGCCTGGTTAGCGCTCCCCGGTCCGTCTCGCTGGCTCATCCGGACCATCAGGCTCGGCTATGCGATTCAGTTCGCCCGACGTCCCCCCAAGTTTCGGGCCATCCACTCCACTACAGTGAGAGCAGCCGATGCCCATGTCTTGCGCGCGGGGAGCGCAGTCCTACTGGCGAAGGACGCAATAGAGCCGGTCTCTCCAGCCGATATGAGGTCAGGGCACTACAGTCCCTACTTCATTGTACCCAAGAAAGGTGGTGGGTTACGACCGATCTTGGACCTGCGAGTTTTGAATCGGAGCCTCCACAGAGCAGCGCGCTCAGTCGGTGCTGGACTGCTTGAACACGTTCAAGGGCAGGACGGCGGTCCCACTGAAATTCTTTCAGAGGCTCCTGGGGCATATGGCAGCAGCAGCAGCAGTAACCCCGCTCGGCTTGCTTCATATGAGGCCGCTTCAGCACTGGCTTCACGGCCGAGTCCCGAGATGGGCGTGGCATCACGGCACTCACCGGTTGGCAATCACACCGGCCTGCCGTCAGACCTTCAGCCTGTGGTCAGATCCCTCGTTCCTTCGGGCAGGAGTCCCCTTGGAACAGGTATCCAGGCACGCTGTGGTATTCACAGATGCCTCTGCCACCGGCTGGGGTGCCACGTACAACGGGCAATGCAGTATCAGGGGTGTGGACGGATATGCATTGGCATATCAATTGCCTCGAGTTGCTAGCAGTACATCTCGCTCTGCGCCGTCTGAAAAGGCCGCTGCAGGGCAGGGATGTGCTGGTCCGTACAGACAACACTGCGACCGTTGCGTATATCAACCGGCAAGGTGGTCTACGCTCCCGTCGCATGTCGCAACTCGCCTGCCATCTCCTCCTCTGGAGTCAGAAGCATCTGAGGTCGCTTCGAGCCATGTATGTCCCCGGCGTGCTCAACCGTGTGACCGACGAGCTATCACGAGCTGTGCTCCCGGGAGAATGGCGACTCCACCCCCAGGTGGTTCAGCTGATCTGGAGAGAGTTCGGGGAGGCTCAGGTAGACCTGTTTGCCTCCTCAGAGACCTCTCACTGCCAGCTGTTTTACTCCCTGACCGAGGAAACACTCGGCACGGACGCACTGGCACACAGCTGGCCCCGGGGCCTTCGCAAATATGCGTTTCCCCCAGTGAGCCTTCTTGCACAGACACTGTGCAAAGTCAGGGAGTACAAGGAGCAGGTCCTTCTGGTGGCTCCCTACTGGCCCACTCGGACCTGGTTCCCAGAACTCATGCTCCTTGTGACAGTCCCTCCCTGGCCCATTCCTCTGAGGAAGGATCTTCTGACTCAGAGACGGGGCACCCTATGGCACCCGTGTCCAGACCTCTGGAAACTCCATGTCTGGTCCCTGGACGGGACGCGGAGGTTCTAGGTGACTTACCCCCTGAGGTACTTAACACCATCACTTCAGCACGGGCGCCGTCCACGAGACGTGTTTACGCCCTGAAGTGAAACCTGTCCGTCGAGTGGTGTTCTTCTCGCCGAGAAGACCCCCGAAGATGTTCGATAGGGTCTGTGCTTTCCTTCTTGCAGCAAGGGTTGGAGCGAAGACTGTCTCCTTCCACCCTCAAAGTCCATGCTGCTGCTATTTCAGCTTATCACGACCACATCGATGGCAAAACAGTTGGAAAGCACGACCTGGTCATCCGGTTTCTTAGGGGGGCGAGACGATTAAATCCTCCTCGACCCCCCTCCATACCCTCTTGGGATCTTTCCCTGGTGCTCTGAACATTTCAGGACGTTCCCTTTGAGCCTTTGCAAACAGTGGACTTAAAGCTTCTTTCCATGAAGACTTTGCTACTGGTTGCATTGGCCCCTGTCAAGAGGGTAGGAGACCTGCACGCATTTTCGGTCGACGAATCGTGCCTAAAGATCGGGCCGGGTGACAGCCATGTGGTATTAAGACCCCGGCCTGGCTATGTGCCCAAGGTTCCTACTATTCCCTTTAGAGACCAGTGTAGGGATTCAGGGCGGATCTAATCCGTGGGGAATTTGCATATCATAATTAATAATTGGTAATTAATAATTATTCATACATGTTTGGATTAGATCAGTCTTACATGTTAATAAATCTCCCGATAAGGGAGGATCTGTCATTTTACCTGCATGCATGTGACTCCCTGAAATTAACCACAAGTTGATTGCAATTAATTACACGGACCACGTTTCACAAACAGGTAAAATGAATTAGCTCAATTGTCAGGATAATATTTGTGGGATCCACAATATCATCTTACTTTATAGGATTTCAGGAAACGCAATTCTCTGGCCAGAAGAATTGGTTTTCCCGCCCTATAAACACATACTTTTAAGGTATATTTAATTTTAGTAAGCTTATAGCATAAGATCTTTGGCACTTAAGGGAATTGAAACTGAGCAAAGAGACAGTACATCAATCAAATGAATATATAATTAATTTAATAGAGGCATGACTACTTATGTATTTACTACGGTTACACGGGATATATATATGTATTTACAAACACATAGACATCAATGAACAATACAATAATACATCAATGAACGAGAAATGCGTAAAGCTTGGACAATGGATAACTTACACGCGTGAGCGAGTAAGAGAGAGAGAGAGAGAGAGAGAGAGGGGGAGAGAGAAAGGGGGAGCATTGGCAACATTCACCCGGACAGTCACCTGTCTGTAACAACACGAAAAACATCCTCTTAATGCTTCTTAGAAGCTCTATAAAGAGATATACTTGCGAAAGTTTCTTGGTCTCTCTGTATCGCGGCATTCCTGCGCGGCCTTGTCTGGCCGCGTGCGTGAGAGGATTCCTTTGTGTGTGAGGAAGCATCACGTGGGCTGCTTGGCGCGCGTGTTGAACGGAGGTTCAGTCTTTGGGGTAGCATTACTAAAGGAAAATAGTTCGGCTGAGTTCGTTTCACTTCGTAGAAGTGAAACAGAGTCGACTACGAAACAAACTTTGACTAACAAAGAAAATAAATAAAGATCTCTACGGGGAAGTCACGCGGAGTTAACGTTACATCTTTGCATGGTTGGTGAAGAAGCGCGTGCGTCGCTCAGTCCGGTGCGTCACGCGGTCACGTGCGCGGGTTTCTCCTTCAAAGCGAGCGCGCGCTCGTTTAAAGGTCCCTTGTAGATGGATTTGCTGAAGAGATATGTCACAGGGTTTTCTTTTCAATCGTTGATTGGAATTAAACACAGAGACTTATCTACAACTGAAAAAACACAAACTAAACTAGAAACAAATAAAAGAAAGGCGAAGAGCTCGCCCGGAGGCGAGACGTTACATTATGACACGAGGACAAGGGAGGAAGAGCGTCCAGAGGGAGGTTCAGTCCTCTTTAGAGGAACTGGAGTCCACACCTCTGAGGTGCGAACTGGCCAATGACGTTCAACGAAACTTTTGGCGGCCAAATTCTCTTTGTCTTGTCAAAGTTAAACTATGGCCGTGTCCGCCTCTTTTATGACCAGTCAGAATTTGTCAGAATGATTCCACAAGATGGTAAAAACACAGAAAACATACATTTTACTGTAATCTTCTGTATCTGACCAAATCAGTTGGAACGAGATAATTAAAACGGTACCAAACACAACATTTACACATAATTGGAATACGAAGATACATCTCAATACACAACTATAAACTCTCAAGAGTTTCACTGATACGCTAGGAGATCACATCTAGACCACCATGGACTGGGAAACACACAGACATACAGGAATATATCGTATTCAATTGGTAATGGCTCGTTTTATGAGTGTAATGTAAAGGTCCATCCTGTGTGGGTGTTGGTTCGTGTGTGTGTGTGTTAGAGTTCTGTTATCTCTCTTGCAGAGATGGGGGAGGGCATGGAATGTTTCGAGCATTTTATGACTCTGGCCATTCCTGAGAGAGAGAGTGTGTGTGTGTGTGTTGCATTCAGTCTTTTTGGGTCTTTAGCAGGATGTATTTAGTTATTCAGATTCACCCTTTTAGCCCAGTCCTTACACCAGGTAGTGAACCTGCAAGCGCTGCCCTTGGAGGAGGCAGACCCAGCCCTGGCTTTGCTCTGTCCCGTTCGCGCTCTGCGTATGTACGTGGACAGAACTCAAAGCATCAGGACCTCAGACCAGCTCTTTGTCTGTTACGGAGGCCAGCAGAAGGGAAAGGCTGTCTCCAAGCAGAGGATGGCCCACTGGATAGTGGATGCCATCGCCTTGGCTTACCAAGCTCAAGGCGTGCCCTGCCCACACAGGTTGCATGCACACTCCACGAGAGGCGTTGCATCCTCCTGGGCGCTGGCACGTGGCTCCTCGCTAACAGATATCTGTAGAGCTGCGGGCTGGGCGACACCTAACACGTTCGCTAGATATTATAGCCTACGTGTAGAGCCGGTCTCCTCCCGTGTTCTCACCCTAAACGGGTAGAAGCACTGAGAGGCCCGGCTCTGTCGGCTTGCTGCACCCTGCTGTGCAACCTTATTGCTCCAGAGTGAAAAACCTGTCGAGTCCTCCAACACCCCTCGGCCCGGACATGGCGGAGCGTCCGGAGCCAGGCCCCTGTCCGCTGAAGCCGGACCCGGGCTGGGTTCCATATGTGCGACCCTTCGGGGATCCCATATGTGTATATGTTCCACGGCTGCTCCCAAGTCGGAAGCCCGTGTCTTTCCCTTTGGCTAAGTCACCCATTATATCATATGCAGTACAGCCTTCGGGTTAGTCCATATGTATTTTCCACATAACTCTCTGAAGAAAGTGGGTTCCGCAGCGTTCCCCTCCCTCTAAAAAAGGGCACGCTTTCCCAGTGTTATCCAAGTCTCACTGTATGGGTTATAAAGGAACAACAGTGTCAGACACTCTCTGTGTAACCCTCCTCCCATCGTCCTTCCAGGCAAGAAGGTGCAGAGGCTTGCATGGGGCGCTGGATGGGGTGCAGCGACTGTGGCGCTTTGGTAGGGATTCCTATTGGTCAGTCTGACCTACGTTGTAGTGACTGACCGATAGGGAACGTCTCGGTTACATATGGTAACCCTCGTTCCCTGAGGGAGGGAACGGAGACGTAGGTCCCGTCGCCACATCTGCTGCTGCCCGCCAGGGGGCCAGCTTCCCAAGTTTGGCTCCTCAGCAAAAAACTGAAGTGCAATCACAACAGCCGCTCGTTATATACCCGCGCTGACGAGGACGCGCAGCTGTTTGCAATTGATTGCACGCCAATGTGCATTGGCTTGTTTTAGATTCACTCGAAGTAAATGTGACCAAACACGGAAACTAGGGACACAAGTCGGTTCTGGGGCATTTTGAGGTATTCATAGATTCTGAAAGTGTAGTCTACAAGCTTTCCAACGATGTGTAACACGTGGAAATCTGATAATATTTGGAAAAGTTGTGGCCATTTGAAGGTAGGCACTTAAAAAACCTAAAAGGTTAGATAACGGCCTCGAAAGATTGAGCAGTTCTCACCCCTCTCTCCTGCTGGGAGTGACAATAGGGCTCATTTACATCTCATTTAGATAAGCCATACCGCCTGTAAAGCTCCCCCCTGTGCTTTACAGCTTTTTTTTTTCTTTCCTGAGCTAGCTAATAACAATAGTTAGGTATGGGAAGGTCTAAACAGACTAAACATGAGATAACATGTACGTTTTCTTAGAATGAAAACAAAACGACAAACTTTAATGTTTATGGAAACTCACCCCCAGGACCGGCGAATGCACTTCTGCCGCTCTAGGCGAAAAACAATTGTGCTGCCCCTCTATTTGCAACGTATACCAGCAACAACACACAAAGACCAATATGCCATACATTTAACGCAAAACCAGCAACAACACACAAAGACCAATAAGCCATAGGCCTACATATAACGCAAATAGTGTGCAACGCACGTGTGCCCAAAATGTCAACAATATTAAAGTTTATGCAGGAGGCAAATGCCTGCTGGCATTTTTCTTTAAGCAGTCATGTTTATAATCACAGCCAAATAATCATATTTCACCTCCTCAAATTACTGTTGCAAATCTCTTTACACCACTTTCTTATGTGCGTAAACACGCACAAATGAAATGTCCGCAAGCACATTATATCATCAGCAGGTTCAGCATCTTAAATAACGACTAAAGAGCAAATGAAGCTTAACTTACGTTTCAGAAACGTGCATGGCAGGCCTTCATCGCAGCAAAGGTCTTAACTGCATCCTCTATTTCGATTCTCTGTGCCAGTTCATGTTCTATGAAGATTGTTGCCAGTCCATTAAGTCTGTTTCCTGTTCACAAAACGTTCCCCATTCAAAGCAATCGGGACATCACATATGCCACCGCTGTCAGCGAGCCGAGCCGCCGTATTCAAGCACCGAGGGCGCGCGCGTGCCGCGCCCATACCTCCGGTTCAGTTTCCGAGCCCACAAAGTGCGGCGAAAACATTTCCAGCTCGTCTGCGACAATCTTTGCGGCGTCCATCTTCATTGAATTTTGATATCAGATAGAGCCGACCAGAGCACAGATTCCTATTGGTCAGTCTGACCTACGTCTCCGTTCCCTCCCTCAGGGAACGAGGGTTACCATATGTAACCGAGACGTTTTCTTATGTCTCATTAGAACTACAGAAACACGACCCGATCTGGCAATCTTACATAGTGTGGTTATAGCAGATATAGGACCGCAAAGCGGAGGCATAAGTTCATTTCACCCTGTTACGACTTGATGAACCACTGAAACGATTTTGGAAACATTATTTTAAGGTAAAAAATTTTACTTAGTGTTGCTTTAATATAATTTACTATGTGTATGTATTCAGCAGCATTTGCATCTCATATATCCATGACCCCATATACTCCTGCTGTGACCCTACAGATAAGTGTTAGTTTCAGTTAGTTATTTGCAGCTTAAGCAACACTTAATTATTTCTGAGAAGTTGCACTATTCTTGTTATCACACACCCATCTAATGTTGATCTGTTAATGTCAAAGAAACACTCATTATAAAAATTATAATAAAAAAAAATGCATTGCACTTGAGTTTTTTCCCCAAAAAATAATTTACTACCATTTAATAACCATCAAAGGAAAGATGATGTTTGCCTACAGAATGGTATAATTGCAGTATGTAACAGCAGGGCCAAACAAGGCTATGCTAACCTGCTAAACTCTGAGCCCCTGTTATTAGAGAGTCATACTACATGTGCTTACACTATTAGAGCGCTCTCTAGTGTGCAAAACAACAATTTACCTCTACAAGAATAGATCTACTGTTAACAGGTGGGGCAATATAAATATATATCATAGTAGAGCAGCAAATCAATTATAGTTCGAATCTAACTTTAGGAAAATTTATAAAAAATCTTACCAAAATACTTTAAATATTTTTGTGTATATTTTTTTAAAGATCAGGCCTAAAAATTGTTTTATCTGTAGTTAAGAGTCATTCACAAATAAGTTCAGCTTAATAAATCCTTCTTCATCACTGACAGACAAGACATTTGTTTGGTTTTAACTGTCTGGAAAGATTCACTATCGCGTTACAAGTGAACTATTTATGGTGTCGGAGTTCATGGCGGATAGTTCCCCCGATAAAGGGAAATTCTGTCATCATACTCATTCTTGTGTTGTTCCAAACTTGCATAATTTTTTTCTTCTACTGAACACAAAAGAAGATATTTTGAAGAATATGGGTAACCAAACAGATGATGGCCCACATTATGCCTCATAGTATGGGAAAAAAAATCTTATGGCTGTGTCCGAAATCGCCCCCATACCCTTAAATAGGGCACTCATCTGAGTTTATCATGAAATGTAAGACATAAAAACATATGTTATCTTTTGTTTTGCTGTTAGTTAATCACTAACACTCAACTGACAATGTAAGCCACTGGAAGACCGTAGACGGCTGTACATTCAGTGGATTGCATTAATAGAAAGCCAGTTCATATAAAGATTTGTAATACAAATATTTTTTTTTTCCTATAATAATAAAAGCTAAATAATAATACTAAATACTAAAAATACTAAAGCCCTATCATACAGCCGGTCGCAATGCAGCGCCAGGCGCAACGCGAGAGCTTTTTGCTAGTTTCAGCCCTATGCAGTTATAATTTTCTATATAACGTTAGAAAATATAGACGTTGTTTGGTAACGCTTTAGATTACAGCCCAGAAAGTACTTCGTAATTAAAGCGATTTTACAGCGTAACCTTCGGTAATTATAGTGTACCTATAACGTATACTTACAATATAAGTATAAGGGAACAATATTTTAAGTTTGGGGAATAAAGGGGTAACAACCAGGAGAATTAAAAAATATATTTATACTGTAAGTATTATAGAACTAAGGGGTACTTATTCTACTATTATGATACACCAATCTTACATTTGGGAGCAATTTAGCAAGAACATACACTGCGTAGCCTACCTTTTTGAAATAATGGTGAACCAGTACATACTGTATAGGCTTTTTAAAAATCACAGGGTACATATCTATGCATTTATAAAGTAATCTTTTTAACAAAAGTGCACTGAAAACGAAAACTATTGCAACTTTTGCTTAAATATTGGGGAAAGATACTCTTGTTTCATGTAGTGGTGCTTGTTACCCTCTTGTTCCATGTAGTTACAGGGTAACAATAAAAATGCATACACACAATCTTATATCACTGACTCGGAAACCTTTATATATTATACAAGCACCACTTACCCACATGAAACCAGATATATTTCCCAGTATATTAAAAAAAATTGCAATAGTCTTAGCTTTTCTTGCCTTGAAACATGTTAGCCCAAACTTAAACATCTGCACGTTTGGTATATAAAAAAAACAACAACATTTTTTTTAATTAATGCATAGATATGTATATCATTTTTAAAAAGCCTATACAGTATGTATTGGTACACAATTATTACAAAAAGGTACGCAGTGTATGTTCTCGCTAAATTGCTCCCAAATGTAAGATTGTTGTATCATAATAGTAGAATAAGTACCCCTTAGTTATATAATAGGCTACTTACAGTATAAATATTTTTTTAATTCTCCTGGTTGTTACCCCTTTATTCCCCAAACTTTACATATTGTTCCCTTATACTTACATGTAAGTACTTTATAGGTACACTATAATTACATTAATTCCTCTTAATTACACAGTACTTTCAAATGCATTTGTGCCCATTTGTGCGCCCATGGGCGTGCTGGTCTGAAAACCAGGTGTGTTCAGGCGCATTGTTGGTGCGTTGCTATTTTAAGGCAAATTAAATAGACTGCGCTATTGACGAACTGGAACTTTTTTATTTAAAGAGCGCGCTAGTAATGTGCACCTATATGCGGGTCCACAACACACGTACACTTTGTCCTGTAGATGTTCTGCTTGTGCGTTTTAACCTCGCACATGAGCAGATCCGTTTCCTCGCTAGAGAAGCTTTCAGTTTTTCTGCAAATTCTGCAATGTAAATAGCGAATCTGCCCTTTTAAAGGGAATGTGAGATGGGACTCTGGTTGGCTTATTGCAGGTTACGCCCAAAACACACCTATTAGGCTACTCATAGAGAATATGGACAACACTTTCAGACATAGCTGTCAACATTGAACATTGAAAATAAGGGAGATTTCCCGGACTCCATCCCGAAAATAAGGGATTTTTTTTTTTTTACATGATTCTTACCCACAAACTTTTTTAAAAAGCACTAATCATTAACAGTCTAAAGAGTTTATAACTACATGTGTGTGAGAGATAAACAGACAGTGTGTGTGTGTGTGTGAGAGAGAGAGAGAGAGAGAGAGAGAGAGAGAGAGAGAGAGAGAGAGAGAGAGAGAGAGAGAGAGAGAGAGAGAGAGAGAGAGAGAGAGAGAGAGAGACAGTGTGTGTGTGTGTGTGTGTGTGTGTGAGTGAGAGAGAGGTACCCACACAGCAGGAGACTCCTAAGCGGATCCGCGTTCAAGTCGCCAAACCCGCGTAAAGCCTTGTTTATACTCGACGCGTCCGCAAGAGCGCGAGTCTCCGCTGACTGCGCGCGCACCTCTCCAAACGGACGAGGCGTTTATACTTGACGCGCTCGCCGTTGTGCTATTCTGTGAAACGACAGGGGGCGACTCGGAGTAATTCTCTTCTAAACCACCAGGAATCAGCAGTGAAGAAGTAGTTTGCCGTTTATTAGTAGTTTATTAATTGCTGATTCATATAAAAAGAGTATAAATGCAGTAGGTTTATTGTACTTTCACTGCATGTAAACTAAACAACTGAAGCCTTATTGAAGAGTGTTTAAACCTTAATTTCATCAGCAGGGCTTACTTCTGCTATTGTAGGCTTATTTTGTAAATGTAAGCAGTTACTTTAGACAAGTGCAAACTGGGTGCTTAATGCAAATGTGTTCCTATTCACAAAATGAGAGGCTTTTATGGTCGCCCATCAATGCAAATGTCTCTGTATATAGAAGGATCATAAACATGCTGATACAGACGCACCAGTTCGGCCAGATTCGGCTCGAAGTCGTTCATCTTCGGATGCGGCGCCGCGCGCGATGTTACAAAAAGTGCCGTGCACACCGCCAGGCGAAATGGGGTCTTGCACCCAACGCGCACGACCGCCCACACCGCAATGACGTCATTTTTGCCGCGCGCACCTTCGCGCTCTTGCGGACGCGTCGAGTATAAACAAGGCTAGGCCAATTTATACTTCTGCGTCGGGTGCGCGCAGTAGGTACGGCGTAGCATACGCACAGACGCGTACCATACGCCGTACCCTTCGCCGTAACCTGACGCGCACCTCCTCAAAAATGTAACTACACGTCGCGACGACGCAGACCGCAAGATCTGTGATTGGTCGGCTTGGTAGCATCGCGTTTCCTCCTATGCATTTCCGGCGTGTTCTTCTGCACCGCCCGCCATTTTTAAATTCTAAGTACAGCGAAACTGTTAAAAAAACTAAAAATTTACCTTTTCCACCTCGATAAGCTCCAACTCCAACATGATCTGCTCTCTTTCAGTCGCCATTGCTTGAAGTAACCTAAACTCAAAACAGCCGCGAGGAATCTTCTTCTTCTTGCCGCGAGGAATCTAAACACAGTGGAACATTAAAACCCTCCGCCGCCAACTAGCGTTTCGGCGCTGTACTGCAGAGCAACGCAGACCTAAACGCAGAAGTATAAATGCCCATGAAGGCGTTGCCTACGTGCGTAGCCTACGCCGTACACTACGGCGTACACTCGACGCAGAAGTATAAATTGGCCTTAACTGTCACATTCGTTTTGGGGCCGCCCAGAGGATCAGCTCCGCCTCCGGGAGGCGCCGTAAATTCTACTGTCAAACAACGGATCCAGTGCGGACCCATGTCGGATCCTAGGACGCGGACGCGCCTTTACTGTAACGGTTGAACTAACGTTACAGCACACCAGTCCAGGAGCCGATCATCAGTCGAGACTTTCTTTGCTGGGACACGGTTGCGCTGAACCCTCTTTTGAGTAAGTAAGTTATTTATATATATAAGTTATATATTGCGACATTGACTGTAAACATTGTTTTTTTTATCATCATGTAAATTATTGTAATGTCGTTGTTTGAAATTATTGACAACTTAAACGTGTTCACTCGTGGATAATGATTTAGCTCTAGCTTCTAGCTAGCTGTGCATTACATAACGTAGTTTAACAACAAATCAAAACGCTAAGTGAACATTATTAGGTATAACGTTACGTTTATCATGTTGGTTTTAAAACAGTATCGTTAATACAGCGTGTCGGAGCAGCGTCTCCTGCAGCGGGGAGTCACAGGCAGAGGGTCTCTGCAGCGTTCGCTAACGTTAGCTTCTTGTCTTGGGACTGATAGCAGTAAACACTAAATTCATAAATAAATTTATTTTCCAATAAACTGTAACGTTAGCTGTCATATTTCACGGTAACGCTACCCACGTGAGTGCGGATTTCAACGCTGTTTGTCACTTTGCCTATAGGCAAATATATTATATATATTATAATATATTATATACCTAATATAAATAAGATTCAGTGACAAGTAGTAGGCCTACTCGCCCTGTTTAATTTGGTTGCCATGACTTCGTGTGGGACGACGTCCTGTCAGTTGCTCGAGAGGGAGGGGATGACAGCTTATTTGACACATAATAAGTCAAGTCTTGTCCGTATTGAACTGATACGGAACGCACTTTGTTCCGTATTTTTGAGAATCAATTCAGTGCAAATCCATGACAGACACATAGCTTCTAAAATATAAATGTCAGACAGACTATGATTATGAATGAACGAAGACCTGCTATAATGGAAAATTCGGGGACTTGGCGCCCCCTTGGCGGGCTCTGACGTGTAATGACGTAGAGTTGGCTCATTGGTCGCACGCAGCTCGCACGTCAGAGGCGCCCGCGCCATTGGATGTGCAGTTGCCCCAGCACAGCCAATAGCCGCCTTTCCACTGCACACGACATTCGTTCGCATACGATTGTCGCATTTCGCCTCCTAGTGTCACAGTCGAACGGAAGTTTGAAATTAGTCGTGAAGCAACCGTTAATTAAGTTACCCTCGGATATTCACAATGGTTAAATGAATGATTTTAATGAATGTGCTGTAATGCATGCATGAATATCCACACAAAACAAATTTGGAGTGTGGAATATGGCAGATTTAAAAAAATAATAATTATTAAATCAATAATTACATCGATTAGCTCTATAAAATCTCTATAATTTCTCAATACATCTAAAATAAAAACATTGTAGATTTTATAGAGCTAATCGATATAATTATTGATTTAATAATAATTATTTTTTTTAATCTGCCATAATCGTTTACAGAATAAAAATGATGCACTTGTTTATACAAAAACAGGTAATTAGTCAAATGTACTGTCAGTTATTAAAATGGCATATTACATGTGCATCAGACACCTGTGTGTGTTTACAGGGGATTCACGAGAGAGACGGACATTTTGCAGGCCATGCAGCAGTGAAGAAATGGACCAACAAATTATTGTGGATCTCTTCGTCTATGATCTAGTTCTTGTTCCTTTGCACCTTGACTTGGCTGTAAGTAATTTATGAATAGTAATGCCTTTGTAACACATTGTTTCCATATTTATACTGTATGATTAAAAGTGTAAAAATTTTATATTTACCTTTACACTATTTTTTTTTAACCTTTGACCTCTATTGCTTATCACCAGGTAATTTATTTCCAGTGCTATGACTCCATGGTCAGAGACATGATGAGATCTGCCAGATATTGTTGTGAGTTATGTCCAATTACAACTTTGGTTTTAACCTCAAACGGCTTTGAAGGCATGTATGCATGTCTCGTGTGATTATTTAACAGGAAATACCTCATGGAGGAGAACAAAATCAAAAAAGCTTGCTGCTTTGAGGCTTCCAGATGGACCATCGGCCGAATAAGAACCAACGTATGCATACCCTCATATAATAAGTTATACAAATATTCTTTAAACTGTGCCCTTTTGTTTACCGTTATACTTACTTGGAATTTTGTTTCTAGGCAATTCCCAAACAGCCAAATGGAAATGACTGTGGTGCTTTTATCTGCAAATATGCAGACTTCCTTTCTCAAGGAAAGCCACTTACTTTCAGACCGGTACATGACCAAGCTACAATATTTATATTTCTCAGAAACCTGATTCTTAACACTTGTTTGACTTTATGGTAACACTTTAGAATACTGTTTCTTACTTACTGCCAGAGCCGGACAGTAACGGAGTACATTTACTTGAGTACAGTACTTAAGTACAATTTTAAGGGATCTGTACTTTACTCGAGTATCATTTTTGGGGAGTACTCATGACTTTACTCAAGTACATTTGAGAGGCAAATATTGTACTCTTTACTCCAATACATTTCTATCCATAACCGTGAGTACCCGAGTAAAAAAAAATAAAAAAAACGTTTGTTTCCCTCTCAAACGTGATTGGATTGTGCAGGCGCCACTGATTGGGACAGCCTATCAGCAATCACTTTCAGCTTTCCGCCAAAGTCAACTCCATGGTCAGATTTTATATTACACATTAATGTAAGCCAAGCATTTGGTTTGATGTTCTTGCGTATGTAGTGTGTTTAACACAGTCAGGTTCAAATGTGGCAGTGGCGTAGCCACGAGGGATTTCTGATTTCTTAAAAAAAAAAACTTTAGGAGGCAAAATATATTTTTACTGATTATGTGAATTTCACTGCGCAAACCAAAGTAGGCTACTACCCAGCGAATGAAGAAGGGTTGGCGCTCAGTCTCCACAGTACATAAAATATTAATTTTGTTTTATTTTATTTTTCGGGTTTGCATTTATGAGGAAAAAACAATGTTATGAACGTGTTCTCCGTTACGGACGTGAGCGCTCTGAAAGCGGCATAAAAAATGCTTTAAAACTTTCACAGAGACATCAAACAGAAAACACAAAACCTTTAACCTGAATTTCGTTTTGCATTAATTGTATCTTAATTTTAATCTTAATCAATGTTTCATCAACCAATTGCCTGGGTTTAATAAATAAGAAGTAAATAGCAGACGATAGATAAGAAACGGAGGCGCCGGCACGTGAACTAGATCTCGTCTCATAAATGAACCGAAACTCAGTGTATAAGGTAGCCTACTTGCCTCTCACAGACATGTCTACTTTTAAACAGAACAATTCAAAATGAAAGAAAACCGACTACAGACTGCTCTCTGCTTATGTAATCCATATGAAATGTGCATTTCTCTCTGGCGCGTTCACTACTGAAGATCGCGAGTCAGCATCGTCAACTTCATCTAGCCGACACTGACAAAGAAAACACTTGTTTATTAACAAGTGTTTATTAATAAACAATTAAAATATCTCCTTGCTATATTTTACATATTCATAATCATTCCTTTTGCCGGTTCTTTGTGACAGCTTTTAGGTGCTTTATTGGCAGCGCCACCCTTACATGTGGTGTGTGTGTGTGTGTTTAAAGATGGGACCCCCCAAAAATTTTATTAAATTAAATAAAGCAACATGGTAAAAAGATGAAAATGACTTGATTTTACTTTCAATTCCTTTTACATTCTCCAAGGTATTAACATTAACATTTTTCATAACTCCATGTAGGACGTTTCTGTGCAGAAATGTAAGCACTGTGGCAGTAGTAATGCAATATTTAGAAAATCTACTCTTGTACTCTTGATACTCAAGTACTTTTTAAAACAAGTACTTTAGTACTTTTACTTAAGTAGACATCTGAATGTAGTACTTTTACTTGTACTTGAGTAAAATTTAGCAAGGGGTATCTGTACTTTTACTCAAGTAACAAAGCTCTGTACTCTGTCCGCCTCTGCTTACTGCATAACTAATAAGGAATTAGGTAATTCTGTATTACCGCTTAAGTCACTACTGTTAACAACTAAGGAAGATGTGTTAACTAATCAGTATGTAATATAATTTTATGATTGTGTTAATATCTGTCTGTTTGATTACAGGTGCTGTGAGAAAAAACTCGGTGACGCGGTCAGCCACAGATGCGGAGATGCACAGGTCACCAAGCATGCTATTAGGTGGTTCAACCTGGCGACAGATCGGGCAACAAGGAGACGTGTCCCGCCTCCATCCACACAAACTGAGTAATAGGAGTAATAGGAGAAATGATTAAACATTAAACCATCTTTTTATTGAACAACTTGTTGTTCACCAGTTATTCATTTTCTGATATTTTAGCTGTACATAGTGCAGCATTTCATTGAAGTTGTAGCCTAATAGCTAAAATATGTTATGTTTACACCGACCTAGGCCTATAAAGCACTAAATTAGGTTTTGACCAAAAAATGAATGTAGATTAGCCTGGCCCACATAGGCTACTTAACAAACCAGAATAGGCTATAACCTATAACTTTCCATAAATGTAAATGTCAATTTTATATTTCCATTGAGTAGTGATTACTTTTGTACAGTAAATTGATGTCTTGTATCGAAACTTTTATGTTAGGCCTATTTACAATATTGTTAGGTTAAAAATACAAGGCGATGCAGATTTAAGCTTAGGTCTATATTGCTGTAGTACTAGCCTAGGCTAGCCCTATAGTTTAGTCTATCCTATTTTATCCTACAGCAAGAACAGAAGGGATTTTAAAAATGAGATAAACGGGTCCAAAACGGACCCGGGCCAGATGAGCCAGAATTTTATGAGTCCGTTGCGGGTCCGCGGCGGATGTATGTATCAATTTGAGGGTCCCAAACGGACCCGCCGCAGAGGTAAGGTTTTAATGGCGGATGCGGAGCGGATGCAGCGCGGAGCCACGGCGGGTCCGCGATCCGCCTTCGTTGCGGATCCGTCACTGCGAGCAAGTGGACGCCGATACGGGTCCGTTTCGCGGGTCCGTTCCGGAAGCCGCGATACCTCCGCGGCAGATCCGCCGCGGAGTCCTTTTGCTGTGTGGGTAGAGAGAGACCGTGTGTGTGTGTGTGTGTGTGTTAGGGGTGTGACGGTTATTATATAACCGTGAGACCGATGGTATAGTTGAAAACCGTCATTAGAACTCTATACCGCCGGGCGTTGCGAATGACGCGAATTGGGCGACGCGTTTGAATGTCTTCCGCGCAAGTTGAAAAATTTGAACTCGAGCGAATGTTCAAGCGTCTAACTAGACGCGATAGACGCGTATTTGACGCTCTATTCGCGTTCGGTGTGAACACACCATAAAGCCTTGTTTATACTCGACGCGTCCGCACGAGCGCGAAGGTGCGCGCGGCAAAAATGACGTTGGGTGCGCAAGACCGAGTAGGCTACTTTACTGGAGGTCTAGCAACCCAAGTGCAAGCCACACAGATAGTTGCGTGTTCTGAGTTAACACAATCAGAGCGTAAAAATACGGGATATTTTACGGGAAAATACTAAAACGGGAGACTACGTGAGAAACCCGGAAAAAACGGGAGGGTTGACAGCTATGCTTTCAGACCATGCACCGGGTGCACCGACCATTTTTCCCGTCGTTAAACTAGCAAAAGTGGATTCGGACAGTGCGTGCTTAGATCGTTAAAATAGGGCCCTTGTTGTCTAAATTCACTCTCTCGTTTTCATTAACTACTGCAAGTGGACCAGTATAGAGTAGACTAGAGTATTAGTGTGAAACAGTAAACAAAATGTGAAGAAAAGCTTTGAAATGTTTAAAGCTTGAGGGTTTTAACGTTTAGAAGAACTTATATAAATATTAGTAACTTTGAAAAAATATATATATATTAATAAATAAATTATATAAATACAATAATTATTTTTATTAAAAAATTACAATAATCAAAATAATTTATTTTACGCTATGATTGCCCTTTACAACTTTTTATATTATAATCAGAAATGCACTAAAACTGTATAAAAAATAAACAAAACGATGGACATATAAAAGTATAAAATGGACAAAAACAAATTTAATAAAATGAACTCAAATTAAAATGACAACAGAAAATTTGAAACATGTTGCATTTATTCACATTCTGTTATTAAAAGCAACAGTAAAAATGATACACTAACAATACAAACATGTAACAATTACAAACATGTAAAAGTGACAACCAGATTCAAGAAGTATGTTTCCAATTCATTTTCTCCATAAAGATTTTAAATGAGTTCTAATGAACCAAATAACCAGCTCTGCCTGAATCACAATACAAACGTTTACGTTTTTATTCACTTTCACATTGTATAATGCAAATACAGTACATTGATAATAAGTCAAGTAAAAAACTGACAGTACAAGATGTAGTGCAAATCTTCTTCATATTTGTGCATTTAATACATTTGTAAATGAAACAATGATGTTGACTGTCCTGAGAACTCATGTTTGTCTTAAAGGTTTAAGTTGTCACAGTGCAAATATAGTGTTAAATGTTGATTTGAGTGTTTCCATCTTCCTAAATATCGTAAAGCATTTGTTCTATGAATGTATCAAGATAATAAGTAGGTTATTGTTGAATTGAATAATATTGAAGAAACTACAGTAAATAAGCGCCATCTAGTGTTTAATGAGTCTCTATCAGAAGCTTCACTGCAGAAACACTGAACTCCTTCTCAACCTTCAACACACAGCTGAACACACACCTCTTCCACTAATACATCGTCTCAAACAAGACTCTTATAAGCATGAGAAATGAGAAATGTTAATCTATTCCAGGTTTATAAGATGAAACTGTCAAAAAATGTAAATGGACTGCATTTATATAGCGCTTTCACAGACCCAATGGCCACCAAAGCGCTATACATATTGCCTCACATTCACCCATTCACTCACTCAAGGCAAGGCGCCATCCAGCTCGTCGAGAGCAGCTGGGGTTAGGTGTCTCACACACACACAGTTGGGGTTAGGTGTCTCTCTCACACACACACACTTGCTCATGGACACCTCGACACTTGGTCAGGTGGAACTGGGGATTGAACCACCAACCTTCCAGTTTGTAGACAACCTACATGAACCACTGCCGCCCCAAAATGTAAGTAAAGTTAATCTAAATGTCCTAAATTATATGTGCTTCCAGTAACAGGTAGGTTAATATTTCCATGTGAAAAGTGGTTAATGATGAATATGTGAAGTATTTCAGAGTAAAGTTCAACAGCTGAATTGTGTTTTTGATGATTCATCATCTCAATGAAAACAAGGTTGCAGATTCACAATCATCCTGTTGCGATTCTCTCGGATCACTTGATCTTTCTCCGTCTGTGAGGAAAAATTAAAGAGTGAAAAATAAACAGCAGTAACAGAAACTCATGAGATTGGCACATCTGCCATATCAATCAGTGAATAATATTCAGTCTAGAATGTTTATTTCGGGATGATTTTGATGGAAACTCCTTTCATTCATGGGAAAGTTTACAGCAGAAGAGCAGAAATGCTATTATACAGTAGGCTATATTCAAATATTGAAGTATTTTGAGAGCGTATGGAGATCGACTCGATTATGGCAATTGCTTCATGGAAGTGGGCGGGGCTAAAGATATATTTTGGCACCTTTTGCTTGTTTCCACTCCCTGATTGGTGGAATATTTTCTGTACAGCATCATGGGTAATGTAGTTTTACCTTAACAAATTCCACAGTACATTTTTTTTTTTTTAAATAATGCAGGCTGACGGCTTCAACAAAAGCAAATATAATCATTGTAGCTCACAGTAGGGCTGTATTTTAAAGGTTTATAATCTATCATTAGAAATCAATTTCCCAACGGATAAAATGAAAGGAGTTTTATTGCACTCAACTGAGAATCTCATAAGATTTCAACAAAGACATAGGCTATAGTACAGTATTTTACCTCATCATCCTTGTTTTTCACACACACTTAATAAAGACGACAACATTTTCCTCTCACTATAATATGTGATACTTGCCTCTTGTAGAGCTTCTGTAACGATAGTGAATCACACCAGTAGTTACAACCAGGAGAAGAAGAACAGCGACAACTCCTAATATTCCTGCTGATAAAGCAACTAAAAGCGGACCTGGAGCTGAAACACAAGAGTCACACGCCAAAAACATAACTATAATGACAACGATAAAGATACAGCTCTAACAATCGTTGTAAATATAAAAGAATAACAGACTCCACAGCACAGCTATAAAGATAAAAGCAAAATTAGCATAATCTCCGCCCATTACAATAACGTGAAAGCGCTTGTACAGGCCTAACTACATTACACCACACTGCTTGTTTTGGAAGGAGAGTTTTGTCTTTAAGTTTTCACCTTTTTGTTACAAAGATACTTTCCCTCAGGGAAGTGTCTAAAGAAGGAAAGGAAGCCACTACATTATATCAGTGACTTTCAGAGCTTTTTCTCTTTATCTGCATCATTAAACACAAAAGAAATACTTTCAACTTTTTCCACTGGTGATCCATTAACAGTTCAACACATTCTCATCCCAAGGCGTCATCTAACCGACACTTTTGACCATGCGTCAACATGCCGACGCACATGGTACCCTTTAAGCGTCAATATGAGACGCTCATCCTCGGGCGTCATCTAACTGACGCTTTTGACCATGCGTCTAAATCCGACTCACATGGCACCCTTTAGCGTCAGTTAGATGACGCTTCCGTTATGGGTAGGTTTAGGTCTGGGGTAGGGTTAGGGTAAGACCACTAGGAGGCGCGTCTCATATTGACGCTTAAGGGGTATCATGTGCGTCGGCATGTTGACGCATGGTCAAAAGCGTCAGTTAGTTGACGCCTTGGGATGAGAACGGGCTGGACAGTTATTTTTGTTTTGTTTTGTTTTGATAAATTATTTTTCCAGTTCTTTCCATTTGTTTAAATGCTGCTATTATTTCATAGCCTGGCTCCGCCCTGCTACGCACTTCCGCTCAATTTCATTTTCCTTCAGTACTACGTCTGGGACTGCTGTATATTCTTAGGTTTTCAGAAATACATTTTTTGTAGGACCAATCAGCGAACAGAGGGAGTGGCTGAGAACGATGACGTTGATGTAGTGCGTCAGTTTGAGTTGGAGTTCAGTGATGGCAGCGGGGAAAGACGTGAGAAAAGCTATTTGGTCCGTTGTTGCAAAACTGCCGAATATACAGAAGTTAAAGGGATAGTTCGGCCAAAAATGATATTTAACCCATGCATTACTCACCCTCAAGCCGTTCGAGATGCATATGTCAATCTTGTTTCAGACGAACACATTTTCAGTTATTTTAGAAAATGTCTTAGACCCTTCAGTGGATATAATGTGAAGCAATGGGGTTCACCTCCTTCAAGTCCCAAAATGTGCATACATCCTTCACAAAAGTAATCCATCCGGCTCCAGGGGGATAAACGAAGGCCTTCTGAGGGTAATCCGTGCGGTTTTGTCGTAAAAATATACATATTTAAAACTTTATAAATGAAAATATCTGACTTCCGGTAACGATCGACGCGCGTTCACGGGTGATGGAAGTCGGCGTACGAGGTAGGACGTAGCGTAGGAACCGTCGTGACGTAGAACGAACGCGCCAGCGCAGCCAGAGAGCAGAGCAAAACAAAACACTTCCATCACCCGTGAACGCGCGTCGATCGTTGCCAAGATTGACATATGCATCTCGAACGGCTTGAGGGTGAGTAATGCATGGGTTAAACATAATTTTTGGCCGAACTATCCCTTTAAAGCCGGAGCAAGAACTTTGCTAAGTTTTGTTGGTGGCCATGATGTTGTGGCCCTCCTCCCCACGGGGTTCGGGAAAAGTTTGATTTTCCAGCTCACTCTGCTAGTGGTGAATGAGTTAGCACGACCACACGCTAGCGATTGGCTATAGCAGATCCTGAGTGACTCTGGGCAGATCCAATAGTTTTGAACTTTAACAGAGAACCCGCCTACAAGGAAGTAAACGTTTCTCAGTGGAGAGAGGCCAGACTCTCTGTACAAATTAAATGTACGAGAGTCTGGTAGAACCAGGCTAATTATTTCATACTCATTGTTTTTAGTTCACTGTAGAGTCCAAAGAAATGGTAAAAAAAACTGTCTCCTTCCCCGTGTCCCTGGCTCATCACTTCCTGTTTAAGATTGCTACCTTCAGGAAAACACCCAAAAGGGGTGCAGTTCTTTCCCTTTACCACAGGGGGGAGTACAGAAAAATAGTTACTTAAAGCCATGACATTGAGTAACATTATTAATAGCCTTATGGCTCCTACACATGATGATATGATTTAAACATAATCTGCTTTTAAACATTATGACTCACCAGTAACAGAAACTTTGAAGATCTTTAAACTGTTGCTGCCGCTGATGATCAGTAGTTTATATTCTCCAGAGTCTGTGTTTCTGGTGTTCATGATGGTCAGAGATCCAGTCTGATGATCCAGCTTCAGTCTGTCTCTGAATCTCTCATTACTGACCTTACTGAGATCTCCACTGATTAGAGCGATGCGAGTGATTTGAGCGGTGCGATTCATTTGAGGTATGCGAGTGATTTGATGGATGCGATAATACCATTCAATCTTTTTTTGTTGGTTTGTTTTAACACCCGTGTTTATAGTGACTGAATCTCCCTCCATCACTGACACTTCTTCTGTATCAACAGCAGAGACAGCTGAAGAAGAAATGAACAGAAAATTATAATTCATGTCTATGACAGACATGAAAATATACAACAGGAAAGTGCTGTGAATATTTCTCTACAGATCAAACAAGCAGCATAAAAACACAATTGATTCACACATTCACTCATCAGAAAAATGACATATTATAGGTTATAAGGTGTGTATAATACATCATATTATATACCATACAACACACATCTTGATTCACATATTGCATATTTGCATTCACACAACCAAGATTATTGACTTTGTTAATACTGCCAGAGTGTTTAGACTGTTGAGAGTGTTTATCTGTGGAGTGTTCATTCGAGTGTTTGATTGAAAGATAAGTTGTTCATTTGTTTCCTGTGAAGGGCTATATTTGTGATATTGACTACCGCCTAATGACCTTGAGTCTAGATTACCCTTGCATTTCTCTGTTAGCACCTATACTTGTGTATGTATATATATATATATATATATATATATATATTGTACATAGTAATTTGGGAGGTAGGGAGACCGACGCCACCTTTAATTTGATCTTTTTTTTGTGCCTGTTTTGGATCAGGGAGATAGGGAAGTAATTGTATTTTCTTTTCTTTTCTTTTTTTTTCGTTTCTTTTGTGGATTACACAAAAGCTGTATTACTCGGTTCCTGAGGTAAAATCCCGTTGTATCATAAACCTGTTAACTTAATAAATATTGGTTTGAAAAACACTTTTCTATAAAAGATAGCCCGTTGTTGCTTTATTTTCTTCATGGTACGTCCTTTACCCTAGACGGGGCGTAACAGCCAGACTGGAAAACGATCTTGTGTGGTCTCAGGGCATTTTCAAAATTCGTACATAATTGTAATTGAGATGGTGGAATAGATCAAGTAATACTGAGTGAATTTGACCAGTTTTGTTTTATTCCTCACCTCCAGGCATATTAATAGAAAAGATACTCAAGATTAGTCAACCTTCAATAAGTTTTATAATCAATGAACTCTTCTACAATTCCCAGATTATTTGTTTCAAAAACTTGCAACTTAAATTTTTAGCTGTCAAATATTTATCGGAATATAATACCTGAATTGAATGGGGGGAAAGCTCTCTTTTGAAGCTCAACATGCAGGAATATGGCAAGGGCAGAAGCAATTTAAAAACAAAGCTATTTTATGCACATTTAAATGTGATCCATTTCCGTTTTTACTTTACCAATGCAAAATTGGCAACTATTTTCAGTACAAATGCACAGTGCTCACATTTATTATGCATTTCATCAAAGATAAAGAATTACATATCAATTTGTAACTTATATTGTGATCTAACATAGCAGTAGACAATATTTTTGTCCATTTGAGAGACATGTTATTTAATGTGACGCACAGCCTAAAACAAAGCATGGATAGTTTTACGCTGCTATATATATATATATATATATATATATATATATATATTTTTTTTTTTTTTTTTTTTGAAAATGACATAGTTTGGCTAGATAAGACCCTTACTACAATTTGGACCTTCAACCCATTGGACCCCACTAAAGTTCACTATGGAGAAAAGTCCTGGAATGTTTTTTCCTTGAAAACCTTGATTTTTTTTCGACTAAAGAAAGAAAGACATGAACATTTTGGATGAAATGGGGGTGAGTAAATTATCAGGAAAGTTTAATTCTGAAGTGAACTATGGGCTAATCCTTTAAGACATAGAAACTCAAAGTTTGGTTAATTTGATTTGCATTGACATAAAAACTTAACATGTTTAGGAAGCCGAATTAATAAAGTGAATTTAATTGTTTATTTACATTTTTATGCTGGCTAGTTATTTTTTTTTTTTTAACTTGAAACTAATAAAATGTTTGTTAGCTGTCTTGTTGCTCTTTGTTTAGTTAAGACAAATAGCCTAAATGAAAAATCATTGAACAATATTTTGGTTCTTTATTTGTTCTATTCGGACAGGACTAGTTTAACATGGAGAGTGGGATAAAGTAATTATTACCAGAGCTTCTTAGTGATATTAGTCCCGTCTGAATGTGCCATCTCAGTAATCATTACACTGTAAAAATTGTATCTGAAACTTACTTAAATGGTAGCTTAAACTCAATGGTAACAATTTTACGCATGATATTTTTAAATAGTTGTGGCTTAATTTCTTTCATGGAATATTCCTGAATAAATCATGTAAAATCCCCTAAATTATTTAGTCTATGACACAATGAGTTAAATATTTTTAGTGAAATGAGTTGACTCTCAAAATTGTGTGTATTTGAGTGAATGGAAATTACCTGTTTATTGACTGAAACAAATGTGTTACTTCACTACCATTATAGCAAAGTTAATAGTCAATGAACAAAGCAACATGCTTCAGAGTGTGAATACATGCAGTTATTCACAATAAGAATAAGCTCTACTCTTCTGCACAATGCATTTAAAAATCAAAACTTCAACATAATAGAAACTCTTTCAAATATCAAACATAACTGAACATTAAATTTTTTTAATGAAAATTCAAGACCCTTGATTCATTTTTTTTTACAGCATAGCCTACGGAAAATGTCATAAGATAAAGATTACGCCGACTTTTACCTTCAGTAAAAAGCTCCGAAAAAATTACCTCAAATTACCTTATAACACTAATTCCGTGCGAGTAGACCTGCTATAAATATGTACGTAAATATTCCTTCATTCCCGGGTTAAAAGTGGTTTTCCACTTTTAGTTTGGAGGCACTTGAAAAAGCAAAAATCTGTGGCAAAAATCAAGTGTTTTCCACATACCTTTCAGATAAAAAAGAGGCACGTCAGAGGCACAAGCCTTCTTTTAGTATTAGATAAGTGCCTATTACCAACATAATACAATCTGAATTTATTTAATACATCGTTCGACCGGACCTAACTATTATATATATATATAGATACGATAGGATAAATTAGATAGATATAATAGATTAGATAGATTATGTCTTACCGTGCACGAGGAATGCAGAAACCGTGAACAAGTAAACGAAAAACGTATTTGTCTCCATGTTTGGCTACTTTGAATGAATGGAACAGCACTGCTTAGCAGCTGGAAAGTAGCCTACATGTGAGGAGAGGAGAAGGTTGCAGTGAGGAGAGAGAGAGAAAAGTGCAGTAAAGAGTTCTCTCTTCAGGGCTGAGTTTAACCTCAAACTGATTGGTCAAATGTACATCATGTGGGTGTGGTTAGGCTCCTACTCAAGAGCTGGAATGTCTGAGAAATGTTGGCAAAACATTAGCCTGGGAAAACGCAGACAACTTCAGGCAAGTTAGTCTGGCAAAGAGCTCATTCAAGCCCATTTCTAATCCGTCAAAATCGAGGCACCAATCAGAAACGTTGTTGCAGGCTTTACACGATGACGACAGCATCGCAATATAAACGGTGGCAAATGTGATCAGAGCTTGATGATTTCTGTTCAACCGTCAATCCGAGATGTTTTAGTTGGTCTGAGATGCTATTAGGTTTTCCAAATTTTGCAAAAATGTTGATGGAGTGGCGGTGGACACCAGCTTTATCATATTTTTTTTACAAAAACGGCAAAAGTCGTCAGAAGTCATTGCTACATCTTCCTCGAAATCACAAACAGAGAATTGCTGTTCAATCTCACGCCCGTTTCACACCGTTCCGTTTGCAGTGCGTATGCGGTGCATATTTTTTTCTGTACCCATGTTAACAGGTTGGAGTTTTCACACTGCACGCGGATGCGGTCCGGCGATCCGTTCCAGGTGCGGTGCGTATACAGCAGTGCCACCGCCACTCCAACATTTTTGCAAAATTTGGAAAACCTAATAGGATCTCAGACCGACTAAAATTATTATTCAACTGTGTAATTTTTTTTTTTTTATTATTTTTTTTTTATTATATTATGCATTAATCAAGGTATTATCTATTAACACTTTTTCATAAAAGCAGTTTGCGGCCCTGAACATTTTCAGAAATGGAGCCATGGTGGCCATTTTGCTTTCCGCCATAACTGAATTATGTATTTTGTATTATATCTCCTGAACCAAACATGATACCACAGAAAATGTGATGTCTACCCCATGTTTTGATGGTCAAGGATTACAGTGATACCATATACAACATCATAAACTGTTTGGGCAGTTTTTGAGTGTTAACCGGGTTTTTCGGTGTGTTCCGCACCCTTTGCTCTAGTCAACACAGTCAGCACAGTCAGCTTTCATCAGCGCTCATTCTTTGGCGTCAAAAGAAAAATGTTTAGATGAAATCGTGGAGACAGTGTGAACATGAACATTACATGTTACAGCATGAACTGGAGGCGAGTCTTCCGTCAGCTCGCTTTCTGGTTGGATACTGTTTAATTTCCCATGATAATCTCCAGAGCGTGCAAAAGCGTTTGTCCTCGGGGTTCCCCCCCACACAACAGGATTTCTGATTCGATTCGAGATGGGGGAAGTTCCAACGTTCTTCCGAGCAGATTCAGTCACTCTTAACACATCTCATACCACAGTAAAATGTGATAAAAATAATCTGTAGAACCATCAAGATAATCTGGACTTTGTCGGAAGGGGAGAAATCACCCCAAATATCTTGTAGTGTGTACCCAGCATATGTGATGAGTTTGACAATGCCATGGAGTTCAGCAGTAAGGGTATCTCTGAAAACAGACATCATGAACTGGCCAAAAGGGTCAAGATGAAATTCAGAAGACATGCGAGTTGGTTGACATGATTGGGGAAATGGGAAACGTACTCGGTTACTATCGTAACATTGGTTCCCTGAGAGTTAGGGAATGAGTATTGCGTAGCTATATGCAGTGGGGAAACAAATTTTCCTCAAAATTCTGAAGCTTAAAATGTAAAACACATTTTGCAGCTGCACAGCTAGCACAGTGAGTGTCTGGCTCACTCATTGGCTGTGCTGCGGCAACTGCACATCCAATGGCGCGGGCCCGTCAAAGGGGCGTGGCCCGAGCCTATATTAGACCCCGAAACAGCCATTATAGCAGGTTACATTGACTGAAGTGACATACTGCCATGTTACTCAGTGCAGCCGGCTTCGCAATACTCGTTCCCTAGCTCTCAGAGAACCGAGGTTACGATAGTAACCGAGTACGTTCCCTTTCGAGAACCGTCACTTCATATTGCGTAGCTATACGCAGTGGGGACGCCATGTAAAACGCCGCACCAAGTAACTGGTTGCAACTGCGGCTCGAGAACTCTGAGAAACAAGAAACAAGAAAAGAAGCCAGAATCCAATATATATAAAAAAAGACCGGACACCGTCGGGCCTGATAACATATATATAATGTAATATTATAAACATAGATGTATATATATATATATATATATATATATATGTAATGCCCATACATCCATATTCAGCCTAATATACTAATAAGACCAGACAACGTCGAGTCTTTAGTATAAGGGATATCATATCTGGCCAGAGGCAGGATTTATTAATGAATGAATGTGTGCTTATAACATTAACATAATATAGATAAGACCGGAAACCTGTCGGGTCTAAATCATACAGAAAGGACCTTTGCCTGCAGGGAAGGTACCTCCATGTTATAGAATTTTACAAACGTAGAAGGCGAGGACCAGCCGCCCGCCGCCCAAATATCCTGAATGGGAAACCCAGAAGACCAAGACGAGGCCATGCCTCTAGTCAAATGAGCTCCAGTCCCAATAGGGCAAACCTGACCCACTGAGGTATATGCCAGATAAATGGCATCTACTATCCATCTGGATAGTCTCTGCTTTGTGACAGGAGACCCCTTGGACCGACCACCAAAGCAGACAAAGAGCTGTTCTGAATGTCTAAAGGACGCAGAATGCTTCAGATATATTCTCAGTGCTCTGACAGGACAGAGTAGATTAGCCTCCCCATCCTCTATGGAAGAGCTAATAAAGTGATAACCTGTGCTCTAAACGGTGTTGAAAGCACTTTAGGATGACCTTCTAGTCGCAGACGCCAAACTCCAAACAAGAGTGACTCACAGAGAGCGCCTCCATCTCACACTCGCTTGATAGATGCCAGAGCCAACAGGAGAGCAGTCGTCAGCGAGAGTAGTTTGAGATCAACCGACTGGAGCGGTTCAAATGGTGGACCCTTCTTGGCCCGAAGGACCGTGGAGATTTCCCATGACGGCACAGATGGAGGTCTGGAGGGGTTCATCCTCCTGGCTCATTTCACAAACCGTCTAGCAGCTCCTGTACTTTTACATTTACATTTAGTCATTTAGCAGACGCTTTTATCCAAAGCAACTTACAACTGAGGACTAGAGCAAGCGAGTCATCGTGAAGAGGCAAAAACAGCGCAAGAAGTGCTCAAAATACAAAGTTCAGGCATTGCTCAGAGTAGCAAAAATCAGACAAGGGAGGATTTAAAGGAGTTTTTTTATGTTAAGTACTCATGAAAGAGATGAGTTTTCAGTATTCTTTTGAATGCTGTCAGGGATTCTGCATTCCGGATGAGGTTGGGGAGATCATTCCTCCAGCATGGAACCGTGAATGAGAATGTTCTGGAGAGTGATTTTGTGCCTCGCTGTGATGGTACCACGAGCCGTCGCTCATTGACCGATCGCAGGTTTCTGGTAGGGGTGTAGACTCGTAGGAGTGAGTGAAGGTAGGATGGAGCTGAGTCAGTGGTAGATCTGTAAGCATGCGTCAAAGCCTTGAATTTGATGCAAGCCTGTGAGTGGTAGCCAGTACAGTGAGATGAACAGAGGAGTGACGTGTGACTTTTTGGGCTTGTTGAAGACAAGACAAGCAGCATTCTGGATCATTTTTAGAGGTTTAGTTGCACATGATGGAAGTCCAGCCAGAAGAGCATTGCAGTAATCAAGCCTAGAGATAACCAGGGCCTGGACGAGAAGTTGTGTTGCATGCTCAGTAAGGAAAGGCCTGATCTTCCTGGTGTTGTGCAGTGCAAACCTGCATGATTGAGCTGTCATTGTAATGTGGTCTGTGAAGGTTAGCTGGTCATCAAATATTACTCCAAGATTTCTGACCAACCTTGATGGGATGATTGCGGATGAATCTAGCTGGATAGTAAAGTCATGCTGTAGAGACGGATTGACAGGGAGGACGAGAAGCTCAGTCTTTGCCAGGTTGAGCTGCAGGTGATGTTCCTTCATCCATGCCGAGATGTCCGCCAGACAGCTTGAGATACATGCAGATACTGAGGGATCATCTGGTTGAAATGAGAGGTAGAGCTGGGTGTCATCAGCATAGCAATGATAAGAAAAACCATGTGCCTGTATGATGGGTCCCAGTGATGTGGTGTAAATGGAGAAGAGGAGCAGTCCAAGAACTGAACCCTGAGGAACCCCTGTGGTCAGTTGATGTGCTTTGGATACCTCGCCTCTCCATAATAATAATAATATGTTTATTTTATATAGCGCCTTTCAGAATACTCAAGGTCGCTTTACAACAAAGTACAAATAAACATGACATAGAAACATGACATAGAACATGACAAGAAACATGACATAGAAACATGGCATAGAAACATGACATAGCAACAATAAAAAATATGCAACGTCCATGCGACCCTGAAGGACCTACCTGTGAGATAGGACTCAAACCAGTGGAGGGAAGTTCCTGTGATGCCCAGTGATGAGAGGGTGGACAAGAGGATCTGATGATTCACAGTGTCGAAGACAGCAGACAGATCAAGGAGAATGAGAACTGATGATTTGGAAGCAGCTTTTGCGATCCGCAGGGCTTCTGTGACCGACAGTAGTGCAGTCTCGGTTGAGTGCCCTTTCTTGAAGCCAGATTGGTTTACATCTAGCTGTTTTGTCAGAGACAGGAAAGATGACACTTGGTTGAAAGCAACTTGTTCAAGTGTTTTCGCAATGAATGATAGGAGAGAGACAGGTCTGTAATTCTCTGAAAGTGATGTGTTTAATGTTGTTTTTAAGCAGTGGAGTTACCCGAGCCTGCTTGAATGCTGTAGGGAAAATGCCAGTGTGGAGGGATGAGTTGATGATGTGTGTGAGTGCTGGTAGAAGTGTGGGAGAGATGGCTTGTAGAAGGTGTGAGGGGATAGGGTCTAGAGGGCAGGTGGAAGGATGGCTGGAGAGAAGAAGTTTAGATTCTTCTTCCTCGGTTAGTGGAGAGAATGAGGAGAGAAGGTTTTTGGCTGTGGGAGAGGATGGTCTGAGTTCCTGTGTGTGTGGAGCTGAGAACTGACTGCTGATAGTAGTTGTTTTGTTGGTGAAGAAGTTAGCAAAATCATCAGCAGTTAAAGAGGAGGTGGGTGGTGGTGGAGGTGGACAGAGGAGAGAGTTGAATGTCTTGAAAAGTGTTTGTGTGTTAGAGGCGCTGTTGATCTTGTTGTGGAAATATGAAGATTTCGCAGCATGAACATCAACAGAAAAGGAAGAGAGCAGGGATTAATACATACTCAGGTCAGATGTGTCTTTTGAATTGCACCATTTCCTCTCCGTCGCCCTGAGTTTGGTCCGGTGTTCAAAAAGAACCTCAGATAACCAGGGGTTGGAGGGAGTAGCGCGTGCTGGCCTGGAGGAAAGAAGGAAGATATTGTCTAAAGAAGAAGTTAAAGTGGAGCATAAAGTATCCGTTGCGGTATTCACATCCAGAGATGAGAATTGTGAGGGTGAGGGAAGAGAAGATGACACAGCAGAAGAGAGATGGGAAGGAGAAAGTGAACCGTGAATGAGAATGTTCTGGAGAGTGATTTTGTGCCTCGCTGTGATGGTACCACGAGCCGAGCAGGTTTCGTCTGAAAGTAAGATGGGTAGAGAGAGTTTTAGATTGAAAGTAATGAGGAAATGATCTGAAACGTGGAGAGGTTTAACCAAAATGTTGTCTGTGATGCAGTTTCGTGTGTAAACCAGGTCCAGTTGGTTGCCTGATTTGTGAGTACCTGTGGTGATGAGCCATTTGAGATCGAATGAGGCTAGAAGAGAGATGAAGTATGTTGCATACGGCTTCTCTAGATGAATGTTGAAATCACTAAGGACTATGAGTGGGGTGCCATCCTCAGGGAAAGACGACAGCAGCACATCCAGCTCCTCTACAAAGCTTCCCAGTTGACCTGGGTGGCGATAAATAACTACAACATGGATCCTAATGGGAGTTGTAAGTGTAATAGCATGATATTCAAACGAGTTGTTATTGCATAGAGAAGAGAGTTGAGTATTTCCAATTGTTAGAAATGAGAAGACCTGTACCCCCACCCCTCCCAGCCTGGCGAGGAGTGTGGGTGAAAGAGAAGTTGTTAGAGAGAGCAGCAGGAATGTATTGAAAGCACATGTTGAGTAAGGGAAATACGATACAAGTGGGAAAGGAAAGGGGAGAAGAAGACCATCCCTTGGTGGATTCGCACAGGTAGAGTCGATGGTCTTTACCCGAGTCGGTCTTCACACGAGGAGACTGAACGCTTCCGCTGACGCTTCTGCGACAGCGCGCACACTAAATTGATATAATGCGCTCAAATTACTGAGTGAGGACAGCTGTCTCGGCCCAGCAATTAACACAGCAAACGCAAATAATCTGAAAATAGCCCTGCCTTGTGATAAATATTAAACTGAAACAACAGGAGAACTGGATATTAAGAAAAAACTACTTTTTGTACTCGCTGTAGGAAGGAGAGCACCACTGGTACCTCGCATGACATGGGTTCAAAACTTTGTCCAAGCACCAGCTGGAAAACACTGACCATTTAGCATATAAGCGCCTAGTAGAATGGATCCTGGCCTCATTGATCGTGTTTAGGACCTTCTCAAGAAGGTCCCTGGCTACCCATTGAGGGGCCACACATGGAGAGCCCATAAATCAGATCGCGGATGCCATATGGTCCCATTCGCCTGCGTGAGGAGATCTTTTCTCAACGGAACAGGCCAGGGGACTTTGTCCGTCATCTGAACCAGCTCTGGAAACCACGGTCTGGATTTCCAGAGGGGGGCTTCTAGGAGGACTGGGCATCCGCTCTTCCTGACCGGTTCGATGACCTGGGGAATCATTGAGATTGGGGGGAAATGCATAGAGGGGAAGGTTGGGCCAACGGTGGGCCAAATCATCCTTGCCCTTCGAGAAGAACACTGCACAATGAGTGTTGTTCTTTGAGGCGAAGAGGTCTACTTCGGCCTCGTCAAACACTCTCCATACTAGACGTACCGTCTGAGGATTCAGGGACCACTCGCCTAGGGGAGTGTTGCCCTGTGACAGCATAACCGCACCCGTGTTCAGGATGCCAGGGATATGTGCTGCTCTCAGAGAGCTCAGATTGACTTGCACCCAAATAAGGAGGTCTCTCGCCAGGGAGTACAGGCTGCCCGACCTGACGCCGCCCTGGCGGTTTATGTATGACACCACGGATGTGCTGTCCCTCCGGACTAACACCTGGTATCCCCTGATGTTTGGCAGAAATGCTTTGAGAAAACAAAAACGCTTTTGCCCAGAATATAACACTCTGGCTGGAACTCGTTTGTTCTTGGATACATTGATTTTGAGACCCAGACATTGCAAATGGCTGAGAATCAGAGCTCTGTGTCGTAACAGTTCGGTTCTCGACGGAGCTAGAATCAGCCAATCGTCGAGATACTTCAGCACACACACCCCCTGAAGCCTCGTACTTTTGATCCGCCGGATGAGGGGGCGCTGGTCTCCCTCGAACAGGACCGGAGACGGTGTCTGGGTAGGAGAAAGCGAAGCACACGGGGACGCCGACCACACTGTCGAGACAGGCATGCCTTCACAGACCGAGCATCCCCCGGCGGAAAGTGCAGCTTGAGCATGGGTGGTTCCCAGGCATGAGATGCACTTAGCATGTCCGTCGGCCTCGTGCAGAAGAGAGCCGCACGTGGCACAGGAAGAGCGAGGCATTTGGAACAACACTCGCGTTCCTAAAAGCAAACAGTAAATAAAGGATATGCGTAAGTCGCCGGATAGCGACAGCAGAGCGGCGACAGGGGAAGACGACTTCTGGGAAATCCACTGTAGGGCTGCACACTCTAACTGTAGGGCTGGTTTCAATGGTGCTTTCAGAGGACTCAGAGACGTGAAGTATGTCGCTGAAGAAGATGAATCTGCTATAATGGGTGTTTTGGGGGCTAATATAGGCTTGGGCCACGCCCCCTTGGCGGGCTCTGACGTGTAATGGCATAATGCTAGCTCATTGGCAGTTGCCGCAGCACAGCCAATGAGTGAGCCAGACACTCACTGTGCTAGCTGTGTAGCTGCAAAATGCAAAATTAATTTTGAGGAAAAGGAGTTTCCCCACTGCGTATAGCTATGCAATACGAAGTGACCGTTCTCGAAAGGGAACCCCTTTGTAGTGGACAGCAACAACCTTTCGAAGCTGTACTCAAGAGAATTAGCAGACCAAGCTGTTGTGGATGCTGTTAGGGTTGCAGAGAGGATGGACCAAGAGCAGAACAAACTCTTTGTTGCAGAGAGGATACAGGGCACCTCTTTACAAGAGGATACAATATATATGTATTTTTTAACAGCTCCGATAAGATGTCAGTCCAAGAAAAAACTTGCTGAAAAATGACTGTGCACAAATTTGCAGACTCTACATTGCCTGTCTGACCCATGATGGGAACCTAGAAAACTTCTTCAAGAACAAAAATCAGGCCTTACCCTCCATCACTCTCAATTCATGGTGGACTACGCTTGGGAAACAAGGCTGATCTGCCTAGAAAACAGTATAAGCAGTGCCCCAGACAATGCCTCACGAAACAGTGCCCCATACAGTGAGGTCTAAATATTAGATGGGTCAGCAGTCATCAACATATTGAAACCAGTAGAACCTTCAAAGACTTTTCCATCAAGATCTTCATACCTTATATCAAAGAAAAACTTGAAAGGGTCAACAGAGTGGATGTTGTATGGGACTGCAATGAAGTCACCAGCTTAAAGTTCCAGAAGCTGGGAAAGGGGACATGAACAAGAGTGGATGGAGAAAAAAAACAAGTTTACAAACCAACTGGAAAGGCTTCCTGGGAGTGGATAGAAACAAAACAGAGCTCTCCTACATTCTGACCAGGAACCTTCTGGAAATGTCAACAACCAAACAAGTTCTGTGGACCCAATCATCTCACCCACAAGAATCAGATCAGTTTGCCCCTTGGACACATGAAAAGGCAGATACAAGGATGCTACTCCATGCAGCGGATACTGCAAGAAAAGGATTAAAAAAATATTACCCTGCGCACTGTAGATACAGATGGCATGTCAGAGCTGGACATTGAAGAGTTGTGGGTGACATTTGGGACTGGCAAGAACATCAGATACATACCTGCCCATGAGATAGCCATGTCTCTGGGTCCTGACAAATCCAAGGCCCTTCCTGTGTTCCATGCCTTCACTGGCTGTGACACAGTCTGTGCATTTGAGGCCAGAGGCAAGAAGACAGCATGGGAAACCTGGAATGCAGATGACATGGCAACATAGGCCTTTATGGCTCAGTCAAGGGCTCCAAAAAGCATTCCAGAGGAGGTCATTTCCATTGTGGAGCTCTTCACAATTCTCCTCTATGATTGCACCAGGACAAAATGGACAAAGCAAGGGGCTGAGTTATGAATCAGTGATGGCACTGGTCGATGAAAAGTTGCTGGTAACTGGCTTTCTACACAATTTCTTTCTACACCAGCCTATCACTATTCAGAGACCTCCCCCAGAAGGGCATCTTGGCCTGTGGCCTTGACCGGGTGGTCTTTCCACGGACGTCAGTTTGGTTTGAAATGTGCTGGGGACAGAGACGCATTCGGAAGTGTCATTTCAGAAGTGCTGGGTACAATGACACATTTTTTTCTCTCTTTCACACAGGTCATGTTTTGAAAGAGATGTCCTGTAGCTTACTAATGTAAATAAATAAAAATGTATACAAAAATGTGATGTCCGACTCGTTTTATGAATAAGAAAGCCTTAAGTTTTCAAAAAGCATTAGACATGACCCACTATTCTGCTTCATAAATACCATGATGTTGACAATATGACATGACGTGGTTTAATGTACCTAAACAATGATTTCCAAATTTCTCTCTCATATTGCTCCACGTAACCACTGAAAACGATCAAAAAATCAAACCAAAAGTCAAATTATAATGGACGTAATCTGACATTAAGCATTTTTGCTTCATTAGAACCTAGGGAAAAAGCTTAACGTGGTTTAATGTACCTAAACAACGGTCAATGATCCCCATTTTTTCTCTCATATTGCTCCTCATAACCACTGAAAACTGTCAAAAAATCTAACCCAAAGTCAAATTATTATGGACGTTATCTGACATTAAGCCCTTCTGCTTCATATTTTTCAGCAGGGCAGCGGATCGGCTGTGGGTTGACTCCCAACGTTTCTGATGGGCTTATATATAAGTCCTAACGTAACGACCTGCAGTGTTATGAATATGAACAGAAAAGCGTGTAGCCAGCGCAGCAGCAGAACAGCAAAATTGAGCTTGAGGTTTTCAACAACAAAAAAAGTGGTGGGAACAAAATGACTCATGATGGAATCTGGTACACGTTTCCACCGTCCCCACCGAAATCGACGCCTGTATGGGTCTTCCCACAAACCACTGCAAACCTCGGATTAGCAAATACTTTAGCAAATGTGTTTTTAATGATGTTTAAGTTAATAATTGTTCAAAACAACCACTTTATCAAAAGTTTGTGCTATTTATTTATTCAATCATAAACAAAATTATTTTAAAAAAGTAAAGATTCTAAAGCATTGAATGAGATCCAATAATAATTTAATTTAGATGTACAGTAGTAAATATGTATGCAAATCCAGAGGAGGAAATGGAAGTGGATAGGACACACTCAGGAGAAAGAAATCAATCACTAAACAGGCGCTGACGTGGAAGCCACAGGGCAGGAGGAAGCGAGGCAGACCGAGAACCACCTGGAGAAGAACCACCGAACAGGAGATGATGAAAGAAGGGCTGACGTGGCAACATCTGGAGAGGAGGGCCCAAGACCGGAGAGGATGGAAGAGCTTCGTCGATGGCCTATGTTCCTATGGGAATTTAAAGGCCTAAGTAAGTAAGTTCAGTAGTAACAATAAATTACATTTTGTTAATATCATATATATTTTTTTTTATATTGTTTCACACTCTAAAAATTAATGGGTTATTTTAACCCAAATTTGGGTCAAATATGGACAAACCAAGCCATTGGGTTATATTTTTTAATGAAATTTTTAACCCAACGGCTGGGTTTGTCCATATTTGACCCACATTTGGGTTAAAAAGACCCTGCCTTTTTTAGAGTGCATTATAAATACTTGGGTAATTATCTCTAAGGTGGACACCCAACTTAATATATGATATTTACTATCTGAATCGAACCACAAATGGAAAAGTCAGCCAGCTATTTATTATCATAATGTTTATTATTGTGCCTTTTGGCCCGACAGCAGATGCGCTTTTTACCCCAAATACCATAGTTTTGCATATTCTTCTGTTATTAAAAAACTGTTGAACTGTCAAACTTACCTTGAACAAAACATGAAAATAATTGAGACCTTTCTCTCAAAATATATTCAACAATTTTATCGATTCTCATTTGCCACTTAACACATTTAATCCCACTTCACAATTGTGACCGCAGTTTTTCCTTACATATTTTAGTGTGGTATTAAAAAACATATGCAGCACATGTTCATTTATAAGGCAAATTTAAGATCTATCTATCTATCTATCTATCTATCTATCTATCTATCTATCTATCTATCTATCTATCTATCTATCTATCTATCTATCTGTCTGTCTGTCTGTCTGTCTGTCTGTCTGTCTGTCTGTCTGTCTGTCTGTCTGTCTGTCTGTCTGTCTGTCTATCTATCTATCTATCTATCTATCTATCTATCTATCTATCTATCTATCTATCTATCTATCTATCTATCTGTCTATCTAAAAAAATGAATAATGGGTCTTGTAATTTTCATTAAAAAAAATTTAAGGTGACAACTAAAACCATTGTGTATATTTTATTAAGAAAATTGTGGTTCAGTGTTGTATAGAAAATATTGAGAATATTTCACTAATAAAACCAAGAGATACGTTTTCCTAAAAATGTAAGGAAACTTACCAGTTTTGAGTCTTGAATTGAGGAACCAATTACTGTAAGCTGATAAAATTAAGGAAAAATGCTACCCATTTATTTGAAAAGAATTAGCTCAAATATGGGGTTTGATTTATTGTTAGTTCCCAGCATGCTTTGCATTTGGCTGGAAATGGAGAGTAAATATTGAAATTAAGTGTTATTTTGTGTGTTTTTGAGTAAAGGGAAACTCTTCAGTTATGTTTGACATTTGAAAGAGTTTCTGATATGGTAAAGTTGATTAGTAATATAGCAGTAGAGCTTTTGGTTAGGTTGTGAATAACTGCACTAATAATATGAAGGATGTGGATTTGTTCAATGAGAACTAATTTAGCTAATGCCAGTGCAGCATATGTTGCTGTGACAGCAGCATACAGTCTATTAAAAGTACAATATAGCTCAAAGTCTAATATAAACCGGTAATTTCCATTCACTCTTAATCACAAACTTTTGAGTCAACTTAAGTTCAAATCAAAAAGCTAATTTCACAACAAAAAAAAAATTTCATTGTGTCATAGAGTAAATAATTTAGGGGATTTTACATGTCTGTCTGTCTGTTTGTACATATTTATTGTGTTATGTATTATTTCAGTTTATTTTGAAGTTTATAATAAATATCAATTTATTATAATGTGTGTCATTTTGTCACCATATTATTTGATTATTTGTGCCGTACTGCTGCATAGGAATGCTATTTTTCTTTTTTGAAACTGAGTCAGACAATGTTTACTTCATGGTTAATGGAAATAAAACACTCATTTAAACTATTTAACCAAGTCTTTAATCATTTTTTAAATGCATTAACACAATAGACCTAGACTCCCTGTGTTCTAATACCGGTCACAATTGTGACCACACATAACACCATTTTTTTCATGGACTTTTCATCTTTTTTTATATATATACACATGGAGGATGTGGTTAATGACTTCAATACATTTTTTACAAAGGTGGGACCAAACTTTGACACAAATTCCAGTTCCACAAACATTGATAGTAGATCTAATAGAAAGAAATCCCAGTTCAATATTTCTGACACAGTTGAGGAAAAAGAAATAGATATTGTTAAAGGATGCAAAAACAAACCATCCACTGATCATGATGGAATAGACATAAAAATTATACAAAAAGTAATAGAGGGGATTGCCAAACCACCAACGAAGATATGCAATTTATCATTTCTAACCGGTAAATTTCCAACAAAAATGAAAATAGCACAAGTCATTCCTATACAAAACTGGAAATAAACACCACTTCACAAATTACAGGCCTGTCTCTCTACTACCACAATTTTCAAAAATTTTAGAAAAACTATTTAACAACAGATTAGAGAAATTCATAGATAAAAATAAACTACTCACTGACAGCCAATATGGATTTAGAAAAAATAGTTCAACATCATTAGCACTAACAGAACTCATTGAAGAAATCACAAACTCCACAGAAAAATAAATATGCAGTTGGGGTATTCATTCATCTAAAAAAAAGCATTTGACACAATACATCATGAAATATTAATCAGTAAACTGGAACGAATCGGGATCAGGGGATTAATTCTAAACTGGTTAAATAGTTATCTGTGAGACAGACAACAATTTGTGAAGATAGGAGATTATTCATCTGAATGTCTGGGCATGGCTTGTGGTGTCCCCCAGGGGTCAGTGTTGGGACCAAAGTTATTTTTATTATATATCAATGATATTTGTAAAGTATCTGAAGTATTGAATTTTGTATTATTTGCAGATGATACAAACATATTTGCTTCAGGGGACAGCTTACAGCAACTCTTGGAATTAATCACTTCAGAATTCAAGAAAATAAAACAATGGTTTGACATCAACAGGTTATCAATAAATCTGAGTAAAACTATATATTCATGGTATTCGGAAACTTTAAGTCAAATCATCAAGCACAGATACAGATAGAGGGTGTTAACATAGAAAGAGTACATGAAAATCAATTCCTTGGAGTGATCATAGATGAAAAGATTTGCTGGAAGCCTCACATAAAATACATAAAAAAAAAAACTGTCCAAAAGTATTGCAGTTCTAGCAAGAGCTAAGCACCTACTGGATCTTAAATCACTTTGCATCCTGTACTGTTCACTATTGTTACCTTATTTGAATTACTGTGTAGAGGTTTGGGGAAGCACTTATCAACATTCACTTCAGTCACTATCATAATGCAAAAAAGAGCCATGAGAATCATTCACAACGTCGGATTCCGGGATCACACAAATTCATTATTTTTGCATTGCTAAAACACCACGATCAAATTTAATATCAAATTGCAGTATTCATGTTCAAAGTAAGAAATAGACTATTGCCTGGGAATATACAAAAGATGTTCTCTGAGAGGGAGGGAGGGTACGACTTAAGGGAAAGGGGAAATTTTAAGACTAATAGATTTAGAACAACAAGGAAAAGATTATGTTTATCAATTTGCGGAGTTAAATTGTGGAATAAACTAGATGAAAATGACCAAACATATTCCTTTTCAAAAACATGTATAAAGAAATTATATTCAAGAGGTATCAAGAAGCACTGTAGTGAAAGTAGGAGTGCTCCTTTGTTTTTTGTTTTGTTTTTTTTGCTGCTTAAATAAGTACAGAATCGAGGTTAGATTAATAAATATTTGTCTGTGGTCACTTTGATGTATGTATATATATATATATATATATATATATATATATATATATATATATATATATATATATATATATATATATATATATGTGTGTGTGTGTGTGTATATATATACCGGTATATAAATGTATATATCAACATAATAATAATATAAAAATTGTTAATTGAAGGAATGTAGAGTTAAAGGGGTAGGAGTACATAAGTTTTACTTCTTCCTACTCCTTTTCGCACATGTGATAGAAGTATGTTAACACAGGAAAGTAGGGTACTTTGTTTGCTGCTCATCTGTTGTTGTTTTTAAACATTGTTTTATTTTATTTTTTATATACTTTTCTTTCATGTTCGAAATAAAGATTTAAAATCAAATCAAATATACAGGTGCAACTCGAAAAATTAGAATATCGTGCAAAAGTTATCATTTTGATGATTATGGTTACAGCTTATGAAAACCCCAAATTCAAAATCTCAGAAAATTAGAACATTATATGAAATCAATAAAAAAAGGATTTTAAATACAGAAATGTCGGCCCTCTGAAAAGTATATTAATACTTTCACCTTTTAATTTGAATTACTGAAATACATGAACTTTTGCATGATATTCAATTTTTTCGAGTTTCACCTGTAGGCCTTTTTTTATAGGCTAATTGAAATTGATTGTTTAATATCCTTACACATACCATACAGATTCATACATGTAATCTCTGGGAAATGTTTGGATTAAATGGGTCAAATCTACTAAATAATAATAATATTAATAAAAAACATCAAACAGTAGCCTATAGCAAAATAGCGCAGAATTGCATCAAGGATCAGTCAAATTTCTACGTGTCTTTTGAAAAGCGGATGTATTGTAGCCTACGTTTTTATGCATTTAGAAGTTCAGAGGAAAATAAAATCAAAAGCGCCTTTCTCCCGCGGTACATTTAGGCTCGTGCCCCATTATATGATCTCAAAGAAACCGTAAAGACTGACGAAGAGATCGGTGTTTTTTCATTTACCTAATAGCGACGAAGAACAATCAACAGTGTAGATTTTCCCCAGAAGTGATTTTTTTTAGAAAACAAGTCCAGAACAAAGATCCAGAAGACAAGAAAGTGGAAAACGAGAAGAAGAGGAAGAGGCAGATCCACCGGGAGTCAAGTGATACATTTAAAAAGTGAAAGTCAATCTACCGATGCGCAGTTTATCTATACATACAGCTAAAGATTTCCAGACTAAAGTGGATTTATTTAAGTTTCATCGGAGTCTCCGATTAAAAGTCTACTGAAGAATCGACCCGTTCTTACGATGAGATCATCACATATTTAAGCCCAAGTAAACATTTTATGCCATCCAATCCAATCCAACGTTTAATTCATTCTACAAAAAATGAACGTATGAAATTGACAATATTTTTGCCTCAAAAAGAAGAAGGCAATATAATATTTCTGTTGAGGGGTATCGCGAACGTTAAGTTACAGTTCTAAAGGCGGACAATGATGGACAAGTGATTCCGAGAATTAGGCACGGAATAAGGTAAGTAGGCTATAGCCTATCCTTTTCAAACCTCTCTTTAATAGCACTTATCAGCCGGTAAGTGACATACATTTACAATCACGATGGTAGGGATTTATGGAAAGCTATGTTGTGTTATCAACTTGTGTTCTGTAGAATAAAGGAATAGCCTATATCTGCAGCCTACACAAAGTATCACTAACTGACACAGTGATCACAAATGAATACTCACTATCAGCTAATAAATAAACATTAAATAATAAGACTATGTCAAATACACAGCATGTCGCAACATATAATACCAACAGTACATGTTAACTTAACGTGATCATTTAACGCGGCTAACAGGATTAGAGTCTATCCGTGATCGTCATTTCCATATTTCAAACATCTGACATTCACAACAACAATTACAAAATTCTCATAATTATAACCTACTCAGATTTGTTGCTTGAACATTGAACAATATAAGGGAGAGCACAGCTGGAAATATTGCATCAGTCTGCTGGAAGTAGCTCTGATGTCAGTGGACTACAGATGAAAAATAGCCTTTTGGCGAATTCTTTTTTAACCATGTTGTCATGCGTTTTATGAAATTGCACTGTCCCCTCTAAAATAAACCAATCAACAATAATAATTCCAATGGTTTTAGAACTATCTGTGTAGCCTTAGACCAGCTATGTCAAACAATATGACAAGACATGAGAAAGAATCATAGTGAAAAAATATCTTTGCAGCCTCATTTGATATTTTTTTTCTAATAAACCTAAAATGATCCATTTTAAATGTAACCTTTTTGCAAACTTTTTTTTTTATGTGGGTAACTTGTGCAATCTTTAAAATGTGTTAAAACCAGAAAAAGCCCTTAAATTGATTTCTCTTTTGTATACGTATAAATAAATTAAAAAAGCCCCTTTTGATTTATTTTTCCATTTAATTTTGTATTTTATGTAATTTAATTATTTGTTATTTTGTTTGAGTTGATGAAGCAATAAAAACAATAAATCCGTCATAAACCGATGCCCGTTTTCCGTTCTGGACTTTCTGACTCATTCAAAAGAGGAAGTATAGGAGACTGGACTGGTTTTCAAATAACAATGATCTTGCAAATAAAAAGTGCGGATAAGTGAGTCGCAGTCGTGGTCTGGGACAGAGATCAAGCGGTTCTATGGGCTGACATAGACTTTCAGAGCGTAAGAAGAAGGAAGAATAATAAGAACGACAACGAATACAATAGGTGCCATCGAACCTACGGTGCTTGGCCCCTAAATATAGCTGCAAACAACGATGACGGGCCCAAGCCCCTGCACCACTGCCACCCTTTTAGGGTTTTAGGGTAACTGTGCATAGTTACCCTAAAGTTATGTTAGTCTTTCATATATCATGCGTTCCATTACCTTATGCAATGTTGATGGAATTGGTCTGGATGACCTTTTCCTGGCTTCCTTAACGAAATAATTACAGGCTCTTTCCAGCTTTGTGGAGGTCTTCGCTCTTCCCACACCTTGTTATGTAATATTTGTAATTTCTTTCCAGTCTTGGAAGATGTTTTACCAAACTGTAATACATGCACGTCATCTTTTCCTGGAGCTGTTTTCCCTGTCCTATTCAATGCTCACTGTAACTCTCCCATGTTAAAAAGATCATCTTGCTCCTCATCTCCATTAACTTTCCTGCATTACATCCTTATACTGTGCTTTTGTTCTTTATATTTATATCATTTTCTATTATATTTCTATCTATTTCAATTTTCTTTTGTATTTATCTATATTAACAAAAGCTTTTGCCATCATCTCTGCCTTTTCATTATTTGTGGTCACAATCACATTTCCTTCAGTCATAACTGGGTAATTCCATTCACCCAGCGTGAATTTATCAAGTTAAATTAGCTTTGCACCCAGTGGTTTTAGCTATTTGTATACACTTTTGAATCTTTTTAATGCAAGAAATGACTAGTAATGACTCATTGCGGGTACATGCATAATATGACATTTCTTCTTCATCTGCCCACTATAACAGTAAACTTTGCTATTAGTCAGCAACATGAAACATATGGCCAAATTCGCTGCAGCCTGGAGCGGGAAGCGGATTACGAGCACCACCGCAACCATCTTTATCATAACAAGAACTAAGAGGCTGGAGTCGAATTATAAGACGAAGAGAATATGAAATTCAAAATTGAGTTTTAAGTTTATATTTAACAAATCAAAAATGTATAACGCGTTACAGCCACCCAACATGACATTAGCGAGTGTATATAGCTTAATTAGGTACGATTCCTGTGTCATTTAGCCATCCATCTGCAAATATATTTTAAAGCAATTGAGTTTCTGTGTAGTATGTAAATGAATGCTTAACCAGAGGTGGCATGCCTTGTCCCTTCACAAAATTAAGGTTAAACCACTAGTCGCATAGATACTTTAATGATGTAGGCCTACCTTTCTGGGGCTTGAAAGTGGTAACGTTAGTTGCGAAGACTGTCAATGGAGGGACAGAAAGCTCTCAGATTTCATAAAAATTGTCTTCATTTGTGTATCAAAGACGAACAAAAGTCTTATGGGTTTGGAATGACATGAGGGTGAGTAGCCTAATTAATGACAGAATTGTAATTCTAGGTAAACTATCCTTTAAGCGTGCTTTTGTAGTACCTCAAAAGAAGAAGTATAAGATGATTAAGAATCAAATAAAAGAGAAGAGAGCGCTGCAGTGATTGCTTCTTTAACAGTGTATTGATTCTGAATGGAGCGTATCACGGGCGCGCGCCACATACCGAAGTGTGCGATGACGTCATCACGCCGGTATGCCAAACGAAAATAATTAAATTAATAAATACACATAACTCTCTTTTCTTGTTGTTAACATAGCACAAATAAGCATTTAAGCACTATTATCAATATCAAGAAAATAACATTGAACAATTCTATAATGCATTTGAAGAAATTAATAAACATAAAATTCACTCTATCACACTCTCCCCGACAGGATAAGATGTCGTCCCGACATCTACCAATGCCCGTATAGATGTCTATTTCTAATCATACCCGTGACATATAATTTTTTTTTTTATGTTTCCTCGATAATGACACTAAGTTCACATTTGCCAACAGTCATTGTCAACTGATATAGTCTTTTTTTTCAAATGTAATCGATCATACCCCATCTGAAAATACTTTCAAGTTCAGCGGTTTCATCCAGTGTCCAAGATGGGGGGAAAAAACAATAACAACAACGTGTCCATTTTAGTGCACAAAAACCCTTTTAAATCCCAGGCCGAATGCCATGTAGAAAATTGCAAAAAATAATGAATCAAAGTCAGTGCAAAAATGTTTCAAAAACTTCTTCCAAAGTGTTCACTCAATGTTTTTTATAGGCCTTGCAAAACAGTCCATGTCCTTTTTGGCCTAGAAACAGTCCACTTTGTGTATGTGTATGTATATGTGTGTGCAACAGTTCGTTGTTTTTCACAAGTTCTTTCACAGTCCGTAAGAGCAATTAATGTGTGTTCTCACTCAAGGATTCAGTTCACGCTAAAAACACAGATGGTGGTCTTGAGTAAGGAAATGTCATTGGCGCCCAAGGCATAAATGTGGGTGTCGACAGGTTAGGAAAGTGTGGATCGTAACCAGGAACAGTTACTTGCACTTTGTAACAGGTAGGAGTCCCTAAGCTATCATACGTGAACTTTTTTGGTGGTCGTCGTTGCCTCCCTGAGTACTGGTATTCTCTTTGCACCTCAACAGGTCCGTCACTTGACTCAATAACCTCTGGTTCTTCCGCAGGTAGGTTCTCACGTGCACTCGCTGGCTCATTGTCTATTTGACTTCCAAGCAGTTCAGGTGTGTTCTCTTTCACAGGTACATGAGCAGGTGTTGGAACATCTTGTTCTGCCTCAGACTTATCTGATGCGTCCTGAGAAGCAGGTAACTCAAGGGAAAGTGGTCGTATTAGTGCTTCCTCTTGTCTCCGATCGTAACTACTTGACTGTTTTCTCAACTGGCACGGCTCAACTGGTACATAATACTCAGAGCCACTTTCACTTTCCAACTCACTTTCTTCCATTCTGTTTACAGGTACACTGGAGTTCTCCTGTGGCTGTTTCTGCTTTGATTTGGATCTCAGCGTTGGATCGACTTCGAGAGGCAAGTAATCGCATGGCATCAGAAGGTTTCTGTGTAATACTCGTGACCTCCCTTTTCCTCGTTCAGGTTTTATCTCATAAATCGGCACATCCTCTGCAACTCGGCGTACAACAACGTGAACCTGTTCTTCCCAATAGTTCCGAAGTTTAGCCGGTCCTCCCCTCGGAGTCAGGTTTCTTACAAGGACTTGACTTCCCGAGTCAAGGTTGGTGTATCGCACTTTTTGATCATAATTTCTTTTATTACGCTCACTTGCCTTTTTTGCATGTTCTCTAGCGATCTCTTGTGCTTCTTGCATCCCTCGTTTCCATGTCTCCAGGTACTCACTTTTGTTTGTGGGTAGGCTGTCTGCGTTAAGTCCGAAGAGAACATCAATGGGAAGTCTCGGGGAACGACCAAACAAGAGGTGAAACGGGGAGAAACCAGTCACTTCACATTTTGTGCAATTGTAGGCATGGATCAACTTGTTCAATGAGTCTTTCCAATTTGATTTCTGTTTGTCAGTGAGAGTTTTCAACATTTGTAACAACGTCCGATTAAATCTCTCAACTTGCCCGTTTCCTTGGGGGTGGCAGGGAGTAGTTCTTGATCCAGTGATCCCACAATACTTTTGCAGTTGGCCAAACAGCTGATTTTCAAACTCTCCCCCCTGATCATGGTGTATTCTCACAGGGAACCCAAACTTGAGAGCAAAGTCATTAAAGAGTTTGTCTGCCACAGTTTTACCAGATTTTGATGTTGTCGCATATGCCTGTGCGAATCTTGTGAACTTATCGACGATGACAAGGATATATTCATATCCTCCTCTGCATTTTTTCAAGTGAAGGAAGTCTACTGAGACAAGTTCGAATGGGCAAGTCGTTGTGATTGGCTTCAGAGGGGCTCTTGTTTCTCGGCACGGTTTCTTTTGCTTAATACAGGAGCAGGTCCTCAACACATAATGCTCTATGTCTCGCTGCATGTGGGGCCAGAAGAAGCGGTCTCTAATCAAACTTGTGGTCCGATCGACACCTTGGTGTCCCATTTTGTCATGCAATTCCTCGAGTGCAATTTTCCTGAACCCTGCCGGCATTACCAGCTGAGTTCTCTGTCCTGTTTTCCTTTGCAGAATACCATCCTCATCCAGCATCAACTTATCCCACCCTCTCATCAAACGTTTAGCTGCTGAACCCGCAGACCTCCACTGCTTAGAAGAAGGCTTTACTCCTAACTGTAAGTGATGAATGACCAACTTTATGTCTTTGTCTTCCCTCTGTGCTCTTCTGATCTCTTCTTTTGCCAGGGGTTCTACTGATGCTGTACTGGTCTCTGCACATGTTGGTGAACTCTGGCAAGCTACAGCAAAGGACCATGGTATCTCTGATCCAGACTGAACTTCAACTGCCTGTATCATGGCTCCTATAGAATCTGATGAAAGCTCCTCTGTATATTCTGGGACATCTTTTTCTGAGAGTGTTGTCAACCTGGATAATGCGTCGGCATCAATGTTTTCCTTTCCAGGCCGATACCGGATAGTGAAGTGGAAATCAGCAAGCTCCGCAACCCATCGACATCCCGTTGCGTTCAACTTGGCGGACGTCAGAACGTAGGTAAGAGGATTATTGTCACTGTACGCTGTAAATGTGGGCGCATAGTAAAGATAATCTCTGAATTTTTCAGTGATAGCCCATTTGAGAGCCAAGAATTCCAATTTCCCACTGTGCAAATGGTAATTCTTTTCTGCTGTCGTTAACGTCCTCGATCCATAAGCAATCACTCTCAATTTCCCTTCCTGTTGTTGATACAGAACAGCTCCAAGTCCCTGGTTCGACGCATCGGTGTGCAGTACAAACGGCTTTGTAAAGTCTGGGAACCCTAGCACAGGCGGCTTAACTAGACAATCGATCAGTTTTTCAAGTGTTTCCTGATGTTGCTCCGTCCATTCAACCAACTGACTTGATGGAACCACATGACTCTTGAGGTAAGTCCCTCTTTTCCCTTTACCTTTTGTTTGTACCTTGTTATTGTCACTTTTCAGCAGATCATACAGAGGGCAAGCAATCCTCGAGAAATCTTTAATGTAAGGCCGGTAGTAACTTAACAAGCCTAAGACCTTCCTCAATTCTCCAACTGTGGTGGGTCTCTTTTCCTTCAGTGCTGTCACTGCTACAGTATCTGCTGGATCCATCCTGCTCCCTTCCTTTGAAACTATCCTTCCCAAGTAGCGGACCTCATCTTTGAACAACTCACATTTCTTTGGCTTCAATTTCACCCCATGTGACCGCAGCCGCTGTAAGACTTTTCTTACCGCTTCAACGTGCTCATCGAAGGATTTAGTGAAGACTAAGATGTCGTCCAGGTAAGGTACACAAATGTCGTCTCGCAGTCCTTCCAAGCATCCTTCCATGAACTGCTGGAATGCAGCAGGCGCATTCATGAGCCCGAAGGGGATACGGACCCATTCATATAACCCCCACGGTGTACAAAAGGCTGTCAACGGTCTACTTTCTGGTGCCATAAAACTTTGATGGTACGCCTTTCCTTGGTCCAGTAAAGAGAAACATCTATTTCCTCCCAAGCCATCCAGTATGTCCTGTACTCTGGGAATTGGTTGACGGTCAGGCACTGTTTTCCGGTTGAGGTCCCTGTAATCAATACACAACCTCAGACTGCCATCTTTTTTTCTGACACACACAATTGGGGATGAATAAGGCGAATGAGATTTTTCAATCCACCCCTGTGCGATCAAATCATGAAGATAATCTTTCATTTCTTGGTACAACGGCTTCGGAACAGATGTATACATTTGCACTACAGGTGTCTGATCTGTTAAACTGATGTTCAACTGTAAGTCGTTGACACATCCGATGTCGTCATCTGATTTTGAAAAGGAATGGCATTCTTCCTGCAGCATTTGTCTGACTTTCTGTTGCTGCTCCAGAGACAAATAACTCAAGTCCACAGGTGGGTCCCACCCACCTTCACTGTCAGTCTCGCACTCACTTGTTGGCTTCACACTTTCATTAACACAGGCTGTTGTTACACAGGATGACGCTGTTGTTGGTAACACTGACTTTATTGTTTGTACTGTCCCAAGCTCCGTCTTTCCTACCAGAAGGATATCGTGTTCGGTCAGATTCTGGACACTGATTTGGATCACGAGTCGGCTCCCCTTTTTCAGAGTCAAGAGTGTTTCAATGGGTTCCAGTCCATCAGGGTACTGTGGATTGACAGATGGTTCAAACAACATGACACTATCCTGCTTCATATATGGCGCTTTTACTTGACACTTGACCTGCATGATAGCATGTTTTGGCACAGTCACATGGTCTCTTGTCGTCTTAACCAAATACTCACTTGACCTTTCAGCTGTCACAAGGTTAATGAATGTTTGGACTTTACTTCTCCTCAAACTCGGAAAGGCACATCTAACAGTCTTATTCAACAGTCCTTTGCTTACATCACACTGCCCACTCATTTCACTTTGTTTCATTACCCGTTCAATCACATTGTAACCAATGATTGGCTTGGACAACTGCTGGCCTTTAAGAATGAGTACAGGAATGACTAATTCTTTCATTTTGTTTGCAGGAGGAGCCAAATTGAACGTGATCTCTACCCATCCTTCATAGGGCATGCTGGAACCGTTTGCCGCAACGAGATTCAAGTTGTCTGTGGCCTCTGTCACTTCGGAGACATCTCTCACCTTTACTCCAGGTATGTACTGATCCTTCCATTGTCGATCTACAATGCACACTTGGGACCCTGTGTCCCACAATGCCTCTGTTTTGTGTCCATTCAGATAACATGTCACTAAGCATTGTTTACCAACCAGGGAAGTCACAGGCGAATGTTTGTTGACTTGACACTTGGAAATTAAATTACACTCATAGGGGATGATCTCTGGCTGTGATCCAATATGCCGATTTGGATGCAGAGGGGACAATTTTCCTTGCTGGGTCACTCCCTGTCCCGCGGTGGCAACCCGTCCTCGTTTAACTGAACCCTACGCTGTGTTTGGGTACCTCTCACTTTGCAACCCGCTAGGAAGTGTTCATTGCTGCCACAGCGATAACAATGGGTGCACAGGTCCATCGATCTGGCTTGCTGGCAATGAAAGCATTGTCTTGCCCTTGAGGGGCGTGGCTGTCGGTAGGACTGGAAATTTTGCGACTGTAGCGTTGTGGGGTATGGCTGTGACTCTGCATACAACTATTGTGGATAGAACCTTTGAGCTGCATAATGAGATGATTGGGCTGGTTGGGCATACGGCGCTGACATTTGACTCATATGTTGTTGATGCGGTTGTGGTGTGAAATGAGAAACTCGGAAGGGGTATGGTCCATTTTGACTCTGCCTCCAGGCCTGGGTCGGCGGCACCTGATTCTCCTCTGAGATGGACTGATGAGCTGTTCTTAAAGTTGAGACGTCATTGTTGACAGTGCAGCATTGTTGTGGCAGAGGTGAAGGTTGCTGCATCGATTCCTTGATCTGCTTGACTTCATCACTTAAACTTTTCAACTGTGACATCAAATCAAATTTTGGCTGCTTTTGCTTGCCTTTTGAATGCAAAGTTGGTTCACTCAACTGAGTAACATTCACAGTGGCGCTGCGTTCACTTTTTCGTTTACTCTGTCTCTCAGCCTCGTGGGAGCATGCAACATTCAACCTTTCCAACAGTGTCTCGTCTGTGACCGTGGTATCTGTCAGGTACGGTTGGAGATCACTCTGGATACGATCGTTTTGTAGACCTGTTAACACAGTGTGAAGAAACATATTCTGCACCAGTGCTGGGTCATATTTCAAACCCGACTCATCTTCTTGTGACGCAAAGAGAATTTTCTGCCTCAAGTCAAGCACACGTATGAGGAAACTTTGGGGTGTTTCTTTTGCACGTTGTGATTCTGCAGTAAGTTGCTTGTACAATTCAGTGGCATTTTTCTCTTGGTAATGGGAACGAAGAATTCGTCTCAACATCGGTAAGGTCAAGTCAGTCTTCCCTTCTAAGTAGCTACGTAATTGAAGACCTGGTGTAATGGCTCGAATAACTGAATCAACAATCTCTTGCTCTGGATAAACCTTACTCAGTCCACTTTCGATTTGGCGTGCCAGACTCGAAAAGGTTAATCTGTCTCTTTGGCCAGGCTCTCCAATAAAACCCGAAATCTTAAACTCCCTGTGCCACACAGCCGGTATCATTTGTCCCTGAGGAGGAAGCGAAGGGTTAACTGCTACACTGTCTGCTGATGCTGGCCTCGGTCTCATACTCTGTGAAGCAGTCGAATTTGTTTGCGCAGCAGGAAGTGAATCAGCAGTTGTATTATTAGTTTCTCCAGTTTGTATTTGTATGACATATTCCCTTTCTTTTAGCGGTCTCTGAACTGGATTTGGCTCATTCACATTTGCATCGGTTAGCATCATTTCCCTCAATTTCTCATTTATACTTAGTAGTTCAGCCATGCCCCCATCCTCAAGTTCCTCCAGCTCACTTCGTAGCAGATAACTACTAAGAAGACTAACTAGGGAAAGGCGTGTGACATTTGCTTCTGGATGAATTTCAAGGAACTGGCTCAGTTCAATTAACTTTCCTCTTGGCAATGTACACAGTCGCTCACCGATTTCTTCCTGAGTGCTTTGCAAGGCATCCATCTTTGCTGCAGTATTTCACAGTCTTGTGCGTAACCTTTAACTTCTCTGACTTGACTAAACTGCTCCTGGTGGTTACTTTACCTCAAGTGCACACTCCACTCAATCAGTTCTGCCTTGTCACTTCACTCAACTGATATACATCTGGGTAGTTAAGAGATGAATGTCACTAGGCGGTTCCCTGCCGATCAAGGTGGATAAACCGTCTGACATCTATCCCAGCGGTGCCTCCAAAATTGTAGTACCTCTGAAGAAGAAGTATAAGATGATTAAGAATCAAATAAAAGAGAAGAGAGCGCTGCAGTGATTGCTTCTTTAACAGTGTATTGATTCTGAATGGAGCGTATCACGGGCGCGCACCACATACCGAAGTGTGCGATGACGTCATCACGCCGGTATGCCAAACGAAAATAATTAAATTAATAAATACACATAACTCTCTTTTCTTGTTGTTAACATAGCACAAATAAGCATTTAAGCACTATTATCAATATCAAGAAAATAACATTGAACAATTCTATAATGCATTTGAAGAAATTAATAAACATAAAATTCACTCTATCACACTTTAGTTTTATCATCTGCCGCTTTAAATGGCCAAATTTGCCCCAGTGGCCTCTGTCCATCATGGCCTCCTAATCATCCCCATATATATATATATATATATATGGCTGCCGTCGCATCATCCAGGTGGATGCTGCACATTGGTGGTGTTTGAGGAGATTCCCCCCTTCTATGTAAAGCGCTTTGAGTGCCGAGAAAAGCACTATATAAATGTAATTAATTATTATAATTATTATTATTAAATGCTCATACACTTTAAAGCAGATTGATTCTGATTGGCTGTTCTATGCGACAGTCATGTTTCATTTGCATCATCAACAACCTGACATAAATATATGTGACGGAAGTTAATGTGTATATTCACAATGTAAATATATTTCTTGTCAGTTTTTATTTACTTTATATTAATTTGTCTAAGAGAACGTTATAATTTTGTTTTGAACATTGGTTTTATTTTGGAAAAAAGAGTTTTATGATTTATTTGTGACGTCGTGATGTCATTACCGTTCAGCCTGCGCTCCAAACTGCTTTGAGCTATAAAAAAAAAATAGAACTTTATTTGTTGATTAATGGTTTAACAAAGGTTTCGTTTTAGAACGTCAGCTATTTAACAACCAAGGTTTATTAATGAGTAACACAGAATTTCTTTCAGAATACATCAGTTACCCCCAAAGAGTTTGCCATGGGAGGGAGCCATACATCGGGAATCTGTATGCTTTTTAAAAATTGCATTAACCCTTCTACTAAAACTACTTTTCCTGAATCAATAGAAACTCCAATAGGTAAATTGTTTTTTTTTTAGAAAACAAAGATAGAATTAACAAAGTTCTTGAAGAGAAACATTGACTATATGGCCGGGACATCACATGTAAAACAGCCAGCTGTCTCTGTCAGCGAACCGCCGTATTTGAGTGCTCATAACTGGTCGGGCTGTGTGAATGTAAGTCACGTGCCCGCTCACGAGCGCGCACGCTTACTGGCAACGCTCACACGGCCATTAAAGACTCATATCAGTCAGGTTATGAATGTAAGTCACGTGCCGCCCACGAGTGTTCAAGCTTTCTAACCAAGGGGGTAATCCATCGACCGGAAGTTGAAGCCGGCCGGGTGCCGCCATGTTGTAGCAGAACTTCACTTGCGTTAGCATTTCCATTGACTCCCATTCATTTTGGCGTCACTTTGGCAGCGAATAACTTTACATCTGAGGCGTTTAAAGACTCCATTTGTCCATTTATTTCTAAAGAAACACGACAATGTATAAAGTGCTCCATTACCTTCTATGTTACATTATGGTCCCGTAGAAACAGATTTAGTAAAAATAGGCTAACGATTGCATCATAACCACTCGACTCTCTGTCGCGCTGTACAGAAATTACCGTACAGACAGGAGGAGAAGCTCGCAGGCAATCGGGGGGACGTCCCGTCAAGGGAGAAGCCCATAGATAATGAGTCCATAAAAGCAACGTAATACTTACTCCTGCTCACTCACGCCAAAGAACTCTTTGCTCAAGTTCCCCGTCTCTGCAAGATTAACGTTGGCAATTTTCACGCACAGCTACTAGAAGATTAACGTCTGTCAGACAGGTTGCTCACGTCATCAAGCTTAAGCCTGTTTTATGCTTCTGCGTCGAATCGACGGCGTACCCCCGCAGACCTCTCTGCGTCGCCGCGAACCCCTCTCCGACCCCTCCGCCGTAGCTCGACGTGCACCTCCAAAAAATTGTAACTACGCGTCGAGGCGACGCAGACCACAAGGGCTGTGATTGGTCAGATACATCATTTCGGGAGTGAAGCTTTACAGGTTTCCCCTTCCCGCTATACCGCCATTTTTAAAGTGACCACTGCACTGTTTGTTTTAACGATATCAAGTTGAGGAACGTTTGATTCTTCTGCGATTAAACATTTGCAATAAAATCATTTGTTGTTCAACGTCGATTAGCTCCAGCTGCAACAACAATCTCTCTCTTTCGCTCGCCATCAGGCGCGTTTCCATTACAGATTTGCGCAAAACTTTTGCGATTTTTTTCTATTTGTCGATAAAAAACTATTGCGAAATGACGGCGTTTCCATTAACCGATGTTATGCGACTAAAACGTCTTTTTTTCCTCTCGCGATAAGCCATTACAAAAATCATGGTAACGGACGTTGGTAGGTTTAACGTTATAGCCTATAGCCACCGCACTATACATTATTATTATTAATGGAAGGAGACGTGGTGTGTAATCCGAGCATTGATGGCAGGGAAAGACACGGAGTTCTCCCTCATTTCTGCTCCGAGGTCTTGATTGTGGCATTTCTTTGAGGTTTAGAGTCCATAGGCTATTCCTGTAATTATTGTTTATTTTATGAATTTAATAAAGAACTCTGTCTCGTATTAATTCCAAACGGTCAGTGTACTTTTGTGTCCATTCGTTTTCCCTTATTTAACCCGTAATTGCAAAACGAAAAATGAACGGTTGTTGTATTTTTAAAACGCAAAGTTGAACACAAAAATTTTAATTTGAACGGTACACCAAATGCTGCGCAAAAAAATATATATATATCGACGAATTTTAAGATATTTGTTTATGATTTTTTGCCCCTTTGTTAAACATTTTAAATATTCACAAATTAATATGGAAAAAATGTAGATTTTACTGGTTTTCTAAGGCCAAATTAGAACCTGGAAATTATATTTTTCCCGCAGTGCTGAATGAGAAGACCATAACCACAGCCTACAGAAAGGTGATTTATAGGTGAGTTATAGGCTATAATAAATGTGTCTGAAAAAATAACGAGGCATTTTAATTGTTTATTAATAAACTATTGTTTTCTAAATCAATGTCGGCTAAAAACATATCTCCATCTCCGGATGCACCTTTAGAGAGAAATGCACCTTTCATACCGATAACATAATCAGAAGGTATTAGCTTTCGATTCGAATTTGTTCGTTTTAAAGTGGACATTTCAAGCTTTAGCCTACATAGGCTATATTTTGTTTCAGTTCTCGCGCTTCAGTTCACGGAGACCATGAAAGCGCGCCTGATTGTTTTATTTTATTTTACAAAACCACAACGTTTTCTTGTTATTGTGAGTTTACGCAAATAAAAGTAGTTGCGAATAATGTATTATTATTTTCTGTATGACCAGAAATGATAGAGTATTTTAAGTTGTTTCCACTGTTGATAGGAAAATGCAAGTGTTCGCGCCAGCGCGCCTATCCCTGCCATCCAGTGCACAAACCGCACAAACACTTGGACATGCGTCAAAATCTTGTGTTTATTTGTGATAATCTTAGCCCCGTATTATTATTGCCCAACCTGTATTTTGAATGAGATGTGACGAATTGCTTTGTTTTCTACATATGTAGCCTAATAAATGTTATAGCCTAATGATGATAATTATTATTATTTGCGGACACGGACCCCAAACACACCGCGTCTTCTAAGTCAGGTGACTGTAAATGCGCAAAACCTGTTTCCATTGCAGTTTTGCAAAATATTCCTTTTTCGAATTGCATGAAAAACCTCCTCATGCGAGCGTAAAATCTTTTTTGCGATAAACTGGAGTTTTTGCGAAATGGACGTGGTTCCATTGTGCGTATTTTCAATTCGCAATTTCAATTTGCGCAATATGAAGGGTAATGGAAACGAAAGCGGAACCGGCGCACGGAACCAAAACAAACTAGCAAAGATATTCGCGAAGCACACCCCCCACCCCCTAGCGTTCTGGCGGTGAAATGCACCGCGATACAACGCAACCTGACGCAGAACCATAAAACGGCCACGACGCCGTAGGAGTGACGGCGTAGCTACGCCGTGGAGTTGACGCAGAAGCATAATGAGGCCTTTAGTTTGAGTCGGTTTGAGTCTGCGCGTCAGGAACGGAAGTGCTCAAAAATCGCTAAAAATGGGCTTCAACTGTCTCAACTGAGTTCCAATGAGATGGCTCTGTCCACTTCTTATACTGTCTATGTTTCTAACACATACCTCTCCCCGAGTGCCGCCCGCACATCTAATTAGCCTTTCACACAGGACGCGGAAAGCGTTGCGCTAAACCTATTCATTTCAATGGCGTACGCCGCGCGAAGACGTTTCGTTGCTGCGTCGACCAAAGCGCAAGCGCAGCATTACGTTACGTTACGTATGTACGTGATTGACTATAACCCCGGATTTCCACCAACTGCAGAACGGCTGCGGATCGGCTCCGCTGCGTGTCGGATCCGTGCTCCGCCGTCCTTCAATACCTACCAGATACGGATTTGTTGCAGAACGGCTGCGGACTGACAGCTGAAGTCACGAGGACATACGATATCTCGCGAATTTACGTTTGATCGCGCGATATAACAGGATTTAGTTTCTATAAACAGAACCACAAAACCAGCAACAGTTTGTTTCTATCCAGAGGAGTACAGGGGAAATAACTCTGTGCTGACCTGCTGATCTCCTTTTTTTTGTGGAGATTATTATGATTCTAGTACAATATTTATAATATAATCAACTTATAAAATGCTAAATGTTTATTTTGGGTTCCTTTTTGAATGAATTGGGAAAGTAGTAGGCTTGTTGAAATAAAGTTAACTATTGTTCTTGTTGGAAAAGGAAAAAGTATATTTTTATTTTGGAAATTACCGGATGTTTTATTTAGTTTCTGTGTTCTGTTCTGTTATCTTTGTTTATCGACTTCCTGCGGCGCTCTCCGGCATCCGGCAAAAATAGAAACTTTGCGTATCTGCTCCGGAGGGCTGCAGTCGCCGGAGCTGGGACGGAGTCGGAACGCAGCCGTTCCGCAGTCAGTGAAAATACACACATTGACTTGAATGGAAACCTATTGACTCCGCCGCCGTTCCGGAGCGGATCCGCAGCCTGGGTAACCCCGGATTTCCACCAACTGCAGAACGGCTGCGGATTGGCTCCGCTGCGTGTCGGATCCGTGCTCCGCCGTCCTTCAATACCTACCAGATACGGATTTGTTGCGGAACGGCTGCGGCCATGACTGACAGCTGAAGTCACGAGGACACACGATATCTCGCGAATTTACGTTTGATCGCGCGATATAACAGGATTTAGTTTCTATAAACAGAACCACAAAACCAGCAACAGTTTGTTTCCATCCAGAGGAGTACAGGGGAAACAACTACCCAGCAAACATGCTTCTTTGGGGCCCGAATGGGGCCCTTGCGGGCAGCCCACTGTGGGCCCATATACCGGCGTGAAATGCGGGGCACGTGTGGGACCCACACTTTGGGACCCAGGTGGGGCCCCAGTGGGACAGCCCAAAAGTGTGGGCTGACTGTGGGCAGGCCCACAGTAAGTAGAGTGGGCCCCATTGGGGCCAGTTGTGGGCCCACAGCAAACCCTTATAGGGGCCCATGTGGGGCCATTGCGGGCAGCCCACTGTGGGCCCAGATACCGGCGTGAAATGCGGGGCACGTATGGGCCCCACACTTTGGGACCCAGGTGGGGCCCCAGTGGGACAGCCCAAAAGTGTGGGCTGACTGTGGGCAGGCCCACAGTAAGTAGAGTGGGCCCCCATTGGGGCCAGTTGTGGGCCCACAGCAAACCCTTATAGGGGCCCATGTGGGGCCATTGCGGGCAGCCCACTGTGGGCCCAGATACCGGCGTGAAATGCGGGGCACGTGTGGGCCCCACACTTTGGGACCCAGGTGGGGCCCCAGTGGGACAGCCCAAAGTGTGGGCTGACTTTGGGCTGGCCCACACAAATTAGAGCAGGCCCTCATGTGGGCTGGATGTGGGCACACTGTGGGTGCAGGTGCAAAGTTTGAGCACACAGAGTGTGTACACCCATATTACTATATGCAGTACAATTGCACTTGTTAGCAGCAATAAATCGAGGGTCATGTTTTTTTCCCCAAATAATTTATTTATATTAAATAATAATTATAATTAATAATAATACAGTTTAAAACAGCAATAACCACAAAAACAGAAACACAGAACACTTAAAACACGTCAAAGTAAATTAAAAAGCAATCCCCTCAGGGGCACCAGTAGGTATTTCTGCAGTTCTGGCCCTTCCTTGCCTTCCCCCATCTCCGTCCCTGGCATCACGGAGCCATGTCTTTATAGAGGCTTCCACCTCACATGCAGTGGCTTGACTGATTTTTGTCACAGCATCTAAGTGAGAAAGGATCAATTGAAATACAAATGTTAAAAACAAAATAAGGGTTGTACTGTTGTTCTAGGTGCTATTTTTAAATGCTCAACTGAGAGAATGACTGACTACTAGGTCAATAGCCGCGTTTCCACTGCCGGGCTAGGGCCGGGCCAGGGCTAACAGCGAGCCGAGCCGAGCCAGTGGCCTCGGGCCTCAAGCACCGGGCTTGCGTTTCCACTGCCGGGCCAGTAGCCCCGCAGCGCTGCCCTAAACCCCGCCCCCGCTACCCAACCCATTTCAGCGGGTATTATGAATTTATTTATTTTTTAAGTTAGGAAGATAGCATGTATATTAAAGGGATACTCTACTGGTTTTTCATATTAAACTATGTTATTCCCTTAACTAAGACGAGTTGATACATACCTCTCTCGTCTCAGTGCGTGCACTAAATCGCTGTCTTGCGGCGAAACTTTGTTAGATCTTATCTCAGCCCTGTTCATTCAATACGTGCCAAGAAGAGAAGCGCCCAAACACCTCCACGTTTTCCCTATTTAAACACAGTTACTAGAGTAGTGTAACTCGACCAAGAACGGTGACACAAAATAAAACGTTGCGCTTTTCTAAGCGTGTACAATGGATAACTATATTGTACGGCAGAATACCATAGCAAGTGCTTGGGAGCACTTCGACTCGGCGCAGTAATATCATCACTCGTGAAAAGTCCGCTCCCGTTGAAATGAGAGGGAGGAGGAGAGGGAGGAGGAGAGGACTTTTCACGGAATAACAGTTTAATATGAAAAACCAGTAGAGTATCCCTTTAACTCACCGGCCGTGGCTGCAGCCTGCAATAGTGTCCAGATTGTCTCGCGAGTCGCCACTAACAGAGGGACGGTGACCCAGCACACCGTCCATCAAGTCGAACCATGGAATTTGGAAAGTTCCTTCTCTGAGCTCCGCTTTGTCCATTGTGCGTTTGAATCGCCTTGTACAATACTGCGCCCGCAACTTTTTTTTTCCTAAACTTGAAGCGTTGCTCGCTGAATGCTTAGCTTAGAAAGTTCAGCATCGATGTATTTTATAACGTCTTCGTTTCTTCACACGCCGTCAAATTGACGTTGTACCCTTTCTTCTGCCCAAATGCTCAGAAGAGCTTTGGTATCTTCGACAGACCAGTACAGGCGATTCACCTTTTCGAGCAGCGATTATTTTGCGCGATATAAAAAAGTGAAATGTACATCTTGCTTCAGATCATAACGTTCCATAACACCGATAAACTCCGCCTTTTACCTTGAGCACGCCTCTAGCCCGAGCTGGCCCGCTTTGGCCCAAGGTATTCGACGGGCCAGAAATCCTGGCCGTTGGACCCGAGTAAGCCCCGATCAAGCCCCGGAAGTGACAGTGGAAACGCGACTGGCTCTAGCACGCACTAGCACGGCTCGGCCCTGGCCCGGCAGTGGAAAGGCGGCTAATGAGAGAGCTGCGGCTTATAATAACGTTCAGTTGTAAGTCATTTATAATTGGTTAGTTAATGATGAACTAAGGGTTTACAAAACATTCATAAATGATTAGCAAGTGATATACTAACATTTTATGAATGTTTTGTAAATTGTTACAAGTCATTTACAAGTGATTAGTAAATGATTAAGTCCATTTTTTATGAAACATGATTATGCGTTTCATAAATGTTTAATAAGTGATATGTTAATTGTTGTATGTATCATGTTTTGTAGATTCAGTTATAAGTAATTTACAATTGCTTAGTTAATGATTAACTAATCATTTACAAAACATGAACATGCGTTTCATTAATGTTTAATAAAGGTTTTTATTTTCTCCCTACTCTTACAAAATTACAAACAACCAGCCTGAAAAACATGTTGTATGAAGACTGTTTATAACACCCCTCCTAATCCTCACAGAATTTGCAAGACAATGTCTATAATAAATAGTGTGTGTAATTTCTTCAGTACCGTCAGCAGAACTGATAACGTCTGGGCTTATGCGGTCTTCCTTAATTTGGCCCCAGGGCCCGTTTAATGTTTAATACGGGGTTTTGGTACCTATCCCTACGTATGGGTGAGTTAATATGGATGAAGGCCTGTTGTGTTCTGTCTCTTGGTTTGTGATATTGGGAAACTCACCTTCGTCATGTACTGAGTGTGGATGGCATCAAGATCTGGTCCTGAAGAATCACAGGGTCAAATGATTATATCTCATCTGGTAACAAGAGCATAGCCATAACTTTAAAAACTCTAATGATATCTTTACCCCCTGATATTGCATTGTGGATATAAATTCAAACATTTTAAAGGCTAAGAGTATGAGCCATGAGTAAACTGGCCAGATATCTGTGAAAAATAACTATGCCTAAAGTTGTCGACTCCCTGAATTCAGCATTTAAAAGTAAAAAGAATTTCAGTATTTATTAATAAAAAAAATATATATATCTTTGAGTTGGACAGTATGGTGTCTGTCTCATTGGCCAACATAGTTAAAAACACACCTAGAGAAAAAAAATATATATATACACCAATGACCATGATTTCCTGTTATCATAATAGTTAAATTAATTATTATAACTATGACCATTATAACATTATATTTGCCGCCTATTTAGCCTTCAGGCTTCTCAGGGACGATATCACTGAAAAAAACTGGGGTTAATGAATGTAAAGTGTGAGACTTCATTAAAAAGCATAAACCTACAGACCCCCAACATTTGAACAGTATGTTTGAGGTTTTGCTTACTAGTCGAGTTCATAGCCGTGGAGGTTGTCTTGGACAGGGGGTGCAGCAGGCCATCAGCATGATGATCTTCTAGAAGATTGATAATAAAAGTGATTTCAGGAGGGACAGAAAAAAAAAACCTCCACAACAAAGGTTCTAGATTAGAACATGTTGGATTATTCGTAATGAACAGACAGGAGACAGCGGGCTCTTAACATGGAAGCTTTACTGAAACTCACATTCTCTGCGCATGACGCGCATGCGCACATTACACATCCAAAACCATATTACTGCACTATTACTTTCTCATTCAGTCCATTCCTTCCCCTTCCTTTTTTTTTTTTTTTTAGTAAAACAATATCTCTGTAGGAGAAATACAAAACACAGGTATTATTACTAATTTTCCTTACTTATTACTATGTTTCAACAGAAGAAAGGGAAATAATCTCAGAACGGACAATAACAAGTCAAACTCTAAAGGTTTAATCTTAGTGGTGGTCTGATCACCCTGCCCACTCTGCTTCTAACACAGTCCCTAATCTCTCTTGGCTGTGAAGGAACTGCTCTCAGATGGGAACGGTGTCTTCTCAAACTACCAGACTGCCCTTCTACAATGTAGGAACGTGGAGTATCAGCAGGACTCATGACTATGCCTGGGTTTGGCACATTCTTAATCCAGACTGATTGTCCAGACTGTAGAGCAGGTTTTGTATGTGCTCTGTGGCGTTTTATTGTACCACTTAGTCTGTTTTACCTTCAACTCTTTGTCTTTTCTTTTGAAGGTGTTGAGGTTTGGCCAGGCTGGTTTCAGTGTGGATGGACTCACTGGGAGAGTAGTTCTGATGTTCCGTCCCATCAGGAGTTGAGCAGGTGAAGCTCCTGATGCTAATGGCGTAGCTCTGTAAGACATAAGTGCTTTGTGAGGGTCCTCACCTTTACGCAGTAGTGTTTTAACAGTTCTCACTGCTCTTTCCGCTTCTCCGTTGCTTTGAGGATAGTGCGGGCTGCTGGTTACATGATGGAAGTCATAGTCTTTTGCAAAGTCCGCAAAGTCTGATGCTGCGAACTGAGGGCCATTGTCTGTAACTAGGACCTCTGGGACCCCGTGGCGAGCAAACATCGCTTTGAGCTTCTCCATCACATTTCTTGATGTTGTTGAAGTGAGAGAAGCAACTTCTATGTAGCGTGAAAAATAGTCTATCAGCAGAACATAATCACCCTTGTTCCAATGGAAAAGATCTGCTGCCACTCTCTGCCATGGTCGTGAAGGTAATGAAGTGATCAACAGGGGTTCTGGGTAACTGTAGCTGTTTTTGACACATGTTTCACACTGACTTACTTTGTCTTTGATTTGCTTTGTTATACCTGGCCACCATACTGACATTTGCGCTCTTGCCAAGCATTTAGTGATGCCTTGATGTCCCTGGTGCAACTTCTCTAGGACTTCTTTTTGCATACTGCCAGGTATCACTAGTTGTTTTCCCTTCATCAGCAAACCCTCTGCATTGAGCAGGTCATGTCTGTGTTGCCAAAACAATGCTAGGTGTGGTGGAACACTCTTTTTTCCATCCCAACCTGTACGTACAAGAGAACTTAGCTGTCTGCACACTTCGTCCTCTTCCTGAGCCCTCTGTATCTGAGCAAGCTTGGTAGGTGTTGCTGGCAATTGTTGAATGACATGATCAACACTCACTTTTACCTCTTCCTCTCTTTTTAGGTCTGCTTCTGATGGGTTTTCTTTGAGTGGAGCTCTGGAGAGTGTGTCCGCTGTGATCAGATTTTTTTTCAGGAACGTGCATGATCGAGTAGGAGAACCGCAGGAGTCGCAGACGAAATCTTAATATGCGTGGAGGCAGGTCATCTAGCGATCTCGAGCCAAGTAGACTGACTAGTGGCTTGTGGTCAGTCCTGACCACAAAATCCAGTCCCAGAAGATAGGTTTGAAATCTTTCACAGGCCCACGTGATCGCTAGGGCCTCCTTCTCAATTTGAGCATATCTTTTCTCCGTAGGCGTCATGCTCCTTGAACTGAAAGCAACAGGTCTCCATTCACCTGTAGGCTGCAGCTGAGATAATACTCCTCCTAATCCAAAGAAAGACGCATCAGCTGAAACTCTGGTATGTCGATCTGGACAGTACTGTGCTAATACTGCCGAAGAACTGAGTTCTTGCTTCAATTTTTCAAAAGCTTGTTGTTGTGGACTCCCCCACACCCAGACGTTTTCAGCTTTGAGCAGGTCTCTGATAGGTCCAGTCAACTCTGCAATATTGGGTGAAAATTTTCCAACGTAATTCACCATGCCAAGGAATCTCTTGACATCAGCCGTATTTTTAGGCTCTGGCATTTCTTTGATAGCTTTTATTTTGTCTGGATCAGCTCGTATGCCTTCTGCACTGACAATGTGTCCTAGGAACCTAACTTGAGGCACTGCAAATTGACATTTTTCGTTCAGTGTCAACCCTTTCTGTTCCAGGCGGTTCAGAACCTTGATAAGTCTTGCATCATGTTCCTTACGTGTAGCACCGAACACCAGGATGTCATCTGCGTGGCACAGTGTGCCCTCCAGGCCCTCCAGCAGTTGTGTCAACCGTTTCTGAAAGTGTTCAGGTGCTGAGGAAATGCCAAATGGAAGGCGGTTAAAACAGTATCTTCCATAAGGCGTAATGAAGGTAGTGAGCGGGACCGAATCTTTATGCAAAGGAATCTGCCAGAATCCAGCAGTAGCATCCAACTTAGAGAACACTGTTGCGCCTGACAGTTTAGCCAGTGTTTCATCGACTGCAGGAAGAATATGTCTCTCTCTGCAGACATTGCTATTTAGATGTGTTAAATCAACGCAGATTCGAATCTTGCCATTTGGTTTCGGCACTATCACCATACCTGAACACCACTCAGTCGCTTCTTCAATGGGCGTTATAACTCCTATTTCTTCCATTCTTTCTAGCTCCTCTTTCACTCTATTCATCATGGGCAAGGGCACTCGACGAGGGGCAGCCAGAGCAAATGGAGTGGTTAACTCTTTGAGTTTGATTTTGTATTCTCCTTCCAATTTTCCAAGTCCTGTGAAGACTTTTGGAAACATCTCTTTGTAGTTCGGATCTGCTGTTTGCATTGCATCCACTGTGTGAAGTAAGTCCAGCTCTTTTATGGCTGGTAGTCCAAGGAGAGGGGACACCAGTCTTGGTATCACAAACACTGGGTGTTTTATCACTCTTCCCAGATGACAAAGTGATGCTTTAAACTGCCCTCTCACCTGTATTGACATGTTGCTTGGTCCACACAGCTTTTTGTTCGGCGGGCTGAGAACACCGTGGCTCGTCTTTGAGTACATGCTCTCTGGGATGGCTGTTACTGCTGCTCCTGTGTCCAGTTTGAAAAGAATTTTCTCGCCATTCACTGCAATGAACTTTTGCCAGACATCAGTCGAATTCTCAGACTTTACGACTCCCAGGAAAACAGCCTCTATGCTCTCCGTCTCATCACAATGATGTATTTCCTCCAGTCTTTTTTTTGTTTTGCAGACTGCAGCGAAGTGTCCTTTTTTGTTGCACTTCCTGCACTCAACCTCCCTCGCTGGACAGCTGTTCAGTGAGTGTGCTTGTGGCTTTCCACATCTGCCACATCCCTTGCTGGCTTCATTGTGTTTTGTACTGTCTTGTCGTCTTTGCATTCCTTTCTGTGCAAATCTTGGTTTCATTTTGTATTTTAACATGTCCATGTTTACCTCATTTGAGTCACCGCTTGCTTGTCTTAAGATTGTCTGCTGCTTTTTTATTTCTTCACTTTGTCTTATCTTTGTGATGGCTTTATTGAGTGTGAGCTCGGGGTCAAGCTGTAATCTCTCTGACAATCCGTGATCTCGTATGCCAACTACCAGTCTGTCTCGTATCATTTCCTCTTGAAGGACTCCATACTGGCAATTTTCTGCTAGTTTATAAACTGCAGTGATGAACATTTCAGCTGATTCGCCCTGTTCTTGGCACCTCTTGTTGAATTTAGCCCTCTCGTAGATCACGTTGTGTTTACATACGAAGTGTTTCTCGAACGCATCTTTAACTTCGTCATATTTTTTTCTGTCTTCTTCAGAAAGAGCCAGCGTGCACATGATATCATCGGCTTTATCTCCCATTGTGTAGATAAGCGAATTAACTTGATATTCTTGGCTTCTTTCACTAATTCCCGATGCTATACGGAATCTCTCATATCGTCTAATCCAATTTGGCCAGCTGCCAAAATCATTGAAGTCAAAATGTTCAGGCGGGCTTATTGAGAACAAAGTATCCATCTTATATGTTTACCTTGATGCTGTTTATATTGAATTTTCTTCGGGGTTTTATTTCTTCTTCTTTCTCTCTCCTCGCGTTTATCGTCTCGGAGCTCACTCACACTCTGTGTCCGTCTCGCAGCTGCCGCCGTGCCGATCGCGTGATCTCGTTTGTTTCCTCGAAACTTCACTTACAAACTCTTGTTTTCGCCGCGCTGGTGCGGATGACTGTTATCTCTTAGAAAGCGAGGTAAATCCGCTTCTGACACCATGTTGGATTATTCGTAATGAACAGACAGGAGACAGCGGGCTCTTAACATGGAAGCTTTACTGAAACTCACATTCTCTGCGCATGACGCGCATGCGCACATTACACATCCAAAACATCCTACCAGTACAGAACATAACATGCAATGTGTCACAGAGCCAAAATTGTTACATATGATTTACAATAGAACAAAGGGTTTATTACAAGGAAGCAAGCTAGAGATGAAATGCAGAAAAGATAAAGAATATATATATATATATATATATATAATCTTAAGGTAATATATATTGTGCAATAAATGCATATGAAATTATTATCATGTTTAAACAATAATTCTCCCTTTGTTGTAGAGGTTTTTCAGGGTTTTACCAGCAAAACAAAACTATCAAAAACTGTTATCAACACAAAGATGTGGTTAAAACCCCAAACTTATGTAAAACAAGAGCTCAAGTGTAACGTTAACTTAACTTAGCTAGCTGCTACCTATTCTGAAAACGGTTGAGATGCTAACGGACTTTTTAGAAGACACAAAACCATTTCTATAAAGTAAATATTCAACAGAAGCGTATCAATTATACGTAAGAAAGGTGTCAGGAACGTTTGTATGTATTATTTGTGTGATTATGTTAACTAAACTTACCTGAAAGTAGCGAAAACAACAGCGAGAGACGCTAGTTTTGCTGTTTGTCAGTTGATGAGGTTTCCTCGTTTCCATGGTTTCCATCTGCTCGCGTGCGCTCCTGTCTTTGAATCAGACAGCTTTGAATGCGACTCAATGTTTACGCGCACGCGCATTGAAACCATAGAACAATTCAAAAGGCACACAGCATTTAAACATCTAGAATTACAACATTTAACATTTTAAAATATCATTAATTTTAAATCATGAATTTAAAAATCATTGTGCAGTTCTATGACCAATGTTTTTTTTTGTTTTTTGTTTTTACATTAAAAGAGAATATGAAAGCACTAAACACTGCTTTATATAAATGAAAGATGGTAATGAAATTACGGGCCCGTGACGTTGCAGTTTCGTTTGTGTCTGATTGGTCTCAGTCGTTACATCAGTGATATATTTATTAGTATCAACAATATATAATTGTATTATAATAAATATACATCACTGATGAATACCAAAACAAATCAGTAAACCATTTGCATTGTTTTTATTGTGACAAATAAGTTAATTTTATTTAATAAATACGGTAACACTTTATATGCAGTCCATGCTTATAATGAATTATAGCACCATTTATACTTATTTATGAGCAATATTACTATTCTATAAATATATTTATAAAGACTCATTAAGACCTACAATATATACCCTAGTTACATCTATATTATTTTTTATAATTCCTTATAAGTCACAAATTTGTTATTTTAAATGCACATGCTCATAATCCATTATGTGTAGTTTTAGTTAATTATGGACTGTTGAATGAAATAACATTTATGACATTTCACGGGATCGTTAAATAGTTTGATCAAGCATCTAATCTTAAACCTTCTAATCTTAAAACATATGACTGTTAAACAACTTAAAACAATGTACCGTTATGGTGAGTTGCCCACTGTAAACCCTCATGGGGGGCCCATTCTGCCCTACAAAGGCAAAAGACCTTAACTCACCAGAGTGTGAAACTGAGAAAAATGACTTTAAAGTTTTTTTGTTTTCCAGCCAATTGTATGATAGGTAGGACAATGAAAATTTGCCAAGTAGTTGTCATAATGAATATACACTCACCGGCCACTTTATTAGGTACCCCATGCTAGTAACGGGTTGGACCCCCTTTTGCCTTCAGAACTGCCTCAATTCTTCGTGGCATAGATTCAACAAGGTGCTGGAAGCATTCCTCAGGGAGTTTGGTCCATATTGACATGATGGCATCACACAGTTGCCGCAGATTTGTCGGCTGCACATCCATGATGCGAATCTCCCGTTCCACCACATCCCAAAGATGCTCTATTGGGTTGAGATCTGGTGACTGTGGAGGCCATTTTAGTACAGTGAACTCATTGTCATGTTCAAGAAACCAATTTGAAATGATTAGAGCTTTGTGACATGGTGGAAGTAGCCATCAGAGGATGGGTACATGGTGGCCATAAAGGGATGGACATGGTCAGAAACAATGCTCAGGTAGGCCGTGGCATTTAAACGATGCCCAATTGGCACTAAGGGGCCTAAAGTGTGCCAGGAAAACATCCCCCACACCATTACACCACCACCACCAGCCTGCACAGTGGTAACAAGGCATGATGGTTCCATGTTCTCATTCTGTTTACGCCAAATTCTGACTCTAACATCTGAATGTCTCAACAGAAATCGAGACTCATCGGACCAGGCAACATTTTTCCAGTCTTCAACTGTTCAATTTTGGTGAGCTCTTGCAAATTGTAGCCTCTTTTTCCTATTTGTAGTGGAGATGAGTGGTACCCGGTGGAGTCTTCTGCTGTTGTAGCCCATCCGCCTCAAGGTTGTGCGTGTTGTGGCTTCACAAATGCTTTGGTGCATACCTCGGTTGTAACGAGTGGTTATTTCAGTCGCTGTTGCCCTTCTATCAGCTCGAACCAGTCTGGCCATTCTCCTCTGACCTCTGGCATCAACAAGGCATTTCCGCCCACAGAACTGCCGCTCACTGGATGTTTTTTCTTTTTCGGACCATTCTCTGTAAACCCTAGAGATGGTTGTGCGTGAAAATCCCAGTAGATTAGCAGTTTCTGAAATACTCAGACCAGCCCTTCTGGCACCAACAATCATGCCACGTTCAAAGTCACTCAAATCACCTTTCTTCCCCATACTGATGCTCGGTTTGAACTGCAGGAGATTGTCTTGACCATGTCTACATGCCTAAATGCACTGAGTTGCCGCCATGTGATTGGCTGCTTAGAAATTAAGTGTTAACGAGCAGTTGGACAGGTGTACCTAATAAAGTGGTCGGTGAGTGTATTTATCTACATTAAAAATTTTTTAGCTCAAACTTGACCTTTGACCCTTATTCGGAAGTTACTGTATTCTGCCTTTGCATTATCTGCAAAACAATAATGGGTCATACAAAGGCAAAATACCTTAACTTCTAATTTATTGACCATTTGGCTTTTATCACTCTATACAAACATTTCTATGATAACAACGATAGCCTTAAAATAACATTTAGTAAGTTCTGTCTAGTAAGGGTTAATATTACATCAATAGTTACAAAATATTACAAAATAAAAAAATTATGAGAAAGACCTTAACTCGCTAGAGTGTGGAACTGAGAAAAATGACTTTAAAGATTTTCAGTTGTCCCTCCAAATTAATTATAGGTAGGACACTGTAAATCTGGCAATTAGATGTTTTAGTAATGAAAAGTATCTACATAAAAAATCTTGAGCTCAAACTTGACTTTTGACCACTATTTTAAAGTTACTGTACACTCTGCCTTTGCATTGTCAGCAAAAAGTGAGAAGTTATGCCAAGGCAAAAGGCAGTAACTTCCACATTATCAATATTTGGTTGCTGATCACCATTAACAAAATCATTATAGTAACACCTGTATAAAATCTAGTGATCATGGCATTTATTTTGTATGATTTACACTTATAGACATCTACTTATTGCTACCCTGTGCTTTGGTTGCATTCTGGTGGCATTATTAATACATGAGACATGGCAAAATACCTCCATAGCGGTAAGATCTTCAATTGGTACCGAGTGGCATAAGACTTGATAAATGCGCGTTCAAAATGATCACGATAAAACAGGTCCTCGCGCACATTCGACCAGGGGACTCGTTTATAGTAGCTATATTCGTGTTCGAAGGTGTCATGCTCCTCGTACGTTCACGAAAAGTACGAAGTACGAACGCAGTGCTTTCCATCTTGAGACTCGGTGGGGAGCGTGCTCTGGACTACCTAGACGACTAATGCATTTATAGCACAACCTTCTGTGTTCTGCGTCTTTTCAGTAGCGGTGGTTTCAGCTGTCTGTCCTATTATTGTGCAGTGCACTTCGCTCGTCCCGCGGATTTATTCCGGACAGTGTGATTGTAGGTACAACCCGCTTGTAACAGCTTGTCTGATGTTGTATGCACCAGCAATTCTTGCTGCATTATGTTGTATGCACCAATATACCGTTGTTGCTTCATTATTATTACTCCCTGTGACATATTAGTCCCGCGTCGGCCCGACTGTGTTCAGGGCGGAGCTGAAGGCGCCGGTGAAGTTTTGGCACTCTGCCAGCTATATGCATGAATGTTTCAGTCAGGTCCGGTACCCGATCTGGGTGAGGCGGGGCTTTAGTTCTTTGTTGTATTCACCTGCTACGGCGTGTGTAACATTTTTTCTGTCAACTCTGCATATATCATTCGCGATGGATAGCCTATCGCACGTTTGTCGATGGAGCGGGTTCAGACCATACTAAATGTTCTGACCGCATTTGTGCTGGACAAAGCTCTGAGGACATCAGAAGTTACAGGGACTGATGCCAGCTGTACAAAGTACACAGGCTACATCGTAATTTCAATTTTAATGGAGAGCAAAACAAAGGCAGAACACCGTACAATCTGAAAGGTAGCATTATTTGATAGAACGCCAGGACCGTAACTTCATATTGACGCGCGGCTAAACAAAGGCAGAGTGCCGTAACTCAAAATGAGCGTTCCAAAACAAAGCCAAAGAGCGGTAACTGGTGTTACGGTGTTCTGCCTTGGTTTCTCACGGGCTTTTGGAAGTTACTGTTAAGACAGACAACCCATTATTTTCTCGAAAAAACGACGGAATTGACTCAAGATACTTATCCACATGCTAAAGGGGGTCTTGAATGTGCCAAAAATATAAAAAACTAATTTTCGACCAAACACGAAGTTACGGTCTTTTGCCTTTGCACGGCAGCATAGTGAAAAACAGCTATGGGCCACGCATGGGCTAACTGCCTGGGGACCCGTGTGGGTTTTCTGTGGGCAAACCCACAGTGGGTTACCCACAGTAAACCCTCATGGGGGCCCCATAGTGAAAAACAGCTGTGGGCCCCGCATGGGCTAACCCACTGGGGGCCCATGTGGGTTTTCTGTGGGCAAACCCACAGTGGGTAGCCCACAGTAAACCCTCATGGGGGCCCAAATGGGCAAAACTGCTATGGGCCCCGCATGGGCTAACCCACTGGGGGCCCATGTGGGTTTTCTGTGGGCAAACCCACAGTGGGTTGCCCACAGTAAACCCTCATGGGGGCCCAAATGGGCAAAACTGCTATGGGCCCCGCATGGGCTAACCCACTAGGGGCCCGTGTGGGTTTTCTGTGGGCAAATCCACAGTGGGTTGCCCACAGTAAACCCTCATGGGGGCCCAAATGGGCAAAACTGCTATGGGCCTCGCATGGGCTAACCCACTAGGGGCCCTTGAGGGGTATATGTGGGCAAGCCCACTGTGGGCTTGCCCTCAGAAAGCCCAAATGGGGCCCCAAAGGGTTTGCCCTTGCCCACACTGTCCCACAGAAAACCCACACTTGCCCACAGTGGGCCCGCACTGGCATGTTTGCTGGGTATGTGCTGACCTGCTGATCTCCCTTTTTTGTGGAGATTATTGTGATTCTAATACTATATTTATAATTAAATATAATCAACTTATAAAATGCTAAATGTTTATTTGGGTTCCTTTTTGAATGTATTGGGAAAGTAGTAGGCTGTGTAAATAAAGTTAACTATTGTTCTTGTTGGAAAAGGGAAAACTATATTTTTATTTTGGAAATTACCGGATGTTTTATTTAGTTTCTGTGTTCTGTTCTGTTATCTTTGTTTATCGACTTCCTGCGGCGCTCTCCGGCATCCGGCAAAAATAGAAACTTTGCGTATCTGCTCCGGAGGGCTGCAGTCGCCGGAGCTGGGACGGAGTCGGAACGCAGCCGTTCCGCAGTCAGTGAAAATACACACATTGACTTGAATGGAAACCTATTGACTCCGCCGCCGTTCCGGAGCGGATCCGCAGCCGTTCCGCAGTTGGTGGAAATTGGGGGTGACCAAACGGCCAAACGGCGGCGGAGTCAATAGGTTTCCATTCAAGTCAATGTATGTATTTTCACTGACTGCGGAACGGCTGCGTTCCGACTCCGTCCCAGCTCCGGCGACCGCAGCCCTCCGGAGAAGATACGCAAAGTTTCTATTTTTGCCGGATGCCGGAGAGCGCCGCAGGAAGTCGAGCACAGAAACAAAATAAAACATCCGGTAATTTTCAAAATAAAAATAAACTTTTTCCTTTTCCAACAAGAACAATATAGTTAACTTTATTTACACAGCCTACTACTTTCCCAATACATTCAAAAAGGAACCCAAATAAACATTTAGCATTTTATAAGTTGATTATATTTAATTATAAATATTGTACTAGAATCACAATAATCTCCACAAAAAAGGGAGATCAGCAGGTCAGCACATAGTTGTTTCCCCTGTACTCCTCTGGATGGAAACAAACTGTTGCTGGTTTTGTGGTTCTGTTTATAGAAACTACATCCTGTTATATTGCGCGATCAAACGTAAATGCGCGAGATATCGTGTGTCCTCGTGACTTCAGCTGTCAGTCATGGCCGCAGCCGTTCCGCAACAAATCCGTATCTGGTAGCTATTGAAGGACGGCGGAGCACGGATCCGACACGCAGCGGAGCCGATCCGCAGCCGTTCTGCAGTTGGTGGAAATCCGGGGTTATGGCCGCGATTAGCTCCGCATCCGCGACGCTGACGTTCCGCGCCGTTGACGGATCCAGTGGATTTTAGGGGTTACTGCCCTGAGCTGAGGACAGCGACACAAGAGCCACACAGGTAGGCTACTGAGTCGCTGTCCTCAGTGCCGCAGAAAAGCGCTGAAGGGGAACCCGTTTTTTTGGGGGTTTTTGTGCTTATTTTAGCTTGCCCATCCAGTTTTCTGGAGGCCCACCTACAATCAAAATCCTGGCGCCGCTAGTGCTTACAGCAAAAATATTTCCTCACTAATAAAGTAAGTGTCTTTCAAAATAATAAATAGCCTTAATTTTACCCTGTTAAATATTTTATGGTTGCTGCCGCACAAGATGCTGCATTTTGCCAAGTTCACACAGAAACTGTTTATCATTTATTTTGGTCATGTTTCTGTACTGAACAACTATGGAAAATAGACACATTTATTAAAGAGAATATCCAGCAAGATATATCCGTAACCTTTAAAAGACATTCATTTCGGATACTTTGATTTTGACCCCACTAAAAACAAAGTTTGCTTTGTGTGATGAATTTAAATTATTTTCTTGGCAAATTTTATATAGCACACAAATGTAAATTCACCAACAACAAACCAGTTTTTATTTAATTTTTTAATTTTTAAGAATTTAAAATGTACACAATTTCTTCCTCAGTAAATAAGAAAGCAATTAAAACAACCTCAATGTGTAATGACTTTAATTTGCAAACTCTAACTGATGTATAAAATAATATCTTACTTTTGTGGTCTTTTTTATTTTATTTCATTATCTTCTCGCAAATCATTGTTATTTTTTTTTCTTATCCTGTATGTTCAAATGACATTGAACATATTGTTGATATATTTTGTGTGTATACAAAGTTATATATCATTAATGTCATCTCTCTACAGTTTGAAAGCATAATAAAAACAGCTTTAAGCTCTGAGAAGAGGTAAGCAGTTAGCGGTAATATTTATAAGCCTGTAAAAGTTCTCAGAAGTTCAAGTACATATATTATTGTAAAGAGTGTTGTAAATGTTTTGTATTTTGTATATCACAGTACAATATTTAATTTGAAACAAAACAATGTGTGTGAATTTTTATACACTTTTATGCACATTGTAATGTGCATGTCCATGAAAATCAAATATATATTTTTTTTCCATTTAATAGGCTACATTTGTAATTGAAATAATGAGAGCTTATGTAGGGTGAAGTCAGCTAAAATGAGATATCAGGTAAAATGGGCCAAATAAGGTTGTAGCCTTATTTATATAATGTTGTAGTAACATTTCTCTTTACATTTTTACAGCCAATCTCAATAACTGATCTTGCATTGTTGCTTCAACACTGGTTGACATGTAACAATAGTTTTGATTGGTCTATTTAATGGTTGCAGGGCAGAGTGTTACTTGAAGCTTTTGTCAAAGAAATTGTAAGGCAAGGGAGCCTGACATAGTAAATTCCATTCATCACTAATAAGCGTACTAAAGCAATTATAAAAGTAAGCTTACCAACAAAGCAAAAAGGTTTATGTACACGTGCTCTTTCAAATAAAACATAAAAAGTTTAATTTAAAAAAGAAACCTAGAAAAAGGGTCATAGGTAGAAATGGGCTGGTTAGGCTAAAATGGGTCACAATTTTCAGCTTAACTGGGCTACACACACACACACACTCGCACACTTCAGCACAGAAGTTACACAGAAATTGAGGGTGAAAATAGGTTTATATGGGCTAGATATTTATCCTACAAAATCGGAACAGTTCTAAAATAATGGCATTGCCAAGACAGTATGGCAAGAAGACAAGCAAAAAAAAAAAAAAAGGATACAGAGAGACAAGAAGAGAAAGGGAAAGAAAGCAAGAATATGTCTGTACAACCATGGAGAAATGACAGAATGAGGGGTGATTAATGAATACCAGGATATAGTTGAGAGAGATATTAGCTTTTTAGCAAGGGCTTGGAACAATCCAAAGACTATTTTGCAAAGGCACTTGGTGGCAAAGACGCATGGCAAAGGCTCATTAGTGGCAAAGTTTTTGGCTCTGGCTAGAGGAAGAAATCCCTGCCAGTGGAATCTAAAAAAAAAAACTGGCCAGTCTTATGAAGCTCCTCTCCAAAAGACGCTTCCCCCTTACCAAAAGAGATGTCTTGGAATTACTTTTAAATATGCAACGGTCAATAATATCAAATACTTTTCTGACGTACAAGGCATTGCTGGATGTTACTGGTTTAGACATATTTTGAAAGGTTATCCAGACCTCAGCAGGGCTGTTCGTTCGTTGGCCAGAGGAGAACTGGCGCCCGACTGAATCTGGTTTCTCTCAAGGTTTTTTCCCTCCATTCTGTCTCTGATGGAGTTTTGGTTCCTTGCTACTGTCGCCCTTTTCGCCATTGGCGTTTGGCTTGCTTAGTTGGGGACATTTAATTTAATATTCAACAATATTATTGATCTGCCTGTATTGACACCATTATATGAGAACTGAACTGAGTTGGACGATGACGTCACCGTTTTCTCCAGAACGGCTATATATATAAATGAATAACTTTTTTACAACAAAAATGAAAGATCACTGAACATAAGCAGGACTGTGACGCTATTTTCTTCTGGAAACAAACTTTGTTGTATTATTTTCCTGTTATCTCTGTACAGCATGCTTTGAAAAAATCTGTATTGTAAAAAGCGCTATATAAATAAAGGTGACTTGACTTGAACTGTGTTAGGAACTTCAATCAAATGTTTTCCATCACATCTTTTGAATTGCGATGAATCTGGCCAACATCACCAGTTTTGCTCTACCCGTGTGTTTGGGGAGATGGGTAAGCCCTGAGGCAACTCTAAAGGAGAAACCTCGACAGTTCTTGCAGCGTTCAATGCAGCGGGAACATTTAGTCCCACAATGGTCATTTTAAAAGGCAAGCGTGAGGTGTGAGTGGCTTTATGGCTGCCCGGAAAGGGTCTCTGACAACGGCTGGATAAAGTGACCTGTACCTGGAGTGGGGTCAGATGTTTACAAATTTGCTGCCAAAAGATGACCCATGTTGGATGGGCACAGTAGCCATGTCTATAATTTATACTTCATACAACTGATGAAAGCCAAAAATGTTCATGTGATGCCTATCCGGCTCACTCCACACATGCCCTCCCGCCTGCTGACAAAGCACTTTTCAAAGGTTTGAAAAACAATTGACCTATCGGTAACCTATGACCACTTTCATAATGGAGGATTAAATAAGATTGATAACAGATAAGATTTATGTAGTAAGATTTCATAACTAATCACTGTATCACAACCAGGTTTTACGTTTCGCATCAAGTAACAATGACTCAATGAATGATAACAATGAATGAATTTTGTGTATATGCACCAAGCATCACAACAGAGAGGGCTGTACTACCCACAGGAACAGAACTACCCGTGGTAGAGGATACACTGATCTTGATTCATCGTGAGAGTGTCAGTGAGGATTTGGTGTATTTCACGAGTTCACACTTACATACAATTAGAGTGGGTAAGATTTAATGCGTTTTTGGCATGCTGTCCGGAGGGAGGGCCCCGAGCTCGGAGTTTGGCCTGAACACAGAGTACTCCCCCCTTTGTAAGTGGTTAGGACTAGAAGTGTGGAGAAGGGGCGGTGGAGGGATGCTGAAAACTGTCAATGGGTTGAGGTGAGATTGCTGAATCTACATATACCTCTTATCATTGATTGCTGAGTGCTCTCCACTCGTGTGAATTATCTGAACGTGCTCCTCCCGAACGTTGTCAATAAAACATCATGAAGAAGCATCATCACATCCCAGGAGGATATGGAGAGGTCCTTATACCATGTTTTCACTCCTGAGCAAGACACCGATTTTCTTATCTTTAACAAAATATTTGACAAGCATACACGCATACATGCACACAAAAGACACCAATGCACAGAAATACACACCTGTACAACATGATCAGTTCATTTTTAATTGCATTTTTTAGTGAAATATTCGTTCATCTTTCTATTTAATGAAATGTTTTTGCAATGGCACACTAAAGACAATAGTGTCAAATTACACAAAATTTAAGTTGTAACAGTGCAAATTAAGTGTTAAATGTTGAATTGAGTGTTTCAATCTTCCTAAATATCACAAAATGGATTTATCAAGATAATAAGTAGGTTATTGTTGAATTGAATAATAATGAAGTAACTACAGTGAATAAGCGCCACCTAGTGGTTCCATCACAATGAGTCTCTATCAGAAGCTTTCATAAGGAAACTCTGAACCACAAAAGATTACAGAGAGAGAAATGAGCTCGATGGTGTTTTTAGCCCCCAATGACTCCTTCCAGGCAGCTAACCCTAACCTCATCCTTAAACTTACCCATCCCCTCGCTGCCTGGAAGGCGCCGTTGGGGGCTAAAAACACCAAACACCAAAAAATTAACAGCGGTTACAGTCACAGAAAATGAAAAAATCCCTGCTAGCATGGCATTTTCTCACATAAACAATCTGTTGTTGCAGCTGTTTGCTTTTAGAGGGAAAAGCTGGTCAAAAATGCTGGTCTAAGCAGTGGGGGGTCCTGGCATAGGCAATAAAGGGTGCCGATGTGTGTCATGGGGCACCACCCGTCTATAACACACAGCTTTTAGACACGATCACCTTTCTTCTCTTCATGCAAGAGTGAGGGGAGGGAGCCACTTACCTAGTACACTTGGCCCAGTGGTTCATGTATGTTGTCTACAAACCGGAAGGTTGGTGGTTCAATCCCCGGTTCCACCTGACCAAGTGTCGAGGTGTCCATGATCAAGACACCTAACCCCAGCTGTGTGTGTGTGTGTGTGAGAGACACCGAACCCCAGCTGCTCCCAACGAGCTGGATGGCGCCTTGCATGGCTGCCGTCGCCCGTTGGTGTATGAATGAGAGAGTGAATGGGTGAATGTGAGGCAAATTGTAAAGCGCTTTGGTGGCCATTGGGTCTGTGAAAGCGCTATACACACGCAGTCCATTTGAAAGGATTTCCCCTGTGAGTGGAGAGGTTCTGCACTTTCCCATATTACATAGATGTGCTCTCGACATCTGTCATTAAAATAAAAAAATGCAGAGGACACCAAAAATGCCAGAACCACCACTGGGTGTAGGATTATTTTTCTCCGTAATATTATGCAATTTAGTGCGCATCTGTATTTGCGCTCTGTAAAACATCAAAGGTTGCTATTTACAATGTATTTTTGCAGAGCTGAGCATTGTACCCAATCACAAACATATCTGTTGATTTGTTGAACGCAATGGCCAATCAGAGATGTTTAAGTTAACACTAAACAAAAAATGTTTGAGTGGTGAGTGGACTGAGTTCTGCACGCTCGCAAATCTCTCATTATAACAATTATGATATGATATTCATTGTGCAGCCAGCTTCATTGATTATAATGAAACTTATAAGTGATTATAAATGTAGTGCTCTTTCTGTAATGCCAAATCCCGCACAAAGTGCTTGCTTTTCTGTTGCGTTCTGGATACTCTGTTTTGTTTCTCGTTGCGTATAGTCTAACACATAGCCTTTAAAGTATATGCTCCATTTGATAGCAAAAATGAGTGCCGCCGCCGGTCGACACATGCGCTCTAAAAAGTCTATCTTTGTCCAGTGTCTGCCCTTATTTTAAAGAAGTTATGACCGATAAAAATGTCTTAGGTGCAACCGAAATCGCGCACGTTCTGAGGTACTACATTTGAATTTGAACTAATTTTGTGACCGTTAAAATAGTACATTCTCACGATTGGCCGACACTCGGCCAATAATGAGCTGGATTTCTGACCTATAACCAGGATGCGCTGCAATGTTTACACTACTACATCAACAGCGGAGGAGAATGACATGGAGTGGAAGAGAAGAGGTTGTTGAATAAAGTCATTATTTCTGGGGGGTAGCTTTCGCACAAAAAGTATTCTCGTCGCTTCACATCACTGGAGTTACATGGACTATTTTAATGATGTCTTTACTACATTTCTGGGCCTTGAAAGTGGTAATTATGTTACAGTCTATCAGGGGTCAGAAACCTCTCAGATTTCATCAAAAATATCTTCATTTGTGTTCCCAAGAAGAACGAAGGTCTTACGGGTTTAGAACGACATGAGGGAGAGTAATTAATGTGTAATTAATTTTTGGGTGGACTAACCTGTTAAATACTCTATAGTAAATGACATAAGAAAAGTTTTCACCCCCTCAAAGTCTATGGTAATTTGGGCCTGTTTGGAAATAGCCTACAGGAATCCCATACATCGGATCAGTTAGAAAAGATATAGGTAACACCACACAGAGTCAGAACAGTCTGAAGGTCTGTGCCAAAGTTTGGTGGTAATTTATTTTTTACATTACATTTTTAACAAAAAAAAAAGCTCTTTTAGAGAAGCTGTCAATCAAACAACATGCGGGTCGATTTGTGAGATCGATTTGTGGTTAAAGGTTCAAATCCTGCAAGGATTGATCCATGAAATATCAACATTGTGTTCTTTATCAAACTCTAAATCTCAGGAACTGAACCTGTGAAAAGGAGAAAAGCAGAAACAAACAGCTGATAAATACATCACAATAATCCACAACATGACTCCAGTCCATCAATGAAATGAATGAAACAAATTCATCAATCAAACAAGAAAAACTTCAAGGGACTACAAACAGGAAACAGGAACACAACTTCAGCAGAAAAGTCCAGAGACAGAAGCAGGAACATGTTAGAAATAATTATTGTGTTTTAACTTTCAACCGTTCCTTATCTATAATAACACATAATATTCTCCAGTGTAAAATGTTCTGATGAAGAAACAAACTCATCTACATCTTGGATGACCTGAGAGTGAGTTCATTTTCAACAAATTTTCATTTTCGGGTGAACCTTTCCTTGAACTTGTGTTTACTGGTAATACCACAATATGCATTTATTATTCATAGGTCTATGCATGTATTATACTCTTGAGATGCTTACAGGATTCAGAAGTGTATAATGTTGCTTATTTTTGGAAATTTTCTCAGAAAAGATATTTCATTGTCAGAGTCAAAGTACTGTAATATGCCAATATTATATTTTTATATGTAATATTATATTTAACATATATTGCTAAATTGTTTTACACATACAGTATTGCAACGCATTCTCATCCCAAGGCATCACTAAAATGACAATTTTGACCATGCTTCAATATTCGACGCTTTAGGCACCCTTTAGCGTCAGTTACATGACGCGATCCTAGGGCGTCATCTTACTGACGCTTTACCTTTAGCGTCAGTTAGATGACGTGGGTAGGTTTAGGTCTGGGGTAGGGTTAGGATTAGATAGCGTCATCTAACTGACGTTAAAGGTAAAGCGTCAGAGAGATGACGCCCTAGGATCGCATCATGTAACTGACGCTAAAGGGTGCCTAAAGCGTCGAATATTGAAGCATGGTCAAAATGATTCCAAAGGCGTCAGTTTCATGACGCCTAGGGATGAGAATGGGCTGAGTATTAAGAATCAAGCTTTTAAACTGCGTAACTTGTGTAAAATCAGTAATGCTGTCTTGTTGACTTTATTAGTCAATGATATTAATTACAAAACAAATTGATGAAACAAGTTATACTATACATTCACTAAATGAAACAGAATTGATTTGGTTCCCAAAACAACACCAATGGCTTTTAATTAATAATAAAAATAAACACAAAAAAATTAAAACCGACCATTCAAAATACTGAAATCCACACTGTGAGTTGCGAATACGCAATCCAATGTATAAAATAATTTATAAAATAAATCCAACACCATAAAATGTTAACGCAGCACTGCACAAACAGAACCCGGAAAAGACTTTTGGTTTGTATTTACGTCGCAAAACGTCACTACGTCATCGCACTACAGCCACTGATCTATATAGAATGACTGGATAGCTCATGACGTCATAAACAGTGAAGCCACCGCGCCGCCATATTGGTATTCCCTAGTGAACTCAAGCGTTCTATAGACCATTTACGCAAAAACGCGGAAATACGTCAAAGAAGCGTACACTGTAAAAACCCCCCGTAAATTTACAGGTAACGGCCTGTTTTTTTTTACAGAAATTTGCCGTTTTGTCATTATACAGCGAATTCCTGTTATTTTACAGATATTTGCTGTAATTTAAAGGTCCACTATTAAATTTACAGGTAATTGCTTGTATTTTAGTTTTACATCAATTTTACGTTTTTTTAAAGGAAATTGTCTGTATTTTTACAGGGTTATGTGTAATTTTACATAAAATATTCGTAATATTTTACAGATTTTTTCTGTTAAATTAGAAAACACAGAAAAGAAGGTATAACTGCAGAAATCAGCAGTCATTTAACATGTTTTCCTTGAAGATTATTAAGCATGTGGGTGTTAAAGTGAGTTTTAAGGTTAAATAATAGTATTTCCGTACTATATACGGTAAAAACTGTGATAGATCTAATGGTACATTTAATGTAATTTTACTGTAAAATACATTTAAATTTACAGTTTTTGAAAGTGAAAAAGAACAACTCGTTTAATTTACAGTGAAAAAACGTAAATTGACATTCCCACAATTCTCTGCGTGACACTTTTGATGTGTTTTTGTTGAAAAAACTATGTTTCTTCATAGTTTTCTTAGGTTTTTTTTTAATCAGTTATGTATATTAGGGTTTTATGTTACATTTAATGTTGTTAAACTAATGTTTATTGCATTTTTAAAATTTCATGTGTCACCATGATGGTGTTTAATGTTTGTACGAATGACACTGTGCAGTTTCTATATATTAGTATTAACTCTCTTGTGGAAGAGCTACTTGTAATGAGCTTTGAATGATCATGTGACTCATCATCACTGTGGTTATTGGTTGTCAGTGTATTACAATGGTACAAAACCGAAATTAATACTTCAATAGGTCAGTAAATTAACATTATATCAGATAATGAAAGATAATTTTGTGTAGAATAACAGTAATAAACCATAATTATAGGATAAGAAATTACCATTTTTTTACAGTTTTTTTTACAGTTTTTTTTCCTGACAGTATTTTTCCGTTTTTTAACAGACATTTTCTGGCGCCCCTGCTGCCAGAAAATTACCGTTTTTTACGGGGTTTTTTTACAGTGTAAACCCAGTTCCGGTGTAAGCTTTGTTGACGGAGAAATGGCAGCTAACGTTACCGTTAGAGTGTTTTCGACTAGCCTGTTGTCTTCCGAAGTTCACCAGCGCCGATGTAGTGAAGAGTGTGGAGATACATTCGTCCACTAAAGGGAACAAACTGGACAAGGGATATAAATTCTTCCACGAAGAGTTTATCCACAATTACCAAGGTAAGAAATCAAGAAATTGCTATAGCTAGCTTTAACCATATCACCGGTCATAACTCTGTTAACTGTAAAGTTTAGTAATGGCAAATCTTAGGTGTTGTGGATTTCTAATATAAGGTATAACACATCGCAGTGAATATGTCGCGTGTATGTTTAAGTGAGAGGGTATGAGATAACATAACAACCAATAATTTTGTGAAGCTGTACTAGGTAAATGTTACTGACATTGTGTTGTGACTTAAAGTTAACGTTACGAAGTAAAGTTGTGTATTTCTATGTGAGATAACACGTAACATTTTCTTGTTGCATGCGGTTATAGTATCAAATATACTCCAGGGACAGGTTATAGTGAGAGGTAGATGCTTCAGGTCAATGAGGAAAAACGAGGAGCCTCACAAACTGGAGGTTTGACTATAGACAGAATGCCGGTTGGCAAAAGTTCAAAAAGTTGCCCGTTCTGGCGTGTTTACTCTTCTTGCTGCGGTTGCGGCACTTTCTTCCCTTACTATTTCTTTACTGAAAGTTATAGTATCATGTTATTATGAACATTGATGTAACAGCAGTATGACTTCAGTGTAACCTATTGAATTTGTTATTGTGTCTAGATATTACTGGAGGCAGAAAGTGCCAACCTGAAAGCTTTCACCTGCAGTTGTGCGGCTGGTAAAGGATTCTGCAATCACATAGTTGCCATCCTGTACCAGACCGCACATTATTCACAGCTGGGTCTGCAGGCTGTTCCACCCTCCCTCGCCTGCACAAGTGGCTTGCAAAGATGGCACAGACCAAGAACACAGGTGGGTTTGTGATAAACATGTCATTATGATTTAAGAACCGAGGGTTATATCTAAACAACTGTAAATTATTATAAAAACACCCCCAGTAGTGACTATAGACTAGGGCTGCACAATATATCAACATTATTGAAATATCGCAAGGAATATTTGAAATATTAATAGGAATCAGTACACTGTATATTTAATTCATACTGTGAAAACTAGCAGCGTTTTATTTTTACATTTAAGTTTCTTTTGTTAAATAAACCTAAGGTAGGCCTTCCTGAAACCCTAAACCCAGTTGTTTACACTGATGTTAAAATAACACTTACTACTTATGCTACAGTAAAACACTGCTGTTCACTTTCAGAAGTTGTAGAGAGGTTTTCTTGCCACAAAAAGAATGTAAAACACGTATGTAGGTTATATAATTTTAAAGATAATTTAAGTTTATTTTACACACTTTAAGCATTATCGTATCGAATATTGCATTATTTAATGAGTTATCGCATATTGCATTTTTCTTCAATATCGTGTAGCCCTACTACAGACTGTAACTGCTTTTTGTCTTTTACTTTTTTAAGGGAATCCATCCTGAACCTGTTAGTGAGCTGGTGGTGCAAAAGCCCAAAACAGTGGGTCAGAACGGTCTGAGGTCCACACTGTACAAGGCATGGTGATTAATTTGTTAACTGTTTGATTTTTGCTTTGTGAGAGTAAGTTACGTTTTTTTTTATGTTAAATAATAAAAATAATAAAATGTAAATGTAGTTAAGCACTCATATCTAACTTTTCTTTTGTGTGACCAATAATCTTGTGTATTTCTTTTCTCTTTTGTCTAGGACCACTGCCAGATCCATATATGATGGCATCTGGAAGTAAATTAAGCCAGGTGCAGCCCCAGCCTCTCATGGCTGTTGTATTGGATGGGATTTCTGAGATGGAGCTGACGCCATCTAGATTTGGGTTTGTCCCTCGTGGATCCCCCATGTCCTATCACTGTCCACCCAAGAAGTCCAGTGACCTCATCTGTAAACCCCAATGTTATCATTAATAAAGAAATCAAGTTATCATAACTTAACATTACTTACAATAGCAAGTTTTTGCATCAAAAATGAAACAGTTGTGTTTAATGTACTCATTTGGCAGCAACAGTCTTTCAGATTAAGATTTTAAGTGTTATGAACTCAACATTTCAAGTTATTTAAATGATTCACTATGTGTCGGTTTAATATGATTGGCCGTGCCTGAAATTCTGCCTTGACAACACGCTGATTGGTCGATACACAAGGCAGTATTTTTTTTGTTCATCGTGAATTTGTTGATGCAGGCAGCAGGCCAGAGGGACTGACTGACACTGCATAAAACAGTCATTTAGGGGTTAAATCGGTCCTGTCCATCACGTACAGACATTTCAGGCCTCGCATTTGGATCAAGACTTTCAATTCCTGACGCCTGTAAATGGAATCTTTTTTTAATCGACGACTGTCTCGAGTCTCGACTCTCGAGCCTGTTCTCCCCCCTCCCCCGCAGCAGCCCCTCGGCCCTGACTCACTATAGTTCTTCTTGCGCGCGCAGAGCGTCCGGTATTTTCTGAGGCTGAGAAAACGTATGGTAAGTGTGAATTCATAAAACTATTTTAAATAACATGTTTGCCAGAACATAACATCACAATTTGTTCAATGTTGTAACAGTTTTTTTAAACTGTATTTTCTAGCCCGACGTTGTTTTCGAGCCGTTTATTCCCGCCCCTGCTCCATTCAAATCTTGCGCGCTGACAGCGCCCGGTATTTTCTGTGAGATTTACATCAGACTAAGGTAAGTGTGAATTAATAAAATCATTGTATAATGTTTACCATAACACAACGGCAAAGTTTTTCAATGTCATATTTTTTTCTGAACTGTATTTTAGCCCATTGCCTTCAGTTACTGCGTGCACTGACAGCGTCCTGTTTTTCCTTTCCAGACATTTATATCAGACGAAGGTAAGTGCAAATAAAAACTTTTTCATAAAACCTTTTTAAATAGAGTATTTAACAAAAACATAAGATTGAGTGTTGTTGATTTAAATTGAGTGCGTTTATGTTTGAGTTGTTAACGTATTCTCCTTTGACAAATCAGCAGACACTTTCTTCTCAACTGTCCTCAGAGGCTTCAGAAACAGTAACTCACTGAAGGAAGAACTGCAGCTGACTTGATTCATGTGAGGCAAACAAGTTTTTTAGCAACATACTTAAAATGATATCATAATTGTTGAAGTGCAGTGTAAATTTCACTCCTTTTGTTTGTTTCAATGTTCTAGTAAGTGTAGAAATCTACCATGTACTTAGTTTTATTATGATGTAATTTACTGTGTATATATATATGATTGTTTTTAGGCCAGGTGGTAAACGCTGCCATTCTTCACGAATAGGCTACTGCTGCTCTTCAAAGATCTGAGTCATCAATAAGGTAAAGCACACAGAAAGAGTTTTTGTTTGAATACAATTCAGTTTCCCAAGTTATCTTGTATTTTATTTAGTTACTGAAACGGCAAGAAAGCACTTTGACTTGCTTTGATTATTTCCATTCTTGTTGCTGTCCAACTAGCAACATTCCTTTGTATTGTTACATTTTTATTATTATATCACTCTAACCTGTGCTTAAACAATGAGTACTGTACGATGTATTAAAAGAAAATGCGTCTTAATTATTTTTTTTATTTTAATCACAGGATCCTTCGATCCCTGCCCCAACCATTCATCTAAAGGACTGCGGCAATGAGACCCTTTGGACCAACAGTGGCAGTTTACCCAGGATGAGATCTCGCTGATGTTAGCCTGCAGTACTGACACATTTTTTGGTTTTCCAGCATATTTTGAAATTTTGAACCCATTCTAAAAGTGACTGTATGATGTTGAGATCTATCTATTGACACCGAGGACAACTGAGGGACACACACAACTATTACAAAGGGTGAAAGATAAGTAGATGACAATATTTACAATAACAGACAATGTCTGTTGTTGTTCATTACACTGTGTTTTTAATTGTTCTGGTCAATTGTTCTGATCTGGTCAATTTCACTTTTCAATTAAAATTTTTAATCAATTGATTTAATTTACTGCAAGTATTGTAATTGTATTTTTTACTGATTAAATGTTAATATACAATGTTCAGTCAGTATGCATTATAGAAGTTAAGATATGTAATGTAAGCCTAATAAAGCTGTTGTGAAAAACAAAACTTGGTTTAATGATTTATAATTTATTTAAAATGTATTTAATAATAAGTAAACAACAAAATATAACCTGGAAAATTTGAGTTTACTCCATTTGCCTTTTAAGTTATCTTTACTTAAACATTTAAGTTAATTCAATGAGAAGACCACATTAGGTCAACTTAATTAATTAAGTTTGAATTTTCCCATTACTCAAAAAAACTTACGCAACCACTTTCCTCAAATCATTTGAGTAGTCTCAACTTATTAGGGTTTACAGTGCACATAAATACTACTGGCAGGTTCAGGGCCAACTGGCAATCACAGGACTGACATGGTGTGACTTTGTTACCGATACCTTATCAAATTTAACTGTGGAAAGAATTTGGCGTGATGACTCATTCATAGCAGAAATGAAAGAGAAATTGGATATATATTATTATGGCACATACATGAATGCATACCTTGAATTCCAGTAATCTTGTCTTTACCAATCAGTTTTGCCTTCTGTCTTACTGTTGATGAACTGTAATGTTATTTTTTTATTGTAAATGTTTGATGTTATTTATTGAATAAGTTGTTATTAATCAGTTGATGTTACACATACATACCAAAAAATTAAAGGATGCATAATTTTGACCAAAATAGTTTTATTCGTTCATCTAATGTTTTAGTGAAATCAGTCACATTTCAACAGAACAATATTAATATAACAATTATATTTAAAGTTTAAGAATATGTGGGAACACTAAATTATTTACATACTATTTACACATTATACATTATTTACATACAAAACATTAATTCATTCACTCTTCAAAACAAAAAGGTCCTTGATAATTTGCTAAAACACAACAGTTAAGCCAGATCTGATTCACACTGCCAATCAGTGTGAGCGGCACAGGAGAGTCCCAGATGTGAAAGGACTTTACCCTACCGATCACTCTCTCCACTATAATTCGGAGGCGGGCAATGGCTTGGGTTTGTTCCGTTTCCTCTTTGCTGAATTGAGCTGAACGTTTAAAAGGTGGAATGATGAGCTTAGCTCCAACGTCAGCAAGGAGGTCTTGAATGAGGAACCCTTTGTCCGCCATGATGTCGTCTCCTGGCTCCAGCAAGGGAAGGAGTCCACTGATCCTGGTGATCTCCTTATCTGAGATGCACCCAGTGTACAGGGGTGAGACGAATGTCACCAAACCATTGGGAGCAACTCCAATCAGGCCTTTCAATGTCGTCCTGTTTTTGTAGCTCGAAAATGTTTCTGACTGTAAGGTCAGGGATGAGGCTGTCTCCAGGGCAATTTCTGTGCAGTCCAGTATCACTCTGACGTTAGGACAGTACCTCTGGAATTTAAGGGGCATAGTAGACTTAACCTTTTCCCTGCTTATCCAGATGGGAAGTGAGCTCAGCATCATAAAAAGATAATTGGCCCAGGTGATTGTAACCCTGCTGACCCTGGCAATGCTCACATTGAACATGTCAGCAATGAGCTGCTCCTTCATGCCAACAGCAACCCGCATGGAGTACATCAAGAACTCATCTATTAAAGGCATGATGCGTGGTGGGCTGGGATCTTGGCAGCCTTCCTCACCTGCCCTCTTTGCTTTGGTCCAGTACACCAGTCTAAGGGCAGATGGTGCAATCGACTCCCAAAAAATAGTAAAAACCCTCTCGGATGGAAATTTAGTGTAGAAGCGAATTTGGTCGTCCGATGAACAGTATCGGCTGAAGAGAGTAGGGGGTGGTAGGTCAGTTTTATGCAACATGGCTTCTAAGTCATGGATGTAATCCAAAGCCTCATCCAGAGCACCTGTAAAGATAAAGAAATTAAAAAACAGTCTTAACATATTTATGCTACCTTTCAACACAACACAGAACAGTAATCATGTCAACTCTTAAATGACATCACTGCAGAAAGAATGTCATTCAGAGCCCCCTACAGCTAGACAGCATGAGACTATGTTACAGATGTAGGCAAACGTTAAATAAAATTATGTGTGTGTTTGTAATATTGAGAGAAAAACTCTACTGCAAATAACAAATCCAATCACTGTGTGCACCAGTGGAGTTTTGCTGGCATCCAAAGGGGAAAATCTGTTACTGCACCCAATCAAAATAATTACAAGATATCAACCTCAAATTTGGAACACAACTTATTTAGATTTATGGCTCTGATTTTCTAGACGTTTTAGAGTTCAACTTGTTTCATAAAATATATATTTTATATAAAATAATGTTCATAAACTTAAACCTATAACACTGTTTTTGGATTTACTTATTAATTTTAAGCAATAATCTGCCAAGGGTCCTCTTTAAAATAAGACCAAACTTAAGTCTGTGCTCCTAAGTTTAAAAATTGTATGACAGTTTTTTGACAGACATTTTTGTCCTCTATGTACCTGTGTAACTTTTTTTAAATTGATGCACAAGGGTTAAGTTGTTCAGTTAGAAATGCATTTATCCATTAACGGTACACATACCCACATAGCAAAATTGGTTTGGCCCAGTGCCGGGCCACACAACCCACTTTCACTTGGCCCAAATACAGCAATGAATTACGGTACATGACTGGACCAGGTCTGGTTGCCAGAACTCGGGCCACATATGGCCCAGGGCATAGCCATACCTCAGCCAAATGTATGACTATAGATGGCCCTATTCTGGACCAGGTCTGGTTGCCAGAACTCGGGCCACATATGGCCCATGGCATAGCCATACCTCAGCCAAATGTATGACTATAGATGGCCCTATTCTGGACCAGGTCTGGTTGCCAGAACTCGGGCCACATATGACCCATGGCATAGCCATATCTCAGCCAAATGTATCTGGCCCTATTCTGGTCCTTTGTAGGACCAAACAATTCCCAGACAGCAACAGTGTCGACCCAGATCCGGCCCACATCTGGGCCGTGTGGAATCCACGTGTACAAGAAGTGGGCCGGATCTGGGCCGACACTATGTTGCTGTCTGGGTTGATTCATGTCAGCCTCAACTAAACCATGATCTAGCCACTTTACATACACCCTGCTCAGCTGAAAAATGTCTGAAACACAACAGTATTCTTAACAAATGTTTATTTTTTCACATTTAAACAAAACAATTTACAAAAAAACAAACAAACAAAAAACTTCTTGAATGTCAAGCTCTTGAATGTCAGCTCTTGAACAAGTCTTTTCCATACCGTGGCTTTACTCAGGTCTTTTGTTCTTGAACCTGAAACAAACACAAAAGAGAACATTATAAATTGAAAAAATATTTATATAAATTATTAATAATATAGAAAGCACACACACACAAAAACAATCATAAATGAATAAGACTACAAGGTCCGTGTACGTTTTGATAAGTTTGTTTTTCAGTTTAAAATAAAATAAGCAGAAACAAGAAAATGTTTTTTTTTTTAAATAAACAAAAATATAAGATTTTGACTATTTTCATTTTTTGGTTCACAGCTGAAATCTTGTTTTTTTTTCATTTCTTCTTATTTAATTTCAAAATGAAAGACAAACTATCAAAACCCATAAACCCACTTGCTCACTTGTTACATAATTTATCAAACAAAAAATTTAACAAATTGCATAAATAATGAGTGATACCACAACAAAATCCACAATGGATTAGAAATGCAAACACACACACACAAACATAGGCTAAATTTGATGTCAAATGTTTAGGAGGTCCAAATCTAATCTCTCTTTTACTCACCATGGCTAACTTACATTTAGGCTACTTGCTAAAAAATACAGTCAAGCTGTGTTTTTCAAAACTTTAAACTGCCAGTGTGTAATATACATGATAATAACATGTAATCGCTGTAATGATGTAAGTTAGCATAATTGCAAAAAATGTATAGGCAATTTCTTAAATGTTAAACTTTTTTTCTATGTGTTACAATACCAAGTTTATCTCTCTGTGTCTCTGCATATTTGAAATTTTAAGAGGGCTTTGTCGTGATATGTTGTTTATATAACACAAATTAGCATTAAAAATTATCGAACTTAAAATTTGATAATCTCTATAGAAGATTTAGTGCTAAATATCATAAGGGCAGAAATGGTTAAAATCCTCAATCAATAGAATATAAACAAAAGTAATCAATATCCTTATGATATTTATATTTTTGTGTGATGTTTTAGGTGCCAATTGCTGCTATACATTTTAGTATGTTAATCCATCAGTGTATGTCACTTAAATTGAAATGGCTGTGACATAAAAATAAAGATGTCTGATGTCATTTAACGTTAAATGTAATCGACGAACATTTAGTCAACTTCTACATTTTAACTAACAGCTACAATTATACATTGTGGCACATCTTTAACATTTCACTTTCCGACTATACTAACTCATACTAACTCTAAAATAAAAAAATATCACTTACCAAACTTCGCTCGCTTTGAGGTGAGAAGTCCGCAACCGTTAGTGAAATGCAGTCGAGTGCATCAGTGCGCGCCCACTTCTTCTTCGGCAGCGCTGGATCCGGAAGTATAAATAAATATATATTTTTTTTTATTTGGGTTAAAGCGTTCTAAACCATTAACTAAACCGGCTAAATCGCAAGATTGCACAGTTTCAATTGAAGAAAAAAAAAAATATATATATATAAAGAAGACAAAAATACAAGATTGAGTGTAAAGACTACAATGAGGTAAAACTGCAAACCCATGAAGCATTGCGGTTTAGGCGTGCTTTCTGGGCGTGTTTTTCTAGATGCAACCTGATTGGTAAAACATTTTTAAAAATGTTTTCTTTTTTTTTTTGCCGTATTAGGACGTTGTAAGAAAGAAACGATTGGCCTTCTTGTGCATGAAACGAGACAATCAAACAATTAAAGTTCTATTGTAAATTTAAAATGTATGGTGTTTCATATTTTAAATTATTATTAGGCTAATTAAACCTTGTTAATAGAGAGCAATAAGCACATGGTGCAAACAGGAATAGGGGAAACAGCTGTGTTTATGAAAATATTATCAATTATAAAATATCTGAAATTACATTTTAACTGTGGGATAAGTCTGGCCAGACATATGTGGGCCACATTTCTATATTTTACGTGTGAGACAAATAATACACGTTTTAACCACTGGCCCATATCCTGTTTGCCGCCTTAAAAACGGTTCAATCTGCCCATAACCGGGCTTGCGGGCTATGTTCGGTTCACATGCCTCATGCCAGTGCCGACTGAATGCCGTGCCGGCTTCATGTCAAATCTGGGCCAGAATTCTTTGCTACCATGGGAGCAGCTTAAGCTACAGCCAGCAAACAAATTTGGCCCAGATTTGGCATGTGTCTGGCACAGCTGGCATTCATCCGGCACTGGCATACAGCATGTGGGCCAAACATGGCCCGGGTTTGGCAGAGATGGCACTGGATTTAAGACGGCACCCAAGACATGGGCCAGATATCAAATGGAGTATTTGGCCCAGATGTCAAATATAGATATGTGGGCCATATATGTATGGCCGATCTTGAGCCACATTTAAAATAATTTAAAAAATTTTTTGAGTAAAATCCCAATGTTTTCCCATACAGAAAAGTCATATATTCACAAATATGTGAAACACTGTAAAATATATTGAAATACATTTTTAAAATATATTTTTAAAATGCATAACATGTTATTGTTAAATAACATGTTAACATTTTCACTGTAAAATATATTTTACAGTGTTTCACATATATGTGAATATATTACTTTTCTGTATGGGAAAACATTGGGATTTTACTCAAATTTTTTTTTAAATGATTTTAAATGTGGCTCAAGATCGGCCATACATATATGGCCCACATATCTATATTTGACATCTGGGCCAAATACTCCATTTGATATCTGGCCCATGTCTTGGGTGCCGTCTTAAATCCAGTGCCATCTCTGCCAAACCCGGGCCATGTTTGGCCCACATGCTGTATGCCAGTGCCGGATGAATGCCAGCTGTGCCAGACACATGCCAAATCTGGGCCAGAATTCTTTGCTACCTGGGTAGTTGACAAGCACTAGCGTTAACTTACTAAACACATTATGAACAGTCTTACCTGCAGGTGGGTGTGTCACGTAGTCGTGATCCATAGATACAGTCGATTGCGCGTCATAGTTGGGGGGCGTGGTCGGCGTGGGGGAAAACGCCGTGAGCATCGTGTGTATTTGAATGACAAAAATGTCTTATTGTGAGGCATTGACGCCTGCCGACCGGCAACGATACATTGCAAAATTAACTGCAATAGTATATGATTGCCCTTATTTAATTAAAAACTGGGTCAATGACCCAACCAAATGGCCAGAGGTGTCATTTTGAGATATATTCTGTTATCTGGTTGAATCTCCTGGCAAGACATCGCGGTAGCCGGTAACATTAGCCTATAACTCATGTTGCACACTATAACTCCATAAAACCTTGTCACTTTACCAATACGTATGCTTCACTCCAAACTATAATGCTTTTGTAAAACGGTGATCAGTAGTAATTACGAGGGACTGTGCTGACAGGTTCACGGCTGGCGTCATTATTTATTTTAGGCCAATTGTCTATGGTCATTACGTAGCGATTGGCCTATCAAGCCAATCTTCAGCTGATAACGCCAATGTGAATGAGACATCCCTTATGAAAAACAACCATTGGAATCTTGTAGTATTTTAGGATAAAATATTATAGCGATCCTATAGTAATACTATAGTATTTTGGGACAAACTATAGAAGTAGAGGTATTACAGAACATCACAGAAGCAGTGGTGGAAGAAGTACTGAATCTCAGTACTTAAGTAAAAGTACAAATAACCAGAGACATATTTACTTTAGTAAAAGTAGAAGTACCACAATGACAATCCTACTTAAGTAAAAAGTAAAAAGTACCTGATTTTAAATGTACTTTAAGTATTAAAAGTAAAAGTACTTGCATACATTTTTTTTTCTCTTAATGTATATTCTAATGATTAATAAAACAGTTAATTCTAACTCATTCAACCTAATAGCCTACTCCTATAATGATGTTCAATAATGATGGATTTATTTTTTAAGTTTTTGTCACCATTTCTGAACAAGCTTGCAATTAGGCAATACACACATCAAGCTTACTATATCCTTACTATAAATACTAGTATTTGACGGCGTTTGGCTGTAAACGCGATTAATATATGGCGTAATTCTGAACCTCTTGGCTTGCCATACTAATCCTAACCAAACGTATAATACACACGCACCCCACACCACTACTAAACCTACCCACCATATGCACGTAAAAAAATAATTGTCGCGTATAAATTGCACGATAAACACTGCGTGCTAGAGACGCATTTAGTGTGACCGGGTTGATATGGCAACCAAACTTCACTGGTGAGACAAACGTGCGACGAACGGACAGTCAGGATGACGTTTTGGCAGGAAAAACTGTTCAGAAAATGTAACGAAAATGTAACAGAATATTGTAGAAATGTAATGGAGTAGAAAGTATAATAATTTCTGCAAAATGTAACGAAGTAAAAGTAAAAAGTATGCACTTTTGATTCTACTTAAGTAAAGTACAGATACGTGAAAAATTTACTTAAGTAAAGTAACGAAGTAATTTTACTTCGTTACATTCCACCACTGCACAGAAGTATTATAATACAAATCTTATAGGAATTATTAAGTATTATAATACAAATCTTATAGGATTACTATAATTATTTTTCGTAAGAGAAGTAACTTAGACAAATCTGGCCCACTGCCTAATAGTTAACACCCACTACTATATCACACAGGGATCTACTCACAGTAAACTAAAAAAATACAAATCCCTGGAGGCTCACACCTTTTTTACCAACGGGTTTGTTGGTTGTAGAACTTCAATTTATAATTTTTGTTTATATTGGCAGTACAGAAAACGACAAAACAACTCTTCGGCATGATTGTCACATGTATTTCAATGAGCGCCAAGGCAATGTTTTCCCCCACGAGGTAAATTCACATCACGTGACGGGGCGTTCACGGGGGCGTTCCCAGACCAACCGACTGTATCTATCCTTACTGCGGCTGCCTTAGCCACCACGGTGCTATCTTCACAGCATAGCTGGCAGTGACGTGCGGTCTGGGTAGGCAAAGGCACTGCCTACCCTGACAAAATTCAAAAATAAAAATGTTTATTAAATAATAACCTTTTATTTCTATTTTTAATGTTTATTCTTGTGATTTATATATGCAATATGTGTGTTATTCTAATTGTTTAGACGTTACGATGACAAATATAGCAGTTACGCATAATCAAATAAAAAACGTCTCGGTTACGGATGTAACCCTCGTTCCATGAGTAGGGAACGGAGCTGTTCCGTCGGATGACGACGAATGGGGGTTTCGCTTAGAAAGCCAATCGACTTCGAGTACTACAAAACGAGCCAATGGCAAAGAAATGGCATGGGTCTGCGGAATTTGCATAGCGTAGCACCGCCCCACCTCGTGGGTATTTAAGGAGCTCGCTGGCAGCAAACCGGCATGTTTTCTTCGCTGAGGAGCCAAGACTGAGCTCAGGCGATCCCCGCGGCACAGCGGAAGTGGCAGACAGACGGAACGTCTCCGTTCCCTACTCAGGGAACGAGGGTTACATCCGTAACCGAGACGTTCCCTTTCGTTGTCACTCCGAGTTCCGTCGGATGACGACGAATGGGGATACCAGTCTAATCACGCCATTTCTCAGCTGTCTTCCAGTGCCCTGCGTAAATCTGAGATCCCTGTCGTGAGACTAGCACGGACGAAGGACTCCTATTTAACACAGGAATACCAAGGTACACTGGGGAGCATATCCCAGAACTTTAGGGAAGTATGCAATTACTGCCAACCCAGAGGGGGGGACTTAAGAATACACATATGACCCGAGGGATGCATATGGGGAATCACTGGGGTGTCCAGCCGCAGGTGGAATATTTCAACCCCAGGGGTGGCAAGGTGGCTTGCCAAGGGAAAGACACATGCTCAGAGAGGCTTACAGTGGGAATACACATGTGGGGGTAGCTCCGGGAGGTACCATGCACACGGGAGGCACCTAGCCGACGCGCAGGCAAGAGACACTAGCGCCGACGTCAGGAGTGCTGGAGGAACTCAGGGCTTCCGGAGAAGCTCACCTGAGGAGAATATCGCACGTATCCAGTCCGTAGAGTGGAATGGCGAGCAAGCGAAGACACCTGAGCGGGTCCGGTACTAGCTGGTTGAAGCGAGTACATGAGAGGACACAGGCTCCACTCGGAGATTGTAGAATCTGGCGAATGTGTTAGGTGTCGCCCAGCCTGCAGCTCTGCAGATGTCTGTTAGCGAGGCGCCATGCGCTAGAGCCCAAGAGGATGCCCCACTCCGGGTGGAGTGGGCAGTCACACCAAGGGGGCACGGTCGACCTTGCTGCTGGTATGCCAAAGCAATGGCGTCCACTATCCAGTGAGACAACCTTTGCTTGGAGAGAGCCTTTCCCTTCAGCTTCCCACCATAACAGACAAAGAGCTGGTCTGAGGTCCTGAAACACTGCGTTCTGTCTACATAGATGCGAAGAGCACGTACTGGACAGAGCAGTGCCAAGGCTGGGTCTGCCTCCTCCTGGGGCAGCGCTTGCAGGTTCACCACCTGGTCCCGAAAGGGAGTGGTAGGAACCTTGGGCACATATCCAAGCCGGGGTCTCAGGATCACGTGAGAGTACGCCGGCCCGAATTCCAGGCATGCTTCGTCAACGGAGAATGCGTGCAGGTCCCCTATCCTCTTAACGGAGGCCAATGCAGTCAGAAGCGCCGTCTTCATAGATAGGAAGTTTAGCTCGACTGACTGCAAAGGCTCAAAGGGAGCACTGCGCAGGGCAGTTAGGACCACTGCGAGGTCCCAAGAGGGTACGAGAGGAGGGCGAGGAGGATTCAGTCTCCTCGCTCCTCTCAGGAACCTGACGATCAGGTCATGCTTCCCCAAAGACTTACCTTCTATAAGGTCATGCTGTGCGGCAATAGCGGCGACATAGACCTTAAGGGTGGAGGGAGACAGCCTTCGCTCCAACCCTTCTTGAAGAAAGGAAAGCACAACACTGATCGAACAACTCCGGGGCTCTTCTCGCGAGAAGAGCACCAGCTGACGAAGAGGTTCCACTTCAACGCGTAGAGGTGTCTCGTGGACGACGCTCTGGCGGAAGTGATGGTAGCCGCCACCGCTGGTGGCAGGGTACTCAAACCTGCCTCGTCCCATCCAGGAGCCACACGTGGAGGTTCCAAAGATCGGGACGAGGGTGCCATAGGGTGCCCCGTCCCTGAGAAAGGAGGTCCTTCCTCAGAGGAATTGGCCAAGGAGGTGCTGTCGCGAGGAGTACAAGTTCGGAGAACCAGGTCCGGGTGGGCCAGTACGGCGCTACCAAGGTGACCTGCTCCTCGTCCTCCCTGACCTTGCGCAGGGTCTGCGCAAGGAGGCCCACTGGGGGAAACGCATACTTGCGGCCCCGCGGCCAGCTGTGCGCCAGTGCATCCGTGCCGAGCGTGCCCTCGGTCAGGGAATAATACAGGGCGCAATGGGTCGAGTCGTGAGAGGCAAACAGATCTATCTGTGCGTCCCCGAACTGGTCCCAAATCAGCTGAACCGACTGGGGATGGAGTCGCCAATCTCCCGGGAGGGCCTGAAACCGTGAGAGCTCGTCGGCTGCACAGTTCAGAGCTCCTGGAATATAGATGGCACGAAGCGACCTCAGATGCTTCTGACTCCAAAATAGGAGGTGGCGGGCGAGTTGCGACATACGGCGAGAGCGCAGACCACCTTGACGGTTGATGTACGCTACAGTCGCGGTATTGTCTGATCGGACTAGTACATGCTGGCCCGAGAGCACGGCTCGGAAGCGGCGCAGGGCGAGCTGTACAGCCAGCAACTCGAGGCAATTGATGTGCCATAAGCGGTGGGGTCCTATCCAGGAGCCCGCGGCAGCACGTCCATTGCACATGGCACCCCAGCCCGTGGTGGAGGCATCTGTCGTTACAACAACATGCCGAGAAGCTCGTTCCAGAGGCACTCCTGCCCGTAGAAAGCTGAGGTTCCCCCACGGGGTGAAGGTCTGACGGCAGGTCGGAGTAACTGGTACTCGGAGCGTGCCGTGTTGCCATGCCCACCTCGGGACTCGGTCGCGAAGCCAAAGCTGAAGCGGTCTCATATGAAGCAATCCGAGCGGCGTTGCCGCGGCTGCAGATGCCATATGCCCCAGGAGCCTCTGAAAAAGTTTCAGTGGAACCGCACTCTTGCCCTCGAACTGTCTCAGGCAAGTCAGCAGTGACTGCGCGCGCTCGCTCGTAAGCTGCGCGGACATGGCGACCGAGTCGATCTCCATACCGAGAAAAGAGATCCTCTGCGCGGGGCAAAGTTTGCTCTTCTCCCAGTTGACCCGAAGGCCCAAACGGGCTACATGGCGGAGTACCAAGTCCCTGTGTTCGCAAAGCTGATCTCGAGAGTGAGCTAGAATCAGCCAGTCGTCGAGATAGGTCAGAATGCGAACCCCGTGTTCCCGGAGGGGAACAAGGGCTGCCTCGACGACCTTCGTAAAGACGCGAGGGGACAGGGCTAGCCCGAATGGGAGAACTGCGTACTGATATGCCTGACCCTCGAAAGCAAACCGAAGGAACGGTCTGTGTCGAGGGAGAATGGAGACATGAAGTAGGCGTCCTTCAGGTCGATCGCTGCAAACCAATCCTGGTGCCGCACACATTCGAAAACGCGTTTGGCGGTGAGCATCTTGAACGGCAGCCTGTGAAGGGAGCGGTTCAGAACGCGCAGGTCCAGGATTGGCCGTAACCCACCGGTTCTCTTCGGGACAATGAAATACGGGCTGTAGAAGCCGGTCTTCATTTCGGCTGGAGGGACAGTCTCGATCGCACCCTTCGCCAGCAGGGTAGCAACCTCCGCTCTCATGATAGGGGCATTGCCACCGACCAAAGTGGAGCGGACTCCCCTGAAGCGGGGAGGAGACCGCGCGAACTGAATCGCGTAGCCGAGCCTGATCGTTCGTGCGACCCAGCGGGACAGGTTGGGAAGCTCTAGCCAGGCTCCCAAGGACTGAACCAGCGGGGTCATGCGAACCACAGACTTCCCGTCGGTGGGGCAGCGAGGCGGTATGACTGACCCAGACGTGGACGGCATAGCGGCCCGATGTGGGGGTGCAGTCATGAACCGCGCCCTGACAGAGGAGACCAGGGAAGGACGAACGTTCCACGGGGGTCTGCTCTGCCAGGGGTCTGGCGACAGAGGGGGATGAGAGCGGCACGGTCCGGGGACGGCGCGCACTGTCATCCGGCTCTGGGACAGAGGAGGACGAGGGGTGCACGGCCCGGGGGCGGCGCACCGTGTCGTCCAAGAACTCTGTATGCTCAGGGATGAATGTGTCACTTCTCTCAAGATTCTCCCCCGGCCCTCCACCGGGGGAAGGAGTGGTCCTGCTACCACCTCCTGAGAAGTGTACATCATCCCTGAGCAGCCCGTCTCAGGAGCGCCGCTTGACCCGGCATTTAGCGGGGGGCGGGACTGGAGAGGGCTGGGGCGCCTTCCTACGGCCTCCTCCGCGACCGGGCCCGGGTGAAGGCTGCTGCTTGGGCCGGGCGGGAGGGGTGGGAGCCGTAGGAGGGCGCCCTCGGCGGGAAACAGACTGAGTATTCTGCCCGGTCGGCTGAGTGGAGGCAGCAGCGGGCCGTCGGGGCAGAATGTGCTTAATAGCCTCAGTCTGTTTCTGGGCAGTCGAGAACTGTTGGGCAAAATCCTCGACTGCACCGCCGAAAAGGCCATCTTGCGATATGGGGGTGTCGAGCAGCCGGGACCGCTCGGCATCCTCCACATCAGCAAGATTAAGCCAGAGGTGTCTCTCCTGGACCACGGCTGTGGACATCACCAAACCCAGGGAGCGTGCGGTCACCTTCGTCGCTCGGAGAGCAAGGTCGGTGGCGGCGCGCAGCTCATCGAAGAGCCCCGGGTCTGTCCTGCCCTCGTGCATGTCCCTGAGCATCTGGGCCTGGTAGACCTGCAGAATGGCCATGGCATGCAAAGAGGCGGCTGCCTGTCCCGCAGCTCTGTAGGACTTCGCCACTAACGCAGACGAGTACATACAGGCTTTGGATGGGTGCTTAGGCTCACCACGAGAAGAAGCGCTCTGAGGACACAGTTGCATCGCAACAGAGCGTTCAACCGGGGGGAGCCCAGTGTACCCACGGGCAGCGGCCTCATCGAGGGGAGGAAAGGCGGATGAAATCAGCGAGCGGTCACGGGAAGACATGGGAGTCTTCCAGGACTTCGAGATCTCATCATGCACGTCCGGGAAGAAAGGTATCGGGGCCTGACGCGGACGGGGGTCCGCAGCCTGACCCAAATACCAGTCATCCAGCCGCGAGCGCTCGGGGCAGGGCGGAGGGTTCCACTCTAACCCGATGCTCGCGGCGGCTCGAGACAGCATGGCCGTCATCTCTGGATCAGACTCTAGCACAACTGTATTCACACCCGAAGGTGGCAGCTGTGATGAGTCTTCACTTCCAGAAGACTCAGACCCACCTTGTGATGCTGCGATAGACATCGCGTCATCCTCTGGAGCGTCAAAGGAAACCCGCGGGACACCCGAAGATGCTCCCACCGGAATCCCCCGAACACTCACGGGTTGCAGCACTGGAGAGGATGCGGCTGGGCACGGACTGATAGTCGGCGCTTTGTTCCAAACCGTCATCCTCAGATCACCCTGGCCACCAGCCGAAGTACTAGCTCTATTTCTAGAGTCAGTAGATCGGGGTGTGGATGAGGGGACCCTCACTCTTGCGAGATCACCGAGTCTTGATCGTAATGCTGCGATGGTCATGTTCCCACAGAGAGAACATGAGTCATCCACGAGTGCTGCTCTAGCGTGATTAACGCCCAAACACACTATGCACCACTCGTGCCCATCAGAGTCATCAACGAGTCTACCGCAACCAGAAGTGCACGGGCGAGGCATCTTTAAAAAGACGTGCCGCGTGCAAGCTCTTTTGTGAGAAAAAGAAACTCTGACTGTGTTGAAGCGCCCGGGGAGAAACACACTCGCTGTCGAATCACGGACAGAAAAGCAGGAAGCGCGTCCTCGCCGGAGATCGCCGTCACACCAACACCAGAGAATCTCGCTCGTCTGCAGAACTGACAGTACAGGAATGGCTTGTGGAGCGAAGGATCACCTTGGCTCCGAAGCGAAAAACATGCCGGTTTGCTGCCAGCGAGCTCCTTAAATACCCACGAGGTGGGGCGGTGCTACGCTATGCAAATTCCGCAGACCCATGGCATTTCTTTGCCATTGGCTCGTTTTGTAGTACTCGAAGTCGATTGGCTTTCTAAGCGAAACCCCCATTCGTCGTCATCCGACGGAACTCGGAGTGACAACGAAAGGGAACAAACGGTAGAATAAGCAGTGCTTTTACGGTCCATTCATTGCAGACGACAAGCGAAAAACCCATGTTGCGCATGCGCACTTCGATCCTGTATTCTTTAACGTGTACGTCAAAAAGCACAAATCTGCTGTGCCTTTGGACGTAAATGTGCTATGCCCGTAATCATCTACGTTACATATCAGACACGGACCAATTAAAATCGAGATATTACTGGACATTTGCGTAGCTTACGTCATTACACCACAGCTAGCCTACACGCCTAATCCCCGCCAAATTCAAAGTCAAAATGACAGCACTGGCCGTGATCATGAGTTTAGAAATATTTCCAAGGTCAATTTTAATTCAAAATCTGAGTTAATAGCGAGGGAGGTCTACGCCAGCATTAGATGAACTAGTTCAGCAACTGAAGGCCCGTAAAGACGAGTTTTACAAAGCTGTGATTGACGTCTTCACGAGGAAAGCGGTGGATGGATTTTATGTACAAATAATCTACCGATTGGCAAATCAAAAACAATTTTGGGCTTAATATTGAATTGATAAATGTGGTTGAATTAATGCAAGCCATTTGCCTTCATATTTAATTGAGCAGTGTGTGATTTTACTTTTGCTGACTGACAAACATAATTGGCCACTGTGCAACAATTAAGGATTAAGAATGGTTGTATTCTGATGCTGGAGTGGACATTAACTACCGGTGTGTGCCTGTGCCGCCCTTGTGTGTTTGCGTGCGTGCGTCGTGTGTGTATTTAGGGGCCAAGCACCGAAGGTGCGGAGGCACCTATTGTATCTGTTCCGGTTCTTATTAGGGGCCAAGCACCGAAGGTGCGGAGGCACCTATTGTATCTGTTCCGGTTCTTATTATTATTAGGGGCCAAGCACCGAAGGTGCGGAGGCACCTATTGTATCTGTTCTGGTTCTTATTATTAGGGGCCAAGCACCGAAGGTGCGGAGGCACCTATTGTATCTGTTCTGGTTCTTATTATTAGGGGCCAAGCACCGAAGGTGCGGAGGCACCTATTGTTTCTGTTCCGGTTCTTATTATTATTATTAGGGGCCAAGCACCGAAGGTGCGGAGGCACCTATTGTATCTGTTCTGGTTCTTATTAGGGGCCAAGCACCGAAGGTGCGGAGGCACCTATTGTATCTGTTCCGGTTCTTATTAGGGGCCAAGCACCGAAGGTGCGGAGGCACCTATTGTATCTGTTCCCGTTCTTATTATTCTTCTTTTTCTTCTTCCGACTGGGCGTCTATGGCAGCCCATAGAACCGTGTCCGGGAAAGTTGTTCCGGTTTGACATTCTGATAGAGGACAGTCCCAACAGTAATTGCACCAATTTTGGTGTCTCTAACTCATTGCCTCTAGCGCCACCACCTGTCCAAAGTTTCAAAATCATTATGCTAATAACTTTTGAACCGTAAGGCCTATCAACAAAATTCTTTTTTCCTCTGATTCCTGAGCTCACGACGATTCGACTGCATCCTATGACGTCATTTTCCGTCATAAAAATATGGCCGCCATTTTGAATTGTCCAAAAAACCTACTTTTGCGAACTCGTCCTAGACGGTTTGTTCGATTTTCACCAAAATTGCACCAGATCCTCTCCAGGCAGTGACGACAAAAAGTTATGGAATTCAAGTCGATTCGCTTAGCAGTTTTTGAAAAAACGCACAATCTAATTTAACGTAGCACTTGCGAAAACAGACGTAAGGCTGTATCTCCGCAACGCTTAATCGTATTCAGACCAAACTTGGTACCTGTCATCACAAGCATGACCTGAGGCTACATGCTGCGTTTCGGCGCAGCGCCACCTACTGGTCCGGAGATATGAAAAACGGCTATTTTCGCTCATAACTTCTGAACGGGTTGTCCAACAATCATAAAAGTGGTCTCTTTAGATTCAGGGCGTCATGCCGAGTCGACTGATATCCAATTTTCCCAGATCGGCCATTTTGGCTGTCGGCCATTTTGAATTATGTGCTAAAATGCTGTATTTTTTGAACGCATGAACGAATTGTTACGAAACTCGGGATGGGTCATCAGTACAATGCCCCGAAGGAGCCTGAGAAGTTTCGAAACAGCGCCACCTAGTGGTAAAATTTATTTTTCAAATGCTTATAACTCTGGCTGTGGTTGACTTATTTTCACGGGAGTCATCTCGTTGAGGTCCTGAATCGTTGCCGAGTCCAGAGATACCAAATATGCTAGGTTTCGACTTACGGTTTGTGTAGCGTTGTGATTTAGCGCTTAAAAAACATTTGCCGATATCTTCGAAACCGTTAGTCCGATCGAGACGAAACCACCGTCAGAAAATTGGAAACATAGGTCGATAGCTATACGCCAATGCCCAAATGCCAAAATATTGATAGTAAGGGGTCGTAAAATTCAATCAAAGTCACGTGTCAGTCATTTTTTACGTGTTTTTTCACATAAATGTCTATAACTCTGAAGTTAATCGAGATATCTTCACCAAAATTGACACACAGATGTAGAGGCTCACTCTGAGAACACATGAAAAAAATTGTGGGATTTTGCCTCTTGGTGGCGCTATAATAGAACAAAACATGAAAATCCCATTGATTTCAATGCAGTTTTGTGATGTGAAATGCTATACTTAATGAACACATTGCTGTAACATTACGAAACTCAGAATTTGTTACCAGCACCTTGCCTTGAAGGTACTCAAAAGATTTCAAGACAGCGCCACCTGTTGGTCAAAAGTTAAAATTACATTTCCAAAAATGCTAATAACTTTTGAATACAACTGCCTATTTTAACGACACTGGTCTTAATAGATTCCTTGGGTCATGCCGAGAACATAGATACCAAGTTTGATGTATTTGGACGAACTTCCTGTCCGCCATCTTTATTTACTTTCAAAACCTTTTTTTTCGAACTTCTCCTAGACCATTCGTCCGATTTTCACCAAAATCGAATCATATCATCTCCAGACCATGCCGACTAAAAGTTATGGATTTCGTGACGATAGACGAAACCGTTTTCGTATACCGCAGCAGCAAAGTTGAGACATGCTGCCAAAATGACTATTAAGTCTTTATCTCTGCAATGCCTTGATATTTTGACACCAAACTTTGTATGTGTCATTGTCATCTCACTCTAACCACATCACATCGATTTCGTAACTGCGCTACCTATTGGTCGAAAGTGATAATCCATTAAATCATCTTAAAAGTTACTGTATATATGATTTTTAAGCCATTTGCCCAAAATTTTCTTAAAATGTCTTTAATTTCTCCTTGCTGCAATTGGTCTGCCACTCCCACGCATGAGGGCATCTGTTGCCGCTTCTTGCGCTTGGCCCCGGTAATGGCTGCTTGCAGCTATATTTATTATTATTCTTCTTCTTCTTCCGACTGGGCGTCTATGGCAGCCCATAGAACCGTTTGCGGGAAAGTTGTTTTGGTTTGACATTCTGACAGAGGACAGTCCCAACATCAATTGCACCAATTTTGGTGTCTCTAACTCATTGCCTCTAGCGCCACCACCTGTCCAAAGTTTCAAAATCATTATGCTAATAACTTTTGAACCGTAAGGCCTATCGACAAAATTCTTTTTTCCTCTGATTCCTGAGCTCATGACGATTCGATTGCACCCTATGACGTCATTTTCCGTCATGAAAAATTTCCCGCCATTTTGAATAATCTGAAAAACCTACTTTTGCGAACTCGTCCTAGACGGTTTGTCCGATTTTCACCAAAATTGCACCAGATCATCTCCAGGCAGTGCCGACAAAAAGTTATGGAATTCAAGTCGATTCGTCAAACCGTTTTCGATAAACGCACAAACTAATTTTACGTAGCGCTTGCGAAAACAGACGTAAGGCTGTATCTCCGCAACGCTTAATCGTATTTAGACCAAACTTGGTACATGTCATCACAAGCATGACTTGAGGCTACATGCTGCGTTTCGGCGCAGCGCCACCTACTGGTCCGGAGATATGAAAAATGGCTATTTTTGCTCATAACTTCTGAACGGTTTGTCCAAAAATCATAAAAGTGGTCTCGCTAGATTCAAGGCGTCATGCCGAGTCGACTGATATCCAATTTTCCCAGATCAGCCATTTTGGCTGTCGGCCATTTTGAATTATGTGCAAAAATGCTGTATTTTTTGAACGCATTAACGAATTGTTACGAAACTCGGTATGGGTCATCAGTACGATGCCCTGAAGGACCCTGTGAAGTTTCGAAACAGCGCCACCTAGTGGTCAAAAGTTACAATTAAATTTCCAAAAATGCTAATAACTTTTGAAAAAATATGCTTATTGCAATGACACTGGTCTTAATAGATTCCTTGGGTCATGCCGAGAACATAGATACCAAGTTTGATGTATTTGGACGAACTTCCTGTCCGCCATCTTTATTTACTTTCAAAACCTTCTTTTTCGAACTTCACCTAGACCATTCGTCCGATTTTCACCAAAATCGAATCATAACATCTCCAGACCATGCCGACTAAAAGTTATGGATTTCGTGACGATAGACGAAACCGTTTTCGTATACCGCAGCAGCGAATTTGAGGCATGCTGCCAAAATGACTATTAAGTCTTTATCTCAGCAATGCCTTGACATTTTGACACCAAACTTTGTATGTGTCATTGTCACCTCACTCTGACCACATCACATCGATTTCGTAACTGCGCCCCCTATTGGTCGAAAGTGATAATCCATTAAATCATCTGAAACGTTACTGTATATATGATTTTTTAGCCATTTGCCCTAAAATTCTCTTAAAATGTCATTAATTGCTTGTTGCTGCAATTGGTCTGCCACTCCCACCCATGAGGGCATCTGTTGCCGCTTCTTGCGCTTGGCCCCGGTAATGGCTGCTTGCAGCTATATTTATTATTCTTCTTCTTCTTCTTCTTCCGACTGGGCGTCTATGGCAGCCCATAGAACCGTATCCGGGAAAGTTGTTCCGGTTTGACATTCTGATAGAGGACAGTCCCAACATCAATTGCACCAATTTTGGTGTCTCTAACTCATTGCCTCTAGCGCCACCACCTGTCCAAAGTTTCACTTTTATTATGCTAATAACTTTTGAACCGTTAGGCCTATCAACAAAATTCTTTTTTCCTCTGATTCCGGAGCTCATGACGATTCGATCGCACCCTATGACGTCATTTTCCGTCATAAAAATATGGCCGCCATTTTGAATTGTCAAAAAAACCTACTTTTGCGAACTCGTCCTAGACGGTTTGTCCGATTCTCACCAAAATTGCACCAGATCATCTCCAGGCAGTGCCGACAAAAAGTTATGGAATTCAAGTCGATACGTCAAACCGTTTTCGATAAACGCACAAACTAATTTTACGTAGCGCTTGCGAAAACAGACGTAAGGCTGTATCTCCGCAACGCTTAATCGTATTCAGACCAAACTTGGTACATGTCATCACAAGCATGACCTGAGGCTACGTGCAGCGTTTCGGCACAGCGCCACCTACTGGTCCGGAGATACGAAAAAAGGCTATTTTTGCTTATAACTTCTGAACGGTTTGTCCAAAAATCATAAAAATGGTCTCGTTAGATTCAGGACGTCATGGCGAGTCGATTGATGTCCAATTTTCCCAGATCAGCAATTTTGCCTGTCGGCCATTTTGAATTATGTGCTAAAATGCTGTATTTTTTGAACGCATGAACGAATTGTTACGAAACTCGGTATGGGTCATCAGTACGATGCCCTGAAGGAGCCTGAGAAGTTTCGAAACAGCGCCACCTAGTGGTGATTTTTTTTTCTCCAATAGCTTATAATGCTTATAACTTTGGGTGTGGCCTACTTATTCTCACAAAACTGACCTCGTTAGACTCCTGAATCCTTGCCGAGTCCAACGATACCAGACTTGCCAGGTTTCAGCATATCGTTTGTGCAGCGTTGTAATTAAGCGCTTAAAAAACATTTGCCGATATCTTCGAAACCGCTAGTCCGATCGAGACGAAACCACCGTCAGAAGTTTGGAAACATAGGTCGATAGGCTATACGACAATGCCCAAATGCGAAAATATTGATAGTAAGGGGTAGTAAAATCCAATCAAAGTCACGTGTCAGTCATTTTTGACGTGTTTTTTCACATAAATGTCTATAACTCCGAAGCGAATTGAGATTTTTACACCAAAATTGACACACATATGTATGGGCTCACTCTGAGGACACGTAAAAAAAATGGTGGGACTGAGCCTCTTGGTGGCGCTATAATAGAACAAAACATGAAATTCCCATTGACTTCAATACAGTTTTGTGATGTAAAATGCTATACTTAACAAATGCATTGCTGTAACATTACGAAACTCAGAATGTGCCATTAGCACCATGCCCTGAGGGTACTCAAAAGATTTAGAGACAGCGCCACCTAGTGGTCAAAAGTTATAACAAAATTTCCAAAAATGCTAATAACTTTTGAATAAATCTGGCTATTGAAATGACACTGGTATTAATAGATTCCTTGGGTCAAGCTGAGAACGTAGATACCAAGTTTTATTTATTTGTCCGAACTTCCTGTCCGTCATCTTGATTTTCAGTCAAAACCTACTTTTTCGAACTCCTCCTAGACCGTTGGTCCGATTTTCACCAAAATCGAATCGTATCCTCTCCAGACTGTGCCGACTAAAAGTTATGGATTTCGTGTCGATAGACGAACCCGTTTTTGTATAGTGCAGCATCAAAGTTGAGGCATGCTGCCAAAATGACTATTCAGGGTTTATCTCTGCAATGCCTTGACATTTTGACAACAAACTGTGTGTGTGTCATTGCCACCTCACTCTGACCACACCACATACATTTCGTAACTGCACCACCTATTGGTCGAAAGTGATAATCCATTAAATCATATTTTTAGTTAATGTATTAGATTTTTCAGCCATTTTGCCAAAATTCATCTTTAAATGTCTTTAATGGCTCATTGTTGCAGTTGGTCTGACACTCCCAGCCATGTTGGCATCTGATATCATCTTCTTGCGCTTGGCCCCGATAATGGCTGCTTGCAGCTATATTTATTAGGGGCCAAGCACCGAAGGTGCGGAGGCACCTATTGTATCTGTTCTGGTTCCTATTATTATTATTATTCTTCTTCCGACTGGGCGTCTATGGCAGCCCATAGAACCGTTTGCGGGAAAGTTGTTTTGGTTTGACATTCTGATAGAGGACAGTCCCAACATCAATTGCACCAATTTTGGTGTGTCTAACTCATTGCCTCTAGCGCCACCACCTGTCCAAAGTTACACTTTTATTATGCTAATAACTTTTGAACCGTTTGGCCTATCAACAAAATTCTTTTTTCCTCTGATTCCTGAGCTCATGACGATTCGATCGCACCCTATGACGTCATTTTCCGTCATAAAAATATGGCCGCCATTTTGAATTGTTTAAAAAACCTACTTTTGCGAACTCGTCCTAGACGGTTTGTCCGATTCTCACCAAAATTGCACCAGATCATCTACAGGCATTGACGACAAAAAGTTATGGAATTCAAGTTGATTCGCTTAACGGTTTTCGATAAACGCGCAAACAAATTTTACGTAGCGCTTGCGAAAACAGACGTAAGGCTGTATCTCCGCAACGCTTAATCGTATTCAGACCAAATTTAGTACATGTCATCACAAGCATGACCTGAGGCTACGTGCTGCGTTTCGGTGCAGCGCCACCTACTGGTCCGGAGATATGAAAAACGGATATTTTCGCTCGTAACTTCTGAACGGTTTGTCCAAAAATCATAAAAGTGGTCTCTTTAGATTCAGGGCGTCATGCCGAGTCGACTGATATCCAATTTTCCCAGATCGGCCATTTTGGCTGTCGGCCATTTTGAATTATGTGCTAAAATGCTGTATTTTTTGAACGCATGAACGAATTGTTACGAAACTCGGTATGGGTCATCAGTACGATGCCCTGAAGGAGCCTGAGAAGTTTCGAAACAGCGCCACCTAGTGGTAAAATTTATTTTTCAAATGCTTATAACTCTGGCTGTGGTTGACTTATTTTCACGGGAGCCATCTCGTTGAGGTCCTGAATCGTTGCCGAGTCCAAAGATACCAAACATGCTAGGTTTCGACTTACGGTTTGTGTAGCGTTGTGATTTAGCGCTTAAAAAACATTTGCCGATATCTTCGAAACCGTTAGTCCGATCGAGACGAAACCACCGTCAGAAAATTGGAAACATAGGTCGATAGCCATACGCAAATGCCCAAATGCCAAAATATTGATAGTAAGGGGTCGTAAAATTCAATCAAAGTCACGTAGCGGTCATTTTTTACGTGTTTTTTCACATAAATGTCTATAACTCTGAAGTTAATCGAGATATCTTCACCAAAATTGACACACAGATGTAGGGGCTCACTCTGAGGACACATGAAAAAAATTGTGGGATTTTGCCTCTTGGTGGCGCTATAATAGAACAAAACATGAAAATCCCATTGATTTCAATGCAGTTTTGTGATGTGAAATGCTATACTTAATATCTTTTTTAAAAATGTGCTTATTGTAATGACACTGGTCTTAATAGATTCCTTGGGTCATGCCGAGAACATAGATACCAAGTTTGACGTATTTGGACGAACTTCCTGTCCACCATCTTTATTTACTTTCAAAACCTTCTTTTTCGAACTTCTCCTACACCATTCGTCCGATTTTCACCAAAATCGAATCGTGTCATCTCCATACCGTGCCGACTAAAAGTTATGGATTTCGTGACGATAGACGAAACCGTTTTCGTATACCGCAGCAGCAAAGTTGAGACATGCTGCCAAAATGACTATTAAGTCTTTATCTCTGCAATGCCTTGATATTTTGACACCAAACTTTGTATGTGTCATTGTCACCTCACTCTGACCACATCACATCGATTTCGTAACTGCGCCACCTATTGGTCGAAAGTGATAATCCATTAAATCATCTTAAAAGTTACTGTATATATGATTTTTTAGCCATTTGCCTAAATTCATCTTTAAATGTCTTTAATTGCTCCTTCCTGCTATCGGTCTGAAACTTCCAGCCATGTTGGCATGTCTTGTCGTCTGCGTTTGCGCTTGGCCCCGGAATGGCTGCTTGCAGCTATATTTATTATTATTATTATTCTTCTTCCGACTGGGCGTCTATGGCAGCCCATAGAGCCGTTTGCGGGAAAGTTGTTTTGGTTTGACATTCTGATAGAGGACAGTCCCAACATCAAGTGCACCAATTTTGGTGCCTCTAACTCATTGCCTCTAGCGCCACCACCTGTCCAAAGTTTCACTTTTATAATGCTAATAACTTTTGAACCGTTAGGCCTATCAACAAAATTCTTTTTTCCTCTGATTCCTGAGCTAATTACGATTCGATCGCAACCTATGACGTCATTTTCCGTTATAAAAATATGGCCGCCATTTTGAATTGTTGAAAAAACCTACTTTTGCGAACTCGTCCTAGACGGTTTGTCCGATTCTCACCAAAATTGCACCAGATCATCTCCAGGCAGTGCCGACAAAAAGTTATGGAATTCAAGTCGATTCGTCAAACCGTTTTTGATAAACGCGCAAACTAATTTTACGTAGTGCTTGCGAAAACGGACGTAAGGCTGTATCTCCGCAACGCTTAATCGTATTCAGACCAAACTTGGTACATGTCATCACAAGCATGACCTGAGGCTACATGCCGCGTTTCGGCGCAGCGCCACCTACTGGTCCGGAGATATGAAAAATGGCTATTTTCGCTCATAACTTCTGAACGGTTTGTCCAAAAATCATAAAAGTGGTCTCGTTAGATTCAAAGCGTCATGCCGAGTCGACTGATATCCAATTTTCCCAGATCGGCCATTTTGTCTGTCGGCCATTTTGAATTATGTGCTAAAATGCTGTATTTTTTGAACGCATTAACGAATTGTTACGAAACTCGGTATGGGTCATCAGTACGATGCCCCGAAGGAGCCTGAGAAGTTTCGAAACAGCGCCACCTAGTGGTAAAATTTATTTTTCAAATGCTTATAACTCTGGCTGTGGTTGACTTATTTTCACGGGAGTCATCTCGTTGAGGTCCTGAATCCTTGCCGAGTCCACAGATACCAAACATGCTAGGTTTCAACTTACGGTTTGTGTAGCGTTGTGATTTAGCGCTTAAAAAACATTTGCCGATATCTTCGAAACCGCTAGTCCGATCGAGACGAAACCACCGTCAGAAGTTTGGAAACATAGGTCGATAGCTATACGCCAATGCCCAAATGCCAAAATATTGATAGTAAGGGGTCGTAAAATTCAATCAAAGTCACGTGTCAGTCATTTTTTACGTGTTTTTTCACATAAATGTCTATAACTCTGAAGTGAATTGAGATATCTTCACCAAAATTGACACACAGATGTAGGGGCTCACTCTGAGGACACATGAAAAAAATTGTAGGACTGAGCCTCTTGGTGGCGCTATAATAGAACAAAACATGAAAATCCCATTGATTTCAATGCAGTTTTGTGATGTGAAATGCTATACTTAATGAACACATTGCTGTAACATTACGAAACTCCGAATTTGTTACCAGCACCTTGCCTTGAAGGTACTCAAACGATTTCAAGTTAGCGCCACCTGTTGGTCAAAAGTTAAAATAAATTTACAAAAATGCTAATAACTTTTGAATAAATATGCCTATTGTAATAACACTGGTCTTAACAGATTCCTTGGGTCATGCCGATAACATAGATACCAAGTTTGACGTATTTGGACGAACTTCCTGTCCGCCATCTTGATTTTCATTGAATACCTACTTTTTCGAACTTCTCCTAGACCTTTCGTCCGATTTTCACCAAAATCGAATCATATCATCTCCAGACCATGCCGACTAAAAGTTATGGATTTCGTGACGATAGACGTAACCGTTTTCGTATACCGCAGCAGCAAAGTTGAGGCATGCTGCCAAAATGACTATTAAGTCTTTATCTCTGCAATGCCTTGACATTTTGACACCAAACTTTGTATGTGTCATTGTAACCTCACTCTGACCACATCACATCGATTTCGTAACTGCGCCACCTATTGGTCGAAAGTGATAAACCATTAAATCATTTCACAAGTTACTGTATATATAATTTAAGCCATTTTGCCTAAATTCATCTTTAAATTTCTTTAATTGCTCCTTGCTGCTGTCGGTCTGAAACTTCCAGCCATGTTGGCATGTCTTGTCGTCTGCGTTCGCGCTTGGCCCCGTAATGGCTGCTTGCAGCTATATTTATGTATGTGTTTGTGTGTATGTGTGTGAGAGAGAGAGAGAGAGAGAGAGAGAGAGAGAGAGAGAGAGAGAGACTGTGAGAATACACGATATAGATCCTGATTTGTACATTTCTTGATATGCTGCGCTTGCGCGTAACGTTTATTACGTATTATTAGCCTAAACAATAAATCAGGTAATCTGGCTTTCATAACTCAGTGCCTAGCCTCTTTAAGACATCACCGCACGTCACTGATAGCTGGATACTAGACTGACGTTTGGTGGTTCTGTCATATACTGACTCCCTTCTCAAAGGAGCAGTAAAAGTGTTCCAAGGAAATAGGCTCGGGACAACACCACTCTTCAGGCGACGAACGACGCAGCCACCAACGTAATCATCCGGAGCGAAGTGCCGGTGTTGTGCCGAATTTCGACCCCCGCCAAATTATTACCCCCCCTAGCATTGGTAGGTTTAGGATTGGTTGTGGGGGAGGGGGTAGGATTAGGGGCGGGGTTGGGATTAGGCAATCAGGTACTGACTTCAACGAGGGGGGTAATAATTTGGCAGGGGGTCGAAATTAGGCACAACACCGGCTGCAGACATAGGTGCTACCTTTTTTTATATCAAAACTGTTCCCTTCCTCTCTTCGCATCGCCTGTATCCATTTGGGTTTCAGGTTTGGATCCACAGGAAAAGAATGAAACGAAAGGTAGGGCTGTTTTTGGGTGGAAGACGAACAGCCTGGAACACAACAGAAACTGCGACTCTTCGACTCTGCCATGTTTCGTATCTGCCGCTACGATAACAGGAAGTTCTAATACACTTCATTGACGTATTTCCGGTCGAAAAATGCGGAAGTGCGTAAAAGGTCTATTGAATCAATAGGAAATTTTATGATTTGACTGAGAAAACATTGCCTAACGAGACACCGTTTTTAAATCTAAAGTCTCCCTGTACATTCTTACAACGCAAACATCCTAAGCATTTAAATGGGTATTTGTTTAAAGTCGGAATTTTTTTTTGCTTATTAAAAAACGGTAATTTCTTTGCAAAAAGAATAAAAAGCTGTACGAGAACACTAGTCGGTCTTCACTGAAGAGCTATCTTCACGGGTAAGAAAAACAGTTTGATACTATTAATTAAATTGTGAATGCTAAAGACCTATATTTTTGTGAATTGGTGAATATTCAGGTGAATATTGTTTCGTGGCCACGAATTAATAATACCTCAGCACCTTTTAGCCTACTATATTGTGCCCACGTTGTAATTCGTTAAATCAAAGTGAGGGAGGGACTTAGTTCAACGAGTCCACGATTTATTAAAACGAGGGAACAAATAAGTCGTCGTAACAATGAATTATTTAGATCAGTGGACAGGGCGCATAAGAACGAGCAGAGAGAGAGAGAACCTCGGCTGTGCGCGCGCACTCTCACCGTCTTCAAACAACACGAGCGCCGTGTGTGCGCTCTCTCCCTCGCGCTTATCAAAATCAATTGACACGACAGTTAAAGGTCGGAAGACCGATTGTGTTAGATCAGTAGTTTGTTCAAATTAAGTGTTTGATTAGTTAGCAAGTACATGTTCAGGAAATGCATATAATACAAATTGTATGGGTTAACGGTAAACGGACTCTGCACGAAGCTCTTTTGAAGCTGTCAAACGGTGTCGCCATTGGACACTTGTGATTATTGCTGCTCTGAGGTTTCTTATACGCTACTGTTGACTGTTTTATCATTGTTTTTTGAAGCAGCAGCAGCATTACTCTTGCCTCGGAGAAAACAACACGCGACAATTGTGCATATAAATGACTAATTATAGGGCTTGAATTAAAACCTGTGGGCAGTTTTTCTACATCCTTTTGTGAACGTCGTTTTACACTTGTATGCTGCACAGCGGGTCATCTTAAAAGTGCCGTCGGAACTACCGATCTCTGTATAACGGCCGTTGGAGCCCTCTGCTGGTAGGGAACATAGACTGTAAAAAAATATGGACGACGCCCCTTCGCTCTTTTCCATTGGAGAGAACTGAAGCCGCCAGTGTCCCGATATGGCGCTGACATATTGGAACTTGAGTCTGCGCAGTAGCGTTTTCGGGACCAGTCATGCGCAGTCGTGAGCAGCAAGTAAAGCCGCGAAATCAAGGCCCCGCCCCCACTCTCGCAGAATCAATCGCAAGCACACGCCCCTGAACTTTTCGTGGCCTCGTCTGCTCCGTTCCTCTCCAATGATGTCTGCTGATTGCAGTACCTCGTTAAAATAAGGTAAATACAACTACTAACCACATAGTCAACATTATGAAAAAAAGTCCGTTGGTGCTTCAGTGACTACTTCGCACAGAGAAGTTGTCAATCACAGCTGTCAATCATGATGTCACAGCACCGTTTTTATAGCATCAAATAACTAACTAAAAACTAACTTATTTTAAAAACAAACACTTGAAATTACATCAACGTGATATAAACTACAGTAAATGACAGAAACTATCTTTAGAAAAAAGATATGTGTAGTGTAATTTAATTATTTAGTTGGTCTCACGTCCCGTTGAATAACATGGGGAGGCGGGGCTTATGACCTATACTAGGACCGGTCACCGGGGGGCGATCGAGACGTTTTGGCTTCACTTTTGAGGGCTTGTGCGGCACGCTTGGTAGGGAATCGTAAGATGGCCGCTCGAACACTTCCGGTGGCTTCACTGCTTGATGGCAGTTTAGAACGTCATGAGCTATCCAGTCATTATATAGATCAGTGACTACAGCGCGCAAGGATCCTCCCAAATAGACGGTGGGCCGAACGCTGCTATCTGCTTTAGTTTTTGAAATGATAGATCCTCGAGGATAGAGTAGCTGCTTTTTTCACATAAACTAAATCCTTTTTTTCTGAACACGTATTCGTTTGTTGGCAGTGTCAAGTCGATCATATTTTTTTGAAAACTAAATTTACGTTTAATAAACCGATTAGGCAAACGCGAAGGAGTACTATACATCTAACCAATCAAAAGAGAATTCTATCGTCACGTGACTTACGTCTGCCAATAGTATTCGTTCAAAATATCCACAACTTTCCCGAACTTTGACCTTTCCATGAATCGCTATGGTAACGTAGAATGCTTAGAACAAGCCGGTATCAAACTTCCTGTTTACATTAGCCTGTAGCTGCTGCTATCAGCTAAACGCTATTAGTATTTAGGAGTAGAAGTGCTATACTCTTACAACAACGCCGCTGGCAAAATGAGCACATCTCACAGATGGTCCCATGGACCTGACTATCTTACGAGAACTGGCGATAGAACAGTTAAAGTGCCCCATCCGTCTACCTTAACGGAATGGGTAGACGATATGAAATTGTGGCCAGACGTTAGCTATGTGGATATCGTTAACTATTTCGTGCTTAGTGAGGGTGTTGATGGTGAGACACTACGAAATTATAAGAGCACAGAGGCTTACAACTATCTACACAGCAACAAAATTGGAAAAATACTGTGTACAAAATACGACGAGTTCATCTTCCTTAAGGCTGAGGTCGAGCCGAGTCAGAGCATCAACAAGCCCAAACAACTTGCTTGGATAATGACGAGGCCGATTGGTATAATCGAAACAGTCGGCTGTTCATGCATTGCAGGGCTAGGAAAATCTTGTAGCCATGCAGCAGCTGTCATTTGGAAGGTAGGTATAGGCTGTTAGAGCGATCTTGCTACACATTAAATCTGTAAATTATTGAAAACAATAAAGAATACCCCTTACAAAAACAGCTTAACTGCAGTTTTTATTCTAAGTAAAGTGCAGGACAATGTCTGTGTTCGAAATATTGAATTTATGCAGTAGCCTACTGTAGTGTGCAATGCCGTTAATGTACAAAAATGTCATCAACATTATGTTATGGCTGATTCAGGTCCAGAATGCAGTGGTTAGTGGAAAGACAGGGCTTGCATGTACTGACACACAGCGGAGATGGAATGAAGGAACATCCAAGAACCTTCAGCCCAAGCGTCTGAGCCAGATTCATTTTAGGCACCACAAGGCAGAGGATGAGTATGAGGAAGAGACTAGGGCAGTTGGCAGTCAGCTCCCAAACACACCACAGTATCAGTCCCACAAAGACTTTAGAGAGAGTGTGGACAAATCTCTAACAAAACCTCTATTTCTTCTCAAGAATACACTACTGGAAAAGTGTTACAATGCCACTCCATCAGCAGAACAAAAGGGGAGTTCAAAAGAACAGGGAACCATCAATGATTTAACAATTTTGTCACATCAAAATCATGACAATGATCTGAGTTGTGTGAAATGCCAAAAATTCTACCAGGCTTATGTTAGTATGGATGGCAAACAAGCTGATACACTAGAACTTGAGACGAGGGGGCAGAGTGCATCTGATCTGTGGCACAGTTCTAGGAAACTTAGAATCACAGCCAGTTCAGCAAAGAAGGTGCCTGTACGTGCAGGCACAAATAGTGAAAAGTTTTTGTGTGAGCACTTTTACCCCAGCTTTCGTGGTAACTATGCCACTAATTATGGGAAAGAAAATGAAGAAACAGCTTGCAACCAATTGAAAGAACAGGGAATGAACATAACACACACAGGCACAATTGTATGTGGGGCAGAGCCATGGTTATCAGCAAGTCCGGATGGAATCATCAACTCCTGTGAGCTCTTAGAGATTAAATGCCCCGTCCCAAATAAAAATCACCAGACACTCAGTGAACTGTTATCTCAGAGATTCAGTGATTTTAAGGTAGTGGATGGAAAACTTGAGGTTCAGAAAACTGGTAGCCGGGGCTATTACATGCAAGTCCAACTAGGAATGTTTTGCACAGGTCTCAAGACAGCCAGACTGATGATCTGGACACCAGATGAGAGTTTGGTATTTAGTGTACCATTTGATGAGCTGTTTGTCACAGAACAGGTGAAACGGTTGAGAGCATTCTACTTCTCATCCATGCTGCCTCAACTTGTTGATGAATTTGCTGAGGGGCGGCTTAAGTTTGATGGGAGATACACTGAAATTGTGAGGAAAATGTAAAGAGAGAGTAAGGAAAGACAAATGTGACCAAGTGCCATTGTTAGTGCCCACTGTTGAAAATAATTCAATTTACAGCAATGAAATGTTAATTCATGTTTATTACAACTCACTTAATTCCATGTTGATAAAAAAATAATCAAATGTATACTGACAATGTCTGACATGGACAACATTTCAACAATTACAAATATTAAATGTGATTTCATTACCTCTACATTACAATTCTGGAGTTCATTTGAAGCTGCACTGAACTCTCCCCGTTAGTTTTTTTTTTTTTTAAATGCATGAAGTGACCTATTGTTCGCCGTCACGAATGAGATCACCCCGCAAATTCACAAGGGCAGAACATATACGTAGAATTTTGTCTACTTTTGGGACCAGGGAAATAGGCACTACTTGTGATAAGATTTTGAACACCTTTAGGCGTCTGATGGCCCTTTCCACGTGTATTCTAACATTTGCAATTCTTCTAGTGGAAGTGACCTGTTCTTCAGTGAGTTGTGCACCTTTTTTTGTGAACGAGGGTATGACTAGGTTAACTTTCCTTTCGAAGAGTATGTCTCTAATTGTGAATCCACGGTCTGCCATGACCTCATCACCCGGTTGTAAGTACTCCAGAATCCCAGAGTCCATAGTAATAAACTTGTCACTACAGCGTCCACCATAAGCTGCAGAGACAAACATTATCAATCCACATGGAGCAATACTTACAAGGTACTTAACTGTATTATGGGAATAATAATGGCTATAGGACTCTCCTCTTGAGTCTAGGTTTTTTGGTTTTTGTAACAGGCTTTCGCTACAATCCAAAATGCATGTTGTGTTGGGGTATTTAGTTTTAAAAGCTTGTGGCATAGTCGCCCGAATAGTTTCCCGAGGAAGCCAAGGGATGAGGTTTCTTGTAACTTCCTCCAATTTGTCAATCCAGTAAGATATAATCTTACTTGACAAGCTCTCTGATATGAAGAACCGTCTGCTCAGATCACCAATCATGAGGTTCAATCTTAATTTCATTAATGTTAGGAGGACTTGGTCTCTTACAGACATTTTAAAAGACCCCGCAAACTGTTCAAGCACCGAAACAAGAGTATTAAATGTTTGAAGTGGAATGCCAGTGTACAGTAATGAGTCTGAATCATTGAGAAGAATATTATGCGCCACACTGCACTGTGTTGCTTGATGATGGACTTCTTTAGTGTTGGTGGCCAGCTTCGCATAACCATGATGCAGTAAGGCAGGGTCTTCCCACTGGGTCTGTATCGAACACTTGGTTGCTGTCCTGATGGTTGTGTCAGAAGAGGTGTCCCCACTGCAATCTAAGTTGACAATGAAAATCAAAATCAGGTTTCAGGCCTAATGTTGAGCTCTACTACTTCAGTAGCAGGTGGCAAGTTAAGTCATGTTATCTATAGCTATACCAATACTACTTACAGTTTTATGTAAAAGTTTAGGCACCCCTGTTCATTACTAAGATTTCAGTTTATCTTCTGTGCAGACACCAGGGACTAAGCACTGAGACCAGAGGAAGCATCTACAGGCTGTTGTAACTTTTGCACCTACTATTGTAGTATTGTTATTATATAACATTGTTGAAGTTGATTCTATAAATGCAATTTCATATCTCAAATGTCACTATTTGTAAACAAAATATCCGAAGGAAGTTACTGCTTCAAAATCACCCAGCAGATGATAAACTAAATTACCAGGGGTGCCTAAACCTTATTTATTTATTAATCTATGTATTTATTTATTTAAAAAAACGTTATAGCCTCCATCTAGACAAATCATTATCATCTCTGGTTGACCTAGTTGACCAACATAGCTTTGCATAATACAGGTTAGAATCTAACTGAACAACAAACAATGTATTAGGCTAACTTACCATCCTCATGGGTTGTGGATGTTTGCCGCTCATCCAAGAATGAAACCTCCGGAGTTGTGTCAGAGTGGAAGTGGGTGCATGCGCTGTAATCTATGTAAGCAATTTAAACACAAACTGGGTAAGTTAAATTGGAAACCCAGAAAAGATAGATAGATAGCCTACTTTATTGAACCATCACAACACTTAGCCAACTTGAGCGCAGCAGTGCGGCAGCATTAGGTTACATTTGGGCAATTAAAAAAATATATAATATAAAGATGTCACACAAATTACTTACGAGACTCTTCCTGTTCGTGCTGCACTTCAGTATTGCTGGTCGAAGCTGATGTCTGACTGTTAGCTTGTAGTGCTACCTCCAAGTTATCCTGGCACCTGATGAGTTTTCGCCTTTTCTTAACTGGCTGTCGTTCATAACCCAGGAATAACTCCGGATTCGGATGAAGCTCCGTTGGTTTGTGGTCGATGAAATGGTAAGAACAGACATAAACTCTCTTCGGTGGATTTTTTAGCTTTAGGGCCGCTAACCATTCTCTTGTTTTTGTCTCGTCCTTCGGCATTGAATGGAGTGCGTAGGGTGCTGGGCAACAGGTCAAGCGGGTCCGTTTATGTTGGAAACAGATCCCGTTCATAAAGTCCTTCAGTTTTCGCGTGTTGTTTGTGCACCCGACAACGGCACACGTTGAGCCACAAGGAGCCATTGCGTAGTCTGTCACATTTAATATTTATAAGTAATCAGTTTTCCTCCTTTTGTTTGTGCCGCGAGTAGTGTCCCTTGTTTGCTAGCTTCATTGCTGTCGTCTGTCTCCCTGCTAAGGCTAAACCGGAACTTAGATACCGGCAACAGGAAGTATCGTGTGTCATGGCGACGCCCAATAAGACTCGCAGGAAAGTTGTGAATAGTAGCCTACCATTACCACGACTGTAGCGTAACACGCGTTCTCTAGCTAGATCCATGAGTTCACACCATAAAATATTTTCTAACGAAATCTACACAATCAAACATTTTCCAGCAGGAATCCTATCCAAATCGAGAAACATTAACAGCGGCATCCAAGATTCCAGGTATAATGACTCGGGTAAATACTGCTGTTTATACCTGTCTTGTAACGTTAGTGCATTAACTCTGTAAACCGTTAACATATAACGTTATTCCGGATTATGTTTGTATTTACAGGTAACGTTACACTTAGAAATGACAGATCACAGAGAAGAAAACGTAAACAGAGTTATTCTATCAGGCTGTAGCGCCGTAAATTAGGATATGAAAGATGATTACTAGACAGAGTAATCTCTCTAATCAAAGACTCTGCTTATTACACACACACTCTGCTTATTACACACACTCTCTGCTTATTACACACACACACTCTGCTTATTACACACACACACACACACTGCTTATTTACACACATACTCTGCTTATTACACACACAGGGACATGCTAAATATTTAAAATAAAAGGATTACAATGTAAAAGATTATTATTGTGTACATAAAGATATGGTGGAATCCGGCTTGTCCCATAGATGATCTATCTATAGTAACTTTAGGTTGTGTGTATTTGATGTAATCGTATGTAGCTAGCTAATAACGTTACATGTTATCTCTTCCATGACTAGTTATTAGGTGATGTAGCTAGTAGATGTTAACTTATATGATAAATGTTATATTTTCCACTTTAATCTCTGTCTAGAAAAGATAAGGGAAAAACAGAAAAATGTGATGACTGCATGGATTGTAGTAGTAATGCTTCCAACTTGTTAGCAGATAACACTTGAGATTCAAATTCTTTAAATTGTCAAATAAAACAAACAACATATAATTGTTTGCTATAAATAAAGCTTTTTTTCCCCTTTTGTTTAGTGTATTACTTACTCATGACATACATTTTCTAAAAATGTCCACCTATTATTGGTTACCTAAACTGTTATTTTCAGTTTCAGCAACTACAAGCTGATACCAAGTTGGATAACCACTTCAAGTTATGCTGAGCCCTAATGGTATGCTTTTATTATTCATATTGACACAAGGTGTGATTACTGTATGCATTTTAATCTGGGCTCATCTAGTTACAATTTTATTTTATTTTTTTAAGTGCCTCATAAATGTAAATCATCATTTATTAGACCGTGAACCAATAATTTTATTACACTGTTTACAACTCTGCTAATCTGTTTCCCCAGGTAATCCCAGATCCTCAGCCCTGCTGTGAGAGACATCTTCTTGACCTGATCTGACTAATGGCGCTTTTCCTCGGCTCGGCACGGCTCGGTTCGCTTTAGCTCGGTTTGCTTTTCCACTGCCGTTAGTACCGCTTCAAAGTGGGTGGGATTATAGTCTGACCGTTATAGTTTATCCGCTCCTCAGCAACCAACGAGAGGAACGTCTGCACTTCGTCCACTGACCACGATTCAGCCATTTCTTTTTTGGAAGTTTTCTTTCTTTCTTTTTTCGTCAAGCAAGTAGTTTTAAAACAGGTGCTACAGCGGTGGCTGTTACTGGCTATTTAAATCTAGCGGGTTTGATGTCTCGCAAATACAATGACGCTGGTAGTGATGATTCTGTCTGACCAATCAGTGATCTGCAGTGTTTTCACGTCACATTTTAGTATCGGTACGGTACGCTTGGAACCTCAACAGACCAGGTACCATTTAAAGTGAGCCGAAGGGAGCCGTACCGTACCATGCAGTGGAAATGCGCCATAAGTGAGCCGAACCGAGCCGTACTGTACCATGCAGTGGAAAAGCGCCATAAGCCCTGACACATCTATTCTGCTGAAACAATGAAAATGCCCTTTGTTTTTCACGGTTCATCATAAAACCCTTTTACTGTTTTGCTCATCTGATTGGTGGAGCACATTTTCAGTCGCTATGTGTTGAAAAAATGTGTCCACTAGATGTCTAGTATGGACACTACGTCGCTGTGTCTATAGAAGCCTTTTAGTTTACCTTGACTAAAATGCCAATTAAGACACACTATGTCTGGCCTTTCTCTTAATACATCCATGGTCTATGATGTTAAATGTTCTACCATTATATATATTACTGCCATATACTACTAAAGCCTGCTTGACCAAATAGTTGAATTGTCATTTAGTTATAAAGGTAGTCATGCTAAGATAATAGATATTTAACTTTTATAAGAATAAATATATAATAATTAACTTAATATGTTATTACATTATATAATTATATCTATGTTTTTTTTCACTATTTCTGAGATGTAAATATCAATCATTTATGTTTGGGGTTAAAAAGGATTCTGATTTATCCAAATGTATGAGGTCAAACAACTACACCTAACCACAATAAAGCTGCCTTACAACCCTTCAACTTCCTGTACTGTCTTTTCTTTCTTCTTGCTGGCTCTCTCAATATTTCTTATGTTAGCATACTGCATGTAGCATGCTCTATGGTAGCCGACATGAATTGGCACATCTGGAATGTGGCCTTCTGTGATTTCATATTTTTCCACAGCTTTTTGGGCGATTTGTCTTACTTTTGTATTTAAATTCACACACTCTAAAATAACATTGTACAAACTTGATCCAACTTGTTAGTGAAAAGGGTGTGATGTTTGTTGATGTACAGCTAGTAACATGCACACAACACTCCATATCCAAGATAAAGTGTCTTATTTATGTTAGATATATAAATATAGGCCTACAATATAACATTGCCGCTATGTCACGCCCACCCATTTCGGGGTCCTAGTCTGGCCGTCTGCGATAGATTAGTATTTTTAATGACGTTAAAAACTACAATCCGATTGGTTCAGCTACTACAGCTGTCCCGCGATTTGCCTAAGAAGATTGACAATCAAAACATACGTTTGTGAAAATATATGATCAAACTAGAATTGCCAACAAATTTTATTTGACTACATATAATGACTTAATATTGTACATAAAAGAAGCGTATACTCTATCGATGGAGATCGATCAACAACACGAAAAACGCGTTCGGCCCACCGTCTAAAATGATTACTTTCGTTTTAACTAGTGAAATAATGGCGTCGCCACTAACGCAGAGTAACGATATGGGTATAGAGTGAGTGACCATTTATCAGTATATTCAATAGAGATGACTGCAATAATTACTGCCCTTAGGTGGGTTGAAGAGACTAAACCTCTGAGATCTGTTATATGTACTGACTCTATGGCAGTATTACAAAGTTTTATAACAGATAATGCAATACGTGAAGATTTAGTATTAGAAGTAAAGCATATTCTTTTAAATATTATAAGCCTTGGGTTAGTGGTACAGTTCTGTTGGATTCCAGGACATTATGGAATTGATGGCAATGAAATTGCTGATAAGTTAGCTAAAAAAGCTATGGAATTAGACCAAGTACAAATTCACATTCCATTGGGTAAAGGAGATGCTAAAGCTTTAATTAAATCACAGATTACACTAAAGTGGCAAGATGAATGGGAGTTAGAGAAGAATGCCAGGCATTATCATAGGAACCAGAACTGTGTTGGAGGGAAAAGAATCACCTCATTGGGTCTAAATAGGCATGAAGAAGGTATGATAACCAGATTGAGGTTGGGTCACACAGGCCTTAATTCCACTTTATCCTTAATAGGTAAAAGTAATGGCATATGCTCTGAATGTAAAGTATTGGAGGATGTCACCCATGTTTTATTTAAATGTAAGAAATTTGACAAATTCAGACAGAAATGGAAAGACGCTGATGCAGAAAATGATATTCATAATATTTTACAGGAACAAGGAATGCAGGGACAAAGAAGCAAATATTTAATTATATATCTTAATGATACTGGTTTAAGTAGAAGAATTTAGTGGGTTTTTTTTTTTTTTTTTTTTATTTTTTTTTATTTTATTTTTTTATTATGATTTGATGTATCATTTGCCAACGTCCTTTTTACACACTCCTGTGTAGTAGTCCAGTAGGTGGCGGTATATATCGTAAAGATATGATCTGCCATTAATCAGAAGAAGAAGAAGAAGAACGCAGAGTAACAACAGATCACTTTTCCTTCACTGGATCTGCCGCGTTCATCTTTGAGGAAATATTGAGAATGAAGCATGTCTCTATTTCTTTTCTTTTCTTATTGTTGATGTGCTTACGTCTGCATGGTAAGTTAATCATTAGGCTACTATCTGTTTTCCCGGTAAAATGAACGACAAAGTTTCATAATATGCTCTATTAGATTTATATTCGGCGGATATTCATGTATTGTTTGTATTTTGCTCCATCAATGTAAGATGTTTGTGTGATCTCTTTTCTGGGCAATGAAAGTGTAAATGAAAACATGTTATTTAAGTGTAAGATTGAAACAGGAAACATTATAAAGATAAACATATAAAACGTTCCATTGTATCTTAATGTTTTAGAAAATGGCACAATTTCCTGAAGTATTATTAAGGGTAATACTCATAATATGCATGTGTTGTATGATGTTCGTTCTGTGTTACATTATAATCCAGACATTTACTCATAATCTTTATGATATGTAGAAAAACATTTTTACAGCACTATTATGCAATTATTTGGCTAATGTTAATTGTTTCTTCTTCAGGTTTGTTTAGTGATACAGAGATTGTGGTGGAGGGAGATTCAATCACTCTAAACACAGATGTTCAAATAAACCAACAATTACTGATTACATGGCATTATAATGACATTCGCATCGCTCGCATCACTGGAGATCTCAGTGATATCTGTACAGATGTTCAGTGTAATGAAGGTAATGAGAGATTCAGAGACAGACTGAAGCTGGATCATCAGACTGGATCTCTGATCATCACAAACACCAGAAACACAGACTCTGGAGAATATACACTAGAGATCATCAGCATCAGCGGCAGCGACAGTGAAAAGATCTTCAGTGTTTATGTTGTTCATGGTCATGGTGAGTCATTATTTAAAAGCAAGTCTTGTACATTTAAATCACATCATTCATGTGTTTGATTATTTTGCAGTGACATTGAGGGTAGGCTTGCCGCGATAGATGGTGTTGACGGTGTTACCGGTTTTTAAGCCCCATCACCGGTGACATCACTTTCCCACGGTGACACCGCGATGTCTTGACTTTTTTAAAGTATTCGTTTTTGCTAAAATATTTATTTGAATTAATTATAAATATAAATAATAATTATCAATTATTTAGTTCAGAAGAGAGCATACATTATAATTAAAAACTGTACTGCACAGTGCGTGCCAAGAGCCAGTCACGTCAAAGATCAGCAAGCATCAGGAGTCAAATTCCATTTAGCACGTGTGGAGATGAGAACGAGTCAAACTACAGTAACTGGGCACTGCAGTAAAACATCGACCGCAGAAGCCAGACACACAGGTACAACAATCAATTAGTACTGCGTTTGCACGATGCACCAAATATAAGAGAGACAGTATCCGCGTTTCCATTACCCTTCAAATTGCGCAAATTGAAATTGCGAATTGAAAATACGCTCAATGGAAACACGTCAATTTCGCAAAAACTCCCATTTATCGCAAAAAAGTTTACGCTTGCATGAGGAGGTTTTTCAGGCAACTCGAAAAAGGAATATTTCGCAAAACTGCAATGGAAACAGTTTTTGCGCATTTACAGTCACCTGACTTGGAAGACGCGGTGAGTTTGGGGTCCGTGTAGGCTATACGCAAATTTATTAGGCTACATATTTAGAAAGCAATTCGACAAATGTCATTCATAATACAGTTTAGACAATAATAATACAGGGCTAAGATTATCACAAATAAACACAAGATTTTTACGCATATCCAAGTGTTTTAGATGCAGGGGCACAACACAAAATGTTGGTTTCCGCAACTTAAATTGGGCCAACTAAAAATTTTAGGTGCAACGGGTCACTAGAAATGTTTATGTTGGAGAGGCATATTTTTTTACAGTGTACTGGCGAACGGCTAGAGCTATAACAACAATGGCAGGCTACACCCGAACTTGTACCCTTTCCTCAGTTTCGACGTTTCCACTTGAGAGTTTTCATTTACCGTCCGAACCACATCGTCATATGTGACTTCAGGCAGGTTGCGGAGAGATTGGGTCCAGCGGTATCTATCGGACTCCACCATTGTAAAAAGCTAACCAGAAGAGCCGTATCCCTACTAAAAGACGTACTTCCGGTCTTCAATTTTTTAAAATTCGCCTACTTATACTAGACCCTAAAAGTATGTACTCTTTTTGTGAAGAAATAGTACATACTTTTGAGTGTGTAGCAAAAGAGTAGGCAAGCTTTGGGACATACTACTTCGTCATCTTCAACGGACAGCTCTGTCGCGAGCATCCTGTCAACGTAAACTGCCCTGTCAATCATCTTGTCACAGTTAAAATCCTCCATTCAATCTAATTTAATTTCCTACCGTTTCGGAGAGAACTGTAGAAGCACGTTCCTCTGCCAGTCTTTCATGCGGAGACTCTCCTCATGTGTTTGCAATTTGAATATAATGATGCATTTAAAAGGTAATGGCTAAACTTATCTTTACAAAAGTTCACAATGCTGCTGCAGATGCAATATAATATTGACAACATTGAATAAATACATTGTCGTCAGGTTAGATACTGATAATTAATCACTCAAACCCCTTTATCTAAACCTCTCTACATAACCGCCGGACTCGCACGTCCTCCATGTCTGTAGTTTTTTTAAACACTTTTCACTCGTGTTTGTAGTTCTAACAGAATCCTCGTCCAACGCGCGATGTGTTGTGGCCAATATCCATAGACAGTAAAAGAAATGGACACAGCGACCCCATAGACTTCAACGGAGAAAAGTGAAGTCAATTAGAAGCACTGACTTCCTGATTGCCAAGCGCACTGCGCAGGCTCAAACTGAGCTGGACGACGTAGATGTGACGTGAGCAACCTGTCTGACAGCTGTACGTCTTCTAGTAGCTGTGCCAAGAGGAATCTGAATCATTCCCTTCCGAATCTTGCAGAGCCGGAGATCGTGAGTATTAGCTGTCCATGAGCAGCAGGAGCAACTTTACAACTCTCTATGGGCTTCTCCCTTGACTTTATGCCTCCACGTCCCCCCGATTGTGCGCGAGCTTCTACTCCTGTCTATACGGTAATTTATCTACTGTGCGACAGAGAGTCGCGTGTTATGACGCAATCGTTAGCCTATTTTTACAAAAACTGCTTCTACGGGGCCATAACATAAGATACAAGGTAATGGAGCCTTTTATACATTGTCGTGTTTCTTTAGAAATAAACAATGGACAAATGGAGTCTTTAAATGCCTCAAATGTAAAGTTATTCGCTGTCAAAGTGACGCCAAAATGAATGAGACTCAATGGAATGCTAACAGCAGGTTAAGGCTTGTTAGCCAATGGCGGCCCCCGGGGAGACTTCAGTTTCCGGCTGGTGGATTACTCCCTTGGCAATATCAGCCGTTAGAGTGTGCATCGATCTGCACTTCGGATTCTGACCGGAAATAGTAGACCATCCGGGTCTTTTTAGAACACTCATTTCAACATACTACGATTTGGGACGTACTAATTCTATTTTCGAATACTATTTAGGACGGATAGTATGCGAATTGGGACGCAGCAAAAGGCTCGTGCGTGGATGTTCAGCTGGCTTCTTCGTCTGACTTCGATATAAAATCGACTCTCAACATACCGCAGAGTTAACCGCCCTCTAGTGGTTAATCATAGTACTGCACCAAAGATGCAAAAGTTTCTTTGTGGTATACAATCAAAGGTAGACCATAGTTACAAATAAATTTACTTTAGGACTAAAAAATAAAGAAAACACATGAGCGTACAATTCAAAGGGGTTAACATGTTATTTAAGTGTAAGATTGAAACAGTAAACATTATAACGATTAAGATATAACGTTCCATTGTATCTTAATGTTTTGGAAAATGGCACAATTTCCTGAAGTATTATTAAGGGTAATACTCATAATATCTACACTCACCTAAAGGATTATTAGGAACACCTGTTCAATTTCTCATTAATGCAATTATCTAATCAACCAATCACATGGCAGTTGCTTCAATGCATTTAGGGGTGTGGTCCTGGTCAAGACAATCTCCTGAACTCCAAACTGAATGTCAGAATGGGAAAGAAAGGTGATTTAAGCAATTTTGAGCGTGGCATGGTTGTTGGTGCCAGACGGGCCGGTCTGAGTATTTCACAATCTGCTCAGTTACTGGGATCTTCACGCACAGCCATTTCTAGGGTTTACAAAGAATGGTGTGAAAAGGGAAAAACATCCAGTATGCGGCAGTCCTGTGGGCGAAAATGCCTTGTTGATGCTAGAGGTCAGAGGAGAATGGGCCGACTGATTCAAGCTGATAGAAGAGCAACTTTGACTGAAATAACCACTTGTTACAACCGAGGTACGCAGCAAAGCATTTGGGAAGCCACAACACGCACAACCTTGAGGCGGATGGGCTACAACAGCCCCCACCGGGTACCACTCATCTCCACTACAAATAGGAAAAAGAGGCTACAATTTGCAAGAGCTCACCAAAATTGGACAGTTGAAGACTGGAAAAATGTTGCCTGGTCTGATGAGTCTCGATTTCTGTTGAGACATTCAGATGGTAGAGTCAGAATTTGGCGTAAACAGAATGAGAAACATGGATCCATCATGCCTTGTTACCACTGTGCAGGCTGGTGGTGGTGGTGTAATGGTGTGGGGGATGTTTTCTTGGCACACTTTAGGCCCCTTAGTGGCAATTGGGCATCGTTTAAATGCCACGGCCTACCTGAGCATTGTTTCTGACCATGTCCATCCCTTTATGGCCACCATATACCCATCCTCTGATGGCCACTTCCAGCAGGATAATGCACCATGTCACAAAGCTCGAATCATTTCAAATTGGTTTCTTGAACATGACAATGAGTTCACTGTACTAAAATGGCCCCCACAGTCACCAGATCTCAACCCAATAGAGCATCTTTGGGATGTGGTGGAACGGGAGCTTCGTGCCCTGGATGTGCATCCCACAAATCTCCATCAACTGCAAGATGCTATCCTATCAATATGGGCCAACATTTCTAAAGAATGCTTTCAGCACCTTGTTAAATCAATGGCACATAGAATTAAGGCAGTTCTGAAGGCGAAAGGGGGTCAAACACAGTATTAGTATGGTGTTCCTAATAATCCTTTAGGTGAGTGTATGTGTTGTATGATGTTCGTTCAAGATCCTCCAGACTTGTGTATTTTTGTCTGATGAGTGAAAGTGTAAATCAATGATGTTCTTCTGTGTTACATTATAATCCAGACATTTACTCATAATCTTTATGATATGTAGAAAAAATATTTTTACAGCACTATTATGCATTTATTTGGCTAATGTTAATTGTTTCTTCTTCAGGTGGATTTGATCATACAGGCAGAGTGGTGGTGGGAGATTCAATCACTCTAAACACAGATGTTCAAATAAACCAACAATTACTGATTACATGGTATTATAATGACATTCGCATCGCTCACATCACTGGAGATCAGAGTAAGATCTGTACAGATGTTCAGTGTAATGAAGGTAATGAGAGATTCAGAGACAGACTGAAGCTGGATCATCAGACTGGATCTCTGACCATCATGAACACCAGAGACACAGACTCTGGAGAATATAAACTACTGATCATCAGCATCAGCGGCAGCGACAGTGAGAAGATCTTCAAGGTTTATGTTGTTCATGGTGAGTCATTATTTAAAAGCAAATCTTGTAGGCCTACAGTTAAATCACATCATTAATGTGTTCATTAATGTGTTATACTTTTGCAGTGACATTCAGGGGTGTTTTTTTTCTTTTTTCTTTACCTGTATTTTAATTCACACACAGCATCTACACTACCAGTCCTAAGTTTTGGATCGTTAAGATTTTTAATGTTTTAAAAAGAAGTCTCTTCTGTTCACCAAGGCTGCATTTATTTTATTAAAGGGTACCCCGACTAGTGTGGCATGTTGGCCTTATAAGATTAACGTGGGCGTCAGCTATAAAAAGGTGATACAAAAACACTCCAAATGTTTTGGATTTTATTTAAAAAAGACGAAAATCCGTTCACTCGTAGGCCGCCATAGTTATTTACGTCTCAATGCATTCTGGGTAGTGACGTGTAAAGGTTGTAGCTAGCCAAGTTTTGACAGTAGCGAGATGAAGATGAACACGTCTGCCGTTCAGCCTTTTCAGTTTGAACCCAAGCGCACCGTAGGCTTAAATCAAGAGAATAACGCGGAAAACGATAGGCCTACTCAAGAGTTAAATGAAAATGAAGATTATGAGAGAGTTGAAGAAGCGAGAGTGGGGCAAAATAGATGGTGTCTGCGGCAGTTTGCCAATGCCAAGCGAGAACGAGAGCGTTTGCTGTAAAGAGCTCCACTTTTTGTCAGCAGCTGTCCAGGGTAGGCTAACGTTATATAGATCAGACGATCGGTATAAATAATTTAATAAGTCATCTACCGCCGTCGTTTGCTTTATTTTCCCTAAACAGTCACTATGTTGAACGCATAGAAATACGTTACCCTCTCGGAGTCGGACCTTGTTCAAAATCCTGCCGCGCCACAGAGCACCATTTACATAGTTTTATATTAAATTTACATTTATTTGTCTCAAATCGTTGTTATCACCCTGCGCAACAACATTTAGTTTCACATTCATTTACAGAAATCAGCTGGTTGAATGAAAATTGCTGATGTTATCGTGATATTCTCAATTCATTCAGTTAACGGACACTCTGAGGTAAAGTGAATTCAGACAGACTAAGCAACAACGATTGTATTTAATTGTACAGTACAATCATAACATAGTACAGACACGATCTTAATTCCATAATGTCCTTAAACATAACAATATTGCCGCCCATAAACTGACAAAGTGCGCGTCCGGTGTGCGATACCTCGAGTTGTCAAAGACGCGGCGCGGGCGCGGCGCTGCTCGTCCGGACCGGTGTGCAACCCCCTTTACACTGAACAAAGTCAACACTATTCTGCTCATCTACCTCATGTACATTTTCAATCTTACAATTACAATATTAATAATTACCATTGCACTGAATTGCCTTGCACTACATATTTAAAATCTTAAATCTAAAACTATAACGTTACTGACTACTGAGCTCTTTACAGCAAACGCGGTCATTCTCGCTTGGCATTGGCAAGCGGTTGCCGCACAGACAACGCGTTATTCTCCTGATTTAAGCCTACGGTGCGCTCCGGTTCAAACTGAAAAGGCTGAACAGCAGACGTGTTCATCTCACTACTGTCAAAACTGAGCTAGCTAGCCGATACGTTGGAAAAACAATAAACGAAGTGGCTACAGCGGCTAGGCTCAACCGACTACAACCTTTACACGTCACTACCCAGAATGCATTGAGACGTAAATAACTATGGCGGCCTACGAGTGAGCGGATTTTCGGCTTTTTTTAATAAAAAACAAAAACATTTGGAGTGTTCTTGTATCACCTTTTTATAGCTGACACCCACGTTAATCTTATAAGGCCAACATGCCACACTAGTCGGGGTTCACTTTAATAATACAAAAAAAAGTTATATTGTGAAATATTATGACAATTTAAAACATGTAAATGTAGCGACTGACCGAATCCTGTTTTCCTTTCACTACTGAACAAATATGAACACATATATGTTTATTTCACAAAACCTTGAATCATGTGATATGATGCCCCAATGTCTGCCAGCAGGTCATTGATTAACTTCATTTATGACACATTGCGCAATCAAGAAACAGGTCCCCGTTGTTTTCAAATCCTTACACTGCTTGCAATTTGTGTTCAGTCACAAAGAATAAGAACTGATCCATTCAGGGTCTCAAGCTAGTTCCCCCCCCCCCCTCCCTCATCAATTATTATGCCTCTTTGGACTGACAAGTGGATTTACACACAAAACTACCCTTTGTCTTGAAGACAACCATTTGCGAACTAAACCCTCACGTGGTACACACCACGGATGGACAGATGCTGACCATAAGGATACCCACACACACACACCACACATACCTGCACACAGACGTCCTTTGTGGGTAACTTAGGATAGAAATGTCCTTAATGTATATAACACAGAATTGTATCTGACCTTCCTGTATGCATGCATATCTAGCTAGTTTTGTCTTATTCTATAGATGTAATTTGAGACTGTTCTGTAACTTCGAATCTTAAGTTTATTTCTAAAGAAAGATTCCCCAACAGGATCACCTTCTGTAACTCTCCCTCTTGCTAGGTCATAAAACTTTATGACTCCCAAAAGGAATTCCAAGGGAGTTACAGCTCCCACTTGAATTCTGATAAAGAAAGAGGAATAGACTCTGCAATCTTATATTTTCTATAAGTATAACCACTTAATAAATGTATAAACATGAATTTGATCTTTCCTAGGTCATGGTAGCCGGTATTATGGCTTTATAGTCGTGTGAGTGAACATTAAATGTGTGTAATTCTGCATATGAATCTTTATGTTTCTTCTACTCTTTCCGGCCATTCTTGGTACCTGTTTGACCGTCTTGTTTTGACTAAACAAGTCATACATAGGATATTACAGTAACATTTATTGTTCTGTGTGTACAATCTTTCTGGGTAGAAATGACAAAAATTCATACCATCATAAATGATCCTGACAAGACAAAGAAGAACTTTTCTCGCTCGAGATACTCTAAGATAATTGGTTCACGTACGCGAAGCAGGCGTGAACCCCTCCTCTCAATAAGAGACTGACACAGAAGTTTCTTTCTGAGCACTAGAGAGCTTTTTCCCTGTGCGAGGTTTCCGGTTCCATGGCTCCTTAGGGAGCTTTACGCCGTGTTTCTTTTTTTTCTTTAGTCTTTCTTTATTTTCGTCTTCGGACTTTTCTTACGTTCAGTTTCAGTGAAATGAACGTAATCGGCAACTTCAACTTTAAAGAGACTCTTTGAACCTTCATCGACCGCGCTCGACCGGAAGAGACGAGAAAGCACACACCCGCTCGTAAGGACACACATGCAAGATTCGGTTCTCCTCGGCAATACACAGAGAACCATTGTGCAACTCTCACTCTCCTATCCCTTCGACGCTTCATCAGTCCCTGTTTCATTTCTTCTTGTGAGGAAAATGAACACAGCTGAACTCAACCGGCAACTGCACCTCAAAGGACATTCAAACTAATGCGCTTTGCCCGCTGAACGCATGACGCGAGGACAGAGACACACACACACGCTTTCGTTCTCAGCCACGAGAAAGAATCATGCAAGTATCGTAATTCCTATCGATCTAAATGCTTTAAGATCTGTTTACCCCATTCAGGGGATTTGATCTGTGTGTCTCTCAAGGTTATGTTCGTGACTTTTGCCACAAGAAGATCTCTCCAGATCTTCTTACTCTCTCTCTCTCTCTCTCTCTCTCTCTCTCTCTCTCTCTCTCTCTCTCTCTCTCTCTCTCTCAATCTCTCGCTCTCTCTCTCTCTCTCTTTCCAACTCTCTCTCTCTCCCTCATTTTTATCTTCCTCTCTCATCCAATTTATTTCGTGTTTGTAATGTTTTTAATGAAATCAGTATAATATCAGGATTTGATGCTCAAGAAACATTCATTACTATCAATGTTGAAAACAGTTATTTACATTTTTATTTCAGGATTCTTTTTACGAATAAAAAGTTCAAAAGAACAGCATTTATCTGAAATAGAAAGCTTTTGTAACATTAAACACCACCGTTCAAAAGTTTGGGGTCAGTAAGAATTATAATTTTTATTTTTTTGAGGGGAAAGAAATAATAGAAATCAATACTTTTATTCATCAGGGATTAATTAAATTGATCAAAGGTGACAGTAAAGACATGTATAATGTTACAAATGATTATATTTCAAATAAATGCTGTTATTTGGAACTTTCTATTAATTAAAGAATCCTGAAAAATCTCAATCTCAACATTGATAATAATAATAATATAATATAATAATGAATGTTTCTTGAGCATCAAATCCTGATATTAGAGTGATTTCTGAAGGATCATGTGACACTGAAGACTAATGATGCTGAAATTTCAGCTTTGATCACAGGAATACATTACATTTTACATTTACATTATATTAAAATAGAAAACAGCTATTTGAAATTGTCATGTGTAACAATATTACTGTTTTTGTAATCTTAATCAAATAAATTTTGTTGTTGTAATCTTAATCAAATAAATGCAGCTTTGGTGAGCAGAAGAGACTTCTTTTAAAAACATTTAAAATCTTACCGATCCAAAACTTTTGACTGGTAGTGTAGATCATTTCTTCAAAAACACATTTATTTATACATTAATTTATAGCTTTAACTTCAAATTCATTGCATTGTGATTAAAAAATGTACTTGTTTTTCTACTGGTGGTAGTTTAAACCGTTTTGTTCTGGAGAAGATGAGAGTTTCTCATCATATCATCTCTGATTTGTTTAGTCCACCAGGAATCCAAAATACAGTGGATTTGAAGGTTAGAAAGTACAAAAAATGTGCATTAAATATTCCTAGAAACCTAGCAAATGTTTTTTTTTTTTTTTTTTTTTACAAAGTGTTCTTCGCATGCACATCAAATGACACACAATTGTCACACCAAACAAGTGCTGATCACATTTCTAAAGTTATTAACATGAAAAATGAATGTATAAATAGTCAGTGTTTCTGTGCTGGTGTTTCCAGTTTCCAGTGCTTGATGCTGTTTTAGCTGCTAGTTCTTCGAAACACACAAGATGGAGCCATTCACCAGTTAAATCAACATCTGATGACCAAAGTAGAAATAATAGATATCAGACAAAAATACTGTTGAAGTTGATTTATAAGTCACTTTGTAAATAACAATGACTGTCTGTGCTTTTCTACTTTCAGATTCAATTCCGATTACATTCCGGCCAGGACTATATTTAGTTGTTTCTGCTGCTGTTATTGCTATTCTGCTTATTGTTGCTGTGATTTACTGTTGCAAGCGCAGAGCAAGAAGGAACGGTGAGTGTAACATACAAATGATTTAATAAGATTGAAATGAGATTTAAAAACATCTTTAAAAGATGTGATAATTGTCTATTTTTTTTACTCTAACCAAAGTAATGTGTGTTTAATTGAGTTTTTCAATGTTTTTCCTCCAAAAGCTAACAGGACGGAGCGCAGTGAACAGGTGAGAAACTACATGACCTGAATCTGTGTGACTGCAGAACTCAGATCTGTGAGCTGATGAAATGTTTGTGTGTGATTTACATTTTATATTATTATATTATTAAAATATTATTATTTTTTTACATAATATTTCAAGCATTTAAATGTGCAGGTTCTTTAGGAAAGATTAATTATTTTAATACATGTAATAATACTGTAACTCAGACATCAATCCGGTTTATTTCTTTTTCTTTCTGTGAATCTGTGTGTTTTTATATACAGCCAAGAGGAGCTGAAGACTCGTCCCCTGATCAGAGAGACACTTTTTTGATGAAGAATCTCAGTGACTCGAACCTTCATCAGACTGAGACTGAGGCGGCCAATGAGACGCCTACATAACATTATTTATTATTTTGATACTTTCATTAAAAGAGAACTTGAAGAGAAGATGGGAACCGAGAAGAAACTCACATCGCTCACAGAGAAAGAGTGTCACGATACCAAGAGTTCATGTGTTGGCACCAGTACTAGTGAAATTTCACCTTGACGCCAATTTTAACTATTTCAAAATAGTGCTTTTTTGTTTGTTATTTAAATAAGTAGCCTAAATATATTTTAAAATATGCGAACATTGCTTCAGAAAAGGCAAACGGTTAATAAGTAAGAAACAAAGAAGAACATTACCTCCAACAGGACAAAGAGCGCTTGAGGATTTTCATGGTATTTGAATGTTTATTAAACCTGCTAAATTGATTCAGACAGAAACAGTAAGTGATTTTTCAGTGTCTCTGTAATCATTAAAGACCACCTGAAATGATAATTTAAGTTTTTTTAACTTTTAGTATAAATATGTTAGCGTTAAGGTTATGAATAAGCTGGTGTGTTCCAAAACAATGAAAAAATTCGCATTTAGGAAATATAAGCATTTAAAACTTACAGTTTCTCACTTCCGTTAAGTGGATCACGATATTTATGACATCACCACGTACTTCAGCTTCTCGTCACATCTTCTGTCCAATCAAATGTTCTCTAGAATCTAAAGCTCCGCCCCCTTTGCTATAAACACCACCTGGCCAAAGCAACCGTTGACACGTCAGGAAGCAATATGTGTTGGAGTTCGGTTGCTCAAACGCTGGAGTTTTATTCCATTTTCCAACATACGTTGGTTAAGAATGAAATGGCTTGAGTTTATTCACACCTCTACTATTGAATCCAACGTATCATCAGTGCTTGGATCCGCTTTCATGGTGCCGTCAAGTACGAATTACAGTCTGTGAAGTAAACTAAACGCTTTTGGCTATTTGAAAAGTGGGAGGAGCCATTCAGTATGTACCGCCTTAGTTTCCTGTTTGAGTGTAAATTACTCATCAAACAAACCTTCGGTTCCAAGACACTTCAGTGGGACTTTAATAACAGCAGCATTTACACTGTAAGACATGCAAGGTTTTTTTTTTGTCTGCTTTTGTTTACATTCATTTATAACAGGTTGTGAACATGAATACTTCATCAAGATGAACATTTTGAACAACTTCGAGTAATTCCATACTGAAAGAGAAATGCTCTTCACAGAGAAGCTGTCAGTCAATCAACACACAGGTCACGCCAATACTACCGATACTGGTAATGTTATATTTACAATTTTATATTGTGTATTTTCACAACACTAGAGGAACATCCCTGATGAAAACACCAGTATGGTGTTATTCCTAACATTAATGTTACTAGTGTTTTCAGCAGAAGATGTTTAAGTTTATGAAGCACTTTGCTTGTGGTGTTGTATCTTTGTGGTTAAAGTGTAAAAGGTTCAAATCCTGCAAGGTTTGATCCATGAAATATCACCATTGTGTTTTCACCATCTTTTTTTTCTTCTTTTTTTACAAATGTCTTGTAACATTGTAACCTTTTATGAAGCATTTGAGATGGCATGCTGATCTTTTTTTTTACTGCCAAGTGTAGTTATTTACTGGGGCATTAACAGTAGTGATTAATTATTCAAATCATCTCTTCGTTATAAATGTTTTCTCCATTTCATGTCTCTTTTAATTATATTCTTGAAGAATGTTTTGCTGTGCTGTGATTGTCACTGTTGTTATGTAATTATTTGTGTCATTTATGCATTTATGCCGGCAGGATTTAGAAGTGGTCATCATGGTGTCTGAAATTACTTTTTTGAAAACATTTAAAACAACAGTGTCATAGCTAAAGTACTATAATATGCCAAAGACTCATCACAAAAGCCTGAACCACGACCTTAGGAGAATGACCTTAACGACTGCAGTGGGGCTCGACAGCCTTAGTCAAACGGGTTGGCGCGTATGGTTGGGTTGCGGAGAGATTGTGGTTAGGTCTCAGCAGCAGGAGGGATGTAGAGGTCAGTAAGCTGGGCTGAGTTGAGTGGGGGACGGAGGGGGGTGACTCTGGGACGCCAGAGTCACTGTCGAGCCCTCTTGAGGTGTCGTGGGCTAGTCGACGAAACACTGAGGACGAAAGGTGCCTACTTGAAGACCCTAGAGATGTCCCCTACTCGGCTCAATCCAGACGGTTGTCGTGCTTGTCCACTAGGGAGACCACACTGTAGTTGCAGCCGTCGCGTGTGCTGACGCGCCAGGTACACTGCAGCCGTTAGCGCCGGACAGAAGGAGATTCACATCACTAGATGGAATGGATGGAGAAGCATAGTTTACTGTAAAGCTACGTCTTAGTTTGTGCTTATCTTGGCGAAAGTCGTGTACAAATCAGCATGAAGTTTTAGCATCTACTCTCGTGTAATGGAAATCATAAAGACCTATCTCTTTTCTTTTTTCCCCCTTTTTTTTCCTTTGCATCCGTCAAGGAAAACGTGCTTTGAAGCACATTTAAACTATTATTTCCTGGAAAATAGATTTTTTTTTTTGTATTACTATTTTCATGTGATAAGTGCAATTAAAATGGATCTGATTCTTATAATGGCTTAAGTATTTTATTATAATCTTTTGGATTTTTAAAAACCTAATTTTATGATGCTGTTAGCAAAATTTAGGCAGTATGTTTAAAAAAAAGTAATGATTTAGCTGTATACTTCCAGAAAATCTTGCAGTGGTTCAAATTTTTTTTTTAATAAACATATATTTATTTATTTTTTCATTATTAGACCAAGAAGAATGAGCTTAATAGTATAATAACATTCACAACTTATGGTTTACAAGGTTAAAGCTGCAGTCCATAACTTTTTTGTGTTCAAAATGTATATAATGAGTAAGTAGTACATCATGAGTGCATTTTCCAAACCCCTTTTTTGAGACACTCTTTTAAGAAGAAAATACTCAGGAATGGTGTTGACTTATGAATTTGCACATGGTTTGTCTTAAGCATATTAAAAACACCACAACAACATTAAAACCTGTCTGCTCGATTGCTCCTGTCTGCCTTGCTGCTCTGCTGATTTGGTTTGCGTCTGTAGCTTCGTATATCTTACTATGAGGTGCCCTTAGGGACATTATTCAGAATTACCATGCACATACACATATGAAAGTAAAGTCATTCACATACTATATAGCTAGGATGCAATTCATGAAGATTGGGCACTTCTGGAAAAGTTTTTGATTTTTGGCAGGGTGTTAGCTATAGGCCTAAGGTTTTAAAAAAACCATGGATACAAGTTGGGGTGGTCCCCCTAGTGGCAGTTATCCATAAAATCCAAATTGGCCCCCGCCGAAAAGAGAAAAGGTTACATCTCAGCTTCCTTTAGTCTTAAATTGTTGTGTAATGTATTTTTCTACTTTGTTTGATACAAGGAATCCAATTTTGATATATTCTTCTTATTTTAAGTCCATTTCCATGTTAAATCTATTATCATAGTCATATTTAGCTCAAATAAACTGTGAAAATCTCTGAAAAAGTCACATTGAAATATTATTCCGGCCTCTAGACCCATATTTTTTACCTCCAATGTATGCTTTTCTTTGTTGATTGGACAGGACACTATCACTATAGTGTCAAAAATCACATCTTGTGACCAAAAGGACCATTGTTGAGGCTTTAAATGAACACAAATTCAGAAATATGCCACAGTGAAAAGTTATATTAGGCTTTTCACCATGTTAAGGATCAATATTACATTTTAGTCAAATAACACAAAAAAACAATACATACTTAAACATCATGTATTTATTTAAAAAAAAAAATCACTCTTCATCATTATTAGTACAGCCTCCCTCACACTTGGACAAGCACTGCCCCTCTTCCATGCATTCAAAGGATGTGACGTTGTATCAGCAATGTATGGAATTGGCAAAAAAACTGCATGGAATGCGTGGGCAGCTTACCCAGAAGCCCCCGACACCCTCATTGTGATCACCCAAGACCCAACCAGCCTCACACTGGAATTAGTGCACATGCGAGTTCTCGAACGCTGGACTGTACTCATATACACTCACCTAAAGGATTATTAGGAACACCTGTTCAATTTCTCATTAATGCAATTATCTAATCAACCAATCACATGGCAGCAGTGTTGGGGAGTAGTTAACTACAAGTAGCGACGCTACTAACTTAACTACATTTTTCAGTAGCTTGGCAGTAGCTCAGTTGCTTTTTAAACAGTGTAGCTTATCCAGTAGCTAACTACTTTTTGCAGCAAGTAGCGGTGTAGCGCGAGCAAAAGCTACATTGCGTGTTGTTAAGCCTGCACGAATCAGCGCGATGCAAGCTATTCTTCTTCTTGTTAGATTACAAACTAATTTTTTTGCCATTACCGCCACCTGTTGTTTAATCACGCATCTTGCGGCTAACGGTTCACTGATGTACAGAAGACCTCAAGCAAAAATTTAAGGACGCACATACAGGTGATTAATGGCCATTTTAAATGTATTAATTATCCTGCTTTGTTGCTCTCTATGTTACATCAAATTTCTATTTCTGGTTTAATTACATTGAACCGCCATGATCTGTCCGCCAGTTTGGTAATGAACATAAAAGACAACTAAAGTTTGCGTCATCGTGTTTGTCAGTTGAACAAAAAATGTAATCTTAGTTTTTTTATCGCACGACAAAGGCTTTGATCGAATTAAATTGGTGTATAGATTTGTTGTGACTGGTTTCAGAGCGAACCGAACTGTGCTCACAAGCAGCTTGTGATTCAGGTTCTTCTTTCACAGTAAATTCTGCGATCTCCATCACTGCATGTGAGCGAGTTTAACGTGCATTGTCAGTGCCACATGTGAGCGGTTGTTCAATGTATTTTCTTGCCAAAATGCAACCATCTCACAATCGGTATTTTTGAGAAAAAGTCTATACATGCAATTTACGTTGGATGTATATTTTGTTCTTGCAATGTTGTATTTGTTGCAATTTTGCACTTTTGACACACAGTCTGAGATATTTGAGTGTTGTGTGTAATAAAACAATAAAAATCATAATTGTATTGCATTGTTTTAAACACTAAATATTTTACCTAAAACATTCCTCAGACACTTATTCAGTTATTTATAATACATGTTGTTCAAAAAAAGCAAAAGTAGTTTCAATGCAGCTAGCTACTTTTTGATCGTAACTTGTAGTGTAGCTAACTACTTTTCCAAAAGGGTAGCTTGACTGTAGTTTAACTACTTTAACTTACGAGTAGCTTGTAGCTTGTCAAACTACAGTTTCAAAGTAGCTTCCCCAACACTGCATGGCAGTTGCTTCAATGCATTTAGGGGTGTGGTCCTGGTCAAGACAATCTCCTGAACTCCAAACTGAATGTCAGAATGGGAATTTCACAATCTGCTCAGTTACTGGGATTTTCACGCACAACCATTTCTAGGGTTTACAAAGAATGGTGTGAAAAGGGAAAAACATCCAGGATGCGGCAGTCCTGTGGGCGAAAATGCCTTGTTGATGCTAGAGGTCAGAGGAGAATGGGCCGACTGATTCAAGCTGATAGAAGAGCAACTGTGACTGAAATAACCAGTCGTTACAACCGAGGTATGCAGCAAAGCATTTGTGAAGCCACAACACGCACAACCTTGAGGCGGATGGGCTACAACAGCAGAAGACCCCACCGGGTACCACTCATCTCCACTACAAATAGGAAAAAGAGGCTACAATTTGCAAGAGCTCACCAAAATTGGACAGTTGAAGACTGGAAAAATGTTGCCTGGTCTGATGAGTCTCGATTTCTATTGAGACATTCAGATGGTAGAGATGGTAGAGCACACTTTAGGCCCCTTAGTGCCAATTGGGCATTGTTTAAATGCCACGGCCTACCTGAGCATTGTTTCTGACAATGTCCATCCCTTTATGGCCACCATGTACCCATCCTCTGATGGCTACTTCCAGCAGGATAATGCACCATGTCACAAAGCTCGAACCATTTCAAATTGGTTTCTTGAACATGACAATGAGTTCACTGTACTAAAATGGCCCCCACAGTCACCAGATCTCAACCCAATAGAGCATCTTTGGGATGTGGTGGAACGGGAGCTTCATGCCCTGGTTGTGCATCCCACAAATCTCCATCAACTGCAAGATGCTATCCTATCAATATGGGCCAACATTTCTAAAGAATGCTTTCAGCACCTTGTTGAATCAATGCCACGTAGAATTAAGGCAGTTCTGAAGGCGAAAGGGGGTCAAACACAGTATTAGTATGGTGTTCCTAATAATCTTTAGGTGAGTGTATAGTAAGAACTGCGGTGTCAAGTCAGTCAATGAAGCCTGTAAGCTTCTTTTCACTAATGGCCTCAAGTCCCTGGATTCAATCCCCCCGACCCAGCATGCCTTATTCCAGCATGGGAAGCGTGCCCTGCACACTGCAGCTTTTGTCTGGAAGCAGTCCCTCTCCAAAACTCCAGAGATTCCAGACCCCAGTGAGTGGGGTTGGGAATGGAATGACAGAACCAAAGTCTGGGTGCCATATTGGACAGATCTGGAAGATGTCAGCAAGGGATGCTCACTCCTCCTCAACTGTGGCTGTGTGGTTGCCTGTAAGGGCAACTGTAAGTGCCACCGAGCTGGACTTCGCTGTACCACATTGTGCAAGTGTGAGGGAGGCTGTACTAATAATGATGAAGAGTGAATTTTTTTTTTTTTTTATAAATACATGATGTTTAAGTATGTATCGTTTTTTTTTTTATGTGTGTGTTATTTGACTAAAATGTAATATTGATCCTTAACATGGTGAAAAGCCTAATATAACTTTTAACTGTGGCATAGTTCTGAAGTTCTGTTCAATTAAAGCCTCAACAATGGTCCTTTTGGTCACAACATGTGATTTTTGACACTATGGTGATAGTGACCTGTCCAATCAACAAAGAAAAGCATACTTTGGAGGTAAAAATATGGGTCTAGGGCCCTGAGTAATATTTCAATGTGACTTTTTCAGAGAGATTGACAGTTTATTTGCGCTAAATATGACTATGATAATAGATTTAACATGGAAATGGACTTAAAATAAGAAGAATATATCAGAATTGGATTCCTTATATCAAACAAAGTAGAGAAAATTACATTATACAACCATTTAAGACTAAAGGAAGCTGAGATGTAACCTTTTCTCTTTTCGGCGGGGGCCAATTTGGATTTTATGGATAACTGCCACTAGGGGGACCACCCCAACTTGTTTCCATGGTTTTTTAAAAACCTTAGGCCCATACCTAACACCCTGCCAAAAATCAAAAACTTTTCCAGAAGTGCCCAATCTTCATGAATTTTCATGTATTCCTTCCCAGCTAATACTGAAATGCTCTCACACACACAACTGAAACGCTCTCATACATACAACTGAAATTATTATGCTCACACACACAAGTGAAACGCTCTCACACACACAACTGAAATGCGCTCACACACACAAGTGAAACGCTCTCACACACACAACTGAAACGCGCTCACAAACACAAGTAAAACGCTCTCACACACACAACTGAAACGCTCTCATACATACAACTGAAATTATTACGCTCACACACACAAGTGAAACGCTCTCACACACACAACTGAAACGCGTTCACACACACAAGTGAAACGCTCTCACACACAAAACTGAAACGCGCTCACACACACAACTGAAACGCGCTCACACACACAACTGAAACGCGCTCACACACACAACTGAAACGCGCTCACACACACAACTGAAACGTGCTCACACACACAACTGAAAAGTGCTCACACACACAACTGAAACGCTCACACCCACAACTGAAAATCATTTCAGTAGCTATGTTGTATGAAAGCATTTCAGTTGAAACGGAAGGTGGTTAAAGTCCCCACTCCAGTCCAGTTGGTGGCAGTAGTGCACAGCAAGAGACCGCAGTTGACCATTCGTTCGCCCGCCAATCACGCTACTATCAGAGAATGTCTAATTGAAGAGAATTGGCACTGTCTGGTTACTTCCGGTTTCTGGACTGGCTGCAGTAACACGTCTCTGTCCATGCGGGGGCGCTCGCAGGCAAGTGCAGAATGAATGGGAGTCTATGGGGTTTCACCCCCAGAAATCCACTTTTCTCAGGATGTAATTTTTTGTCAAGTAATCTAAAAGTTGCATTCAAAAGGGAGGGCTAAAATAATACACTCAGCTTAAAATTGCATTTTTAAGTTCACTTATCTGTTCTAAAAATCCGTTCAAAAATGTGATGACGTCACATAATAGCAGAATGCTAGCGTGTTCCGGCCAACAACGGCCTAACCTGTAAGAAATCGGAAGGACATAAGTACTCGTTCATTCGACTTTTGGTCTATAATCTATATTGAACTTGCGGAATCAACAATAAAATCTATGTTGATTCAACGACAAGCAGGAGAAAGAGATACATTTAGCCGTTTAGCTCCATAGACTCCCATTCATTTTGCACTCGCCCGCGATTACCTCCAGTGGAATTCTAATGGAACTGCAACCAAGATGATACACAATGGGGCTAATAGGAAGTGCCAAGGCTCTCCGTTAGACGGGCTCTGCTACTATACACCAATGTCTGCATTTGACAGGGTTCTGATGGTCTCCGCTGAGGCCAATATGAGCTGTGTCCCAATGTGAAGGCTGCATCCTTCGAAGACCGCGGACTAGAAAGAGTAGGCTAGTCTAAATATTAGACAAAAATTTTCTAATATCTAGAAATATTTTTCATAAATAAAAATAATCAAAATGATGCAAAAAGATATTTATCCAAAATATGTGTTGTAGTATAACCATCAGGACAGTAGTGGTGTGTGAACTGAAGTTGGCATAAATACAGGGAATAACAGTGAAATTATTGAATAGGCCTATTTGTCATAAATAAAAATCATAAAACATATGCAAAAATATTTTATTTCCAAAATAAGCGTTGAACTGAATTTGAATTTGAATCTGAACTGAATTTGGTGACACTGTAATGTGTGACAGTGAAGTTATTGACTGTTTTCGTAGTAACGCTTTTTGGCAGTGTTGTGCTAGTTACTAAGAAATAGTAACTAGTTATAGTTACTTCATTCAAAAAGTAACTCAATTACTTTGTTGATACTTACACCAAAAAGTAATGCATTAGGCCTACTGTTAAAAGTAACTTTTTAGTTACTTTAAAAAAAAACATTCTTTAATGTTCCCATTAATGCCCTTTTATGCGTTATGGTCTTTACAAACTGTTACGTATTTAAAGCTGGTAAGAGGGATGATTACGCAACATAAATGTGAAGCACTGTTGTGATGTGCGAAGGCAGAAAAGAACACCAAGAAACGTCACTTAACGTTCTAAACGTTTATTCCTCAGGAATGAATAATGAAGTAAACCACACAAGTGAAGACAAGAATAGTACAAAATAAGAAAAAGGAGTGTTGTCAAATCATTAAAATAATCAAAACATAAAAATAATGTCTAGTTTTTTAGTCGTCCCTCTAAACTGACTAACAAAGGAAAATGTGGAAATAAAACCGGAATCTTCGGCGGATGCGCCGCCTTAACTAAACTATACTTGCCTAAGAACAGAAATACAATAATGACCAAAACACTCCACGCCTAATTAACAAACAATAACTCTACCTCCCGTTGATGTTAAATGTGTCCCCCACAGTCAGTAAGAGTGAACAGAACTTTAAACTAAAGATTAACAGCCAACTCGTTCACATGTAACTACCGCAGCACAGTTAAACATGTTTACAAGGGAATCTCTTTTCACGTGTCAATCTCATATCACGCTAGTTAAGGCATTAACGAAATAAACCCATAAGGAACTCACAAACGTTACTCCAAACAGTGGATCTAGCGATCACCTCAAAAACATTCTAAGTAGTACGTTCTACAAATTAACTCTGTAGACATAAGCAAGCTGAGATCTGGCAAAAAGTTCGATGAGATCTTGCAGAGACCACCAGGATCTCGCAAGAATCTGTCTTCAGTCTCATGAATGAGCTTTTTAAGCTCAACATCGCAGCAGCAGATTGGTGAGGCGGCTGATGTCACGTGATCCCAATAACGACACACAGCCAACGAACAATCCGCCACCTGCAAACAATGAGTGGACACACAGAGAGCAAAAAAAACAACAACAAATACACGTGGAACGTAACACTTCCCCCCACAAAAAACAAACAAACATGAATTAAAAACATGTTTTGTTTTCTTTCATCCCTCAGAAAGTTTAGGACCCCAACAATTTAAGCTCTGGACAACGCGTCCGCAATTATATTCTCCGAACCTTTCTTGTGCTTGATCACCAAATTATAGCCTTGTACCATCAAAGACCAACGCATCAGCCTCTGATTCTGATTGTACATGCGACTCAAAAACACTAAGGGATTGTGATCTGTAAACACAAGAACAGGCAAATTTGTTGAGCTCACATAAACATCAAAATTTTGCAACGCTAATAATAACGCTAACGTCTCTTTCTCTATCGTGGAGTAGTTCAATTGATGTTTATTGAACTTACGAGAGAAATAACACACTGGGGGATCAATACCGTGAGCGTCCTCTTGCACCAGCACTGCCCCTGCGCCAACAGAACTTGCATCGATCTCCAGCTTAAAAGGTCGTCCAACATCCGGAGCAGACAGAACAGGCGCACTGCACAACAAAGCTTTGACATTATCGAAGGCATTTTGGCACTCATCGTTCCATAAAAACGTACAGGAAGGCTTAAGGAGTGACGTCAAAGGATTAACCACCGTGGAAAAATTCTTGCAAAAACTCCTGTAGTATCCAGCCATCCCTAGAAATCTACGGAGTTCCTTACGCGTCACAGGAACTGAGTAATCTACAATCGCAGTCACTTTTGCCTGTACAGGTTTTACCTGACCTTGACCCACCTCTTTACCCAAATACGTAACGGTAGCCTGACCAAATTCACATTTGGCCAGGTTTAACGTCAGTGAGGCGCTCTCAAGGCGTTCAAACACCTCTCTCAAAGTTGAAACATGTGCAGACCAAGTAGGCGAATAAATTACAAGATCATCTAAATATGCATTACAGTTACGGACACCCGCGAGCACGATACTAATAAGCCTTTGGAATGTGGCAGGTGCGTTGCGCATTCCGAATGCCATAACGCGATATTGTAAGAAGTCATCCTGTGTTACAAAGGCAGAGATATCGGACGCACGTGATGTTAAAGGTACCTGCCAGTAACCTTTCAGTAAATCTAATTTACTGACGAATTTGGCGGTCCCCAAATTGTCCACACAGTCCTCCATCCGAGGTAACGGAAAACAATCAGGAACGGTTACTGCATTAATTTTTCGATAATCCGTGCAAAATCTAGCAGTTCCATCACTTTTAGACACAAGCAAACACGGAGAACTCCATGGGCTAAAACTCGGCTTGGCAAGACCATTTTCGCACAGGTACTCAACTTCAGCTTTAATCAGCGAACGTTTAAAAACATTCGTTCTATAAGCATGTTGCTTAATAGGGGCGGCATTCCCCACATCAATGTCATGCTGCAAGATATTAGTACGAAAAGGAACATCATGAAATAATGAGGGAAACTCATGAAGTAATTTCTTTACATCATTACCATGGGACTCAGATAAGCAAGACAGATGAGAATCTAACTCAGCCAGAATCTCAGAGTTCTTCAATCTAGCGCACTGCTGATACGTATGTCGTACTAAAATCCCATCATCTTTCTGGTCCAGCATATTAGTGAAATCAACTGCCTCGCACGTAAGCGCAGCTGCACAGAAGGTATCTTCATTAACTGGTAAGATATCTTGCGATGACTCTCTAACATGATATGCCTTCAGCATATTTACGTGACATACACGAGATTTCTTTCGACGATCTGGTGTACCAATCACATAATCAGTGTCACTAATTTTTCGGATCACTTCATAAGGCCCCGAAAATCGTGCTGACAGGGCAGAACCAACGACAGGCAATAACACAAGCACCTGATCTCCCTCTGTAAAATGAGGTTGAACAGTTTTACGATCATATCTACTCTTCATCGTCACTTGAGCATTCCGTAATGATTCTCGTGCCATGGTACAAGCCTTGTGTAATCGCTCACGAAATTTACTCACATAATCCAACACTGTGACTTTAACACTCGATTCGTGATCTAAAATATTCTCTTAAAGCATCTTTAATGGACCCCTGACAGTATGCATGAAAACAAGATCGGCAGGACTAAATCCTAGACTGTCTTGTACCGCTTCTCTAGCAGCAAACAAAACTAACGGGATGCCCTCGTCCCAGTCTTTACCTGTGTCCATACAGTATCGACGCAACATCGCTTTCATGGTCTGATGGAACCGTTCCAAAGAACCTTGAGACTCAGGATGATAGGCACTTGAAATTCTGTGAGAAATATTCAAAGTCTTTAACACTTGTGTAAAAATCTTTGACAAAAAATTCGTACCTTGATCAGACTGCACAATCTTCGGTAGACCAAACATTGAAAAGAATTTTATGAGCGCACTGCTGATCACCGGTGCCGTAATCTTTCTCAGTGGAATCGCCTCCGGAAAACGCGTCGCTGTACACATTATTGTAAGCAAGTATTGATTACCAGATTTTGACTTAGGTAGTGGTCCAACACAGTCTACAATAACGTGCTCAAAAGGCTCTCCCATCACTGGTATAGGAACCAGCGGTGCGCGCGGAATCACCTGGTTCGGCTTACCCGAGAACTGACAAGTCGTACAGGTTCTACAAAATTTGGCTACATCAGCCTTCATTCGGGGCCAAAAGAAATGTCTCAATATTCGATGGTATGTTTTCTTAATGCCTAAGTGACCAGACAAATCATGATCATGAGCGAGTGAAAGTACTAAGTGTCTATAACACGTCGGAATGACAATTTGGGTCACAGAAGACCATTCTGAACCACTCGCAATATCAGCACACCACCAACGCATCAGTAACCCGTTCTGCACATAATAAGCGTTTCTCTTCTTTTGCGCCTCTTCCACGGAAATGACAGAAGAAAAACATTTACGCAGAGAAAAATCCTCTTTTTGGGCTGCAATAATTTTCTCACTAGTGACTTCTAATTTCAAATCATCTGATTTAAAAAAAATAACTGCGCCATCTGGCTTACCTGCATCAGGCATCAGTGCATCGTTTACAAACATTGGTGCTATGAAAGTGGAGGATAAATCATCAGCATCAGCGAACTTACGAGCCTGCGCTCGCGTCACAGCACAAACAGGAAAAACCTCAGGGAATTTCTCTGATATTTCGTCAGTGCCATCGGACAAAATAGGTTTATCACAAACCTCTAATAGCGGCACAATTTTACCACCTGCAATATCATTACCGAGAATGAAGTTCACTCCATGCACTGGTAAACTATCACGAACTCCAACTTTCACAAATCCTGAAAACACATCTGACTTCAGGTGAATCTGATGCAAAGGAACTTTCATAGTGCTCATCTCAAGACCACGCACTAACACATGACTTCCACAAAAAGTACGTTCAGAAAATGGCAACGCGTCAGCTACTATAAACGATTGCATCGCTCCAGTATCACGCAACATAGTAACTCTGACTGAATCAGGAGAATGTTCGCTAACAGACACAAATCCCTCCATCAGGAAAGGTTGATAACTAACATCTAAGACATCACAATTCTCATGATCTGTGCGATCAACAGTCTTCACAAACGCGACACTTTTAGTACTGACACCTTGCTCTTTGCGCTTTAAAGCCAGACAATCAGCAATGAGGTGTCCCGGTTTGCGACAGTAAAAACATTCTCTGCCTTCTTTAGCTTTTGGAACATTTTTCGAACGCCACTGATCTCTCAAGACAACAGGAACCTGCGAAACGTTGTCAGTCCGAGCAGGAGAAAAAACATTCTTGTGCGTAAGCGCGAACTCATCCGCACAAACAGACGCCTGTGACACTGACGTCACCTTCTGCTCGTTTAGATAGACAACAATACGATCAGGAATATAATTTTTGAACTCCTCTAACAAAACCAACTCACGGAGAGCACTAAAATCTGCTACTTTATTTGAGGTGCACCACCGGTCAAATAACAAACTCTTCTCCCTAGCGAACTCAACGAACGTCTGATTTGAAACTTTTTTGTGATTCCTAAATCGCTGTCTGTACGCCTCCGGTACGAGCTCATAAGCCCTCAAAATTGCCGTTTTAATAATGTCATAATCTAAGCTATCCTGTAAAGATAGTGCAGCACATACTTCCTGAGCTTTTCCCGTCAACTTACATTGAAGCAGTAACGGCCACACATCTCTAGACCAGTTAAGCATAGAAGCAACTCGTTCGAATACATTAAAATATGAGTCAACCTCAGCCTCTCTGAACTGTGGAACAAGAGAAATGTGTTTACTCACATCAAACGTCGGACTCGCACCCGCCGCCACAGCAACCGGCTGCGCAGGTTGAGCAGCTGATCCAGGAAGTGTAGGCGGAACCGGTGTCTCTCTGGCTATTCTCAGGTCCAACTCACGCAACTTTACTTGCGTGTCCGCCTCTATTTCCAGACGACGGATGTGGAGTTGCAAATCTAACTGAGCTCTACGGTCCTCAGCCCTCTCGCGCTCTTCCCGTTGGACTTTCGCCAAACGTACTTTGAGACGCGACTCATCTCCCGCTACAGACGGAGAAGAAGGTTCAAAGGGCGGCAAGACTGCCTTGGCTTCGGAACCCTCCGCCTCGTCAGTCCCACTCGCTTCCTCCTCACCTAAAGGACCAGCCCCAGAGCTCAGCATCTCCTCAGATTTATCAGCTGGTTTCAACACCTCCAACTTCCTTAGCTGCTGCACTAACACCTTTTTAATGTCTCGCTTAAGCTGCTGTCTAGAAACAGTGAAGTTATTGACTGTTTTCATAGTAACGCTTTTTGGCAGTGTTGTGCTAGTTACTAAGAAATAGTAACTAGTTATAGTTACTTCATTCAAAAAGTAACTCAATTACTTTGTTGATACTTACACCAAAAAGTAATGCATTAGGCCTACTGTTAAAAGTAACTGTTTAGTTACTTAAAAAAAAAACATTCTTTAATGTTCCCATTAATGCCCTTTTATGCGTTATGGTCTTTACAAATGCAAAACTGACTTAAACAAAAAGTAATTTTTAAACACTATTTTATTTAAGTCAGACCAGCACAAACTGAATATATCACAAGGATTTTTGAGGTGACTCGCTGACTCGTGATCTTCGCAGTAGTGAACGCACCAGAGAGAAATGCACATTTCATACGGATTACATAAGCAGAGAGCATCTGTCTGTTTTCTTTCGTTTTGAATTGTTCTGTTTAAAAGTAGACATGTCTGTGAGGCAAGTAGGTTACCTTATACGCCGAGTTTTGGTTCATTTATGAGACGAGCTCCAGTTCACGCCCCGCGCCTCCGTTTAGTGATTATCTATCGTCTGCTATATTTGCTTCTTATTTATTAAATCCAGGCAATTGGTTGATGAAACATTGATTAAAATTAAGATACAATTAATACAAAACGAAATTCACTTTAAAGAAAGGTTTTGTGCTTTCTGTTTGAAGTCTATGTGAAAGTTTTAAAGCATATTTTAGTGCCGCTTTAAGAGCGCTCACGTCCGTAACGGAGAACTGTCACGTCCGTAACATTGTTTTTTCCCCATAAATGCAAACACTAAAAATAAAATAAAATAAATATTTTGTTCTGTGGAGACTGAGAGCCAACCCTTCTTCATCCGGTGGGTATTACTTTGGTTTGCGCAGTGTAATTCACAGAATTACTAAACAATATTTTAGGCCTATAAAATTCAGCCCGTATAAATGTGCATTTTCTAAGCTTGGAAAATGGACAAAATTCATTTGATTCTAATCATATTGTAACATTATTGTGAAAATGATTTCTGTATAGGCTATTGCTATTATTATTATGTTTTTATCCAACTAGGCTATGTGTGGGCCTTATGTAAAATACGGGACAAATTGCGTCCCTTATTGATTTGATACGGGACGCATCATTTTACTTGTAAATACGGGACAATTCCCTCTCTTACGAGCGCGCGCGATACTCGGTTTGGAGCACAATCCGTGCACGCTTGCTCAAGATTTTAACTAATTTGCGGTATAACTAGTCGGATCACGAGTGGCTCAACAGGTAGATATATAGATAAACTCATCTTTCAGGCATTTGACCGACCGGGTTGACACTTCAGCGTGAGAAATCGGGGGTTTGGCGTGTGAGCGTGTGAAACCAATCAAATGCGGGTGTATCACGGCTAATGCGTGAGAGTTGGCAGCTCTGCAAATGTATAGTACAAAGCACAAAGCAGTCGACTCATTTTTGGCACAAATGGTGCCAAATCTCAAGACGAAGAACTAAAAGCTGTTGAAAAAAAGCATAGTAGAAAAGCACGCCTTTCACAATACAAGCGACCGCAGTTGACCGTTCGTTCGCCCGCCAATCGCGCTACACCAATGTTTGCTCAACAACAAAGTTGTATTGACAACAACAAAAATATTGACCTCAGCGGAGACCACCAGAACCCTGTCAAATGCAGACATTGGTGTAGCGCGAACGAACGGTCAACTGCGGTCGCTTGCGGTGCACTACTGCCACCAACTGGACTGGAGTGGGGACTTTAACCACCTTCCGTTTCAACTGAAATGTGCTTCCGTTTCAACTGAAATGCTCTCAACCACACAACTGAAATGCTCTCACACACACAACTGAAATGCTCTCACACACACAACTGAAATGCTCTCAACCACACAACTGAAATGCTCTCACACACACAACTGAAATGCTTGCATACAATATACTGAAATGCTTCTCAGTTATGTGAGTGAGCGTTTTTAGTTGTGTTTGTAAAAGCATTTCAGTTGTATGTGTGTGAGCATTTCAGTTGTGTGTGTGAGAGCATTTCAGTTGTGTGTGTGAGCGTAATATTTTCAGTTGTATGTATGAGAGTGTTTCAGTTGTGTTTGTAAAAACATTTCACTTGTATGTGTGTGAGCATTTCAGTTGTGTGTGTGTGAGCATTTCAGTTGTGTGTGTGAGCGTAATATTTTCAGTTGTATGTATGAGAGCATTTCAGTTGTGTGTGTGTGAGCGTTTCAGTTGTGTGTGTGTGAGCATTTCAGTTGTGTGTGTGTGAGCGTTTCAGTTGTGTGTGTGTGAGCATTTCAGTTGTGTGTGTGAGCGTAATATTTTCAGTTGTATGCGAGCATTTCAGTTGTGTGTGTGTGAGCATTTCAGTTGTGTGTGTGTGAGCATTTCAGTTGTGTGTGTGAGCGTAATATTTTCAGTTGTATGTATGAGAGCGTTTCAGTTGTGTTTGTAAAAACATTTCACTTGTATGTGTGTGAGCATTTCATTATAGTATGTGAATGAATTTGGTTTCATATGTGTATGTGAGAGGAAAAGCACATGTATATGCATGGTAATTCTGAATAATGTTCCTAGGGGCACCTCATATCTTTCTGTTTTGAATAATTATTTACTATCATTCCCTGTTGTTTATACTGCTAAATATAACTTACTCAACATCACATATTAACCAGACATCACTAGCTTCAATCTAAATTGTTGCTAGCACAACACGCTAGTAATTCGCTAGCCTGTTAACATGCCATCCGTGCGCTCTTTATTTATTTATTTATTTTCGCGCCTTTTACAAATCCATCAAAGCTGTGATAAGTAGGATTAGTCAACAAACACGGTGAGTGATGTCATCTTCTCCTCTTATTGTCACTTGCACTTAATCTAACATAGTCAGGCTGACGTAGAAGATTTCAGAACTAAAGATACGCATCCAAACTTTAATTGAGGTTAATTGTAAGAGTGCAAGGGCTTTAGATACGTCTTTAGATACTGCTTTGGATGCGATTAGTCGGTTCCGGCTGTAGAGCCCGTGCAGCAGGGCAATTGGGTGACTGTGAGGCACTGTAGTCGCGGGACAAAACACTGCTTTTCCGTTCCGATTACAACTTCAAATAGATTATTCCCACTCAGTGAAACACCCACTGAGAATCCTGTTGAATGTGCCCTAGTTATTGGAAATTCGATCACACGGAACGTGAAAATAAAGACACCAGCCACCATAGTCACATGTTTGCCAGGAGCCAGAGCGCCTGACATCAAAGCAAATTTAAAAGTGCTGGCTAATGCTAATCGTAAATTCTCTAAGATTATTTTTCACGTCGGCACTAATGATGTCCAGATGTCCGCCAGTCGGAGATCACCAAAATTAATGTTAAAGAGGTGAGTGAACTCGCAAGTATGATGTCAGGCACTGTAATTTGCTCTGGCCCTCTTCCTGTTCGCCAGAGTGATGAGATAGTTAGTAGACTGCTCTCACTCAATGTCTGACTGTCTAAGTGGTGTCCGCAAAATAATATAGAATTTATAGACAATTGTAAAAGTTTTTAGGGCAGACCTGACCTGTTGAAAAGAGATGGTATTCATCTCTCCTGGGATGGTGCTGCTCTTCTCTCTAGTAATATGGCACATAGTCTTAGAGCTGAAACATGACAATCTGGGGCTCAGGTCAGGAAGCAGACAGACTGGCTAAACCGACGTCTGCCAGCTGTCTCACGTCACTGAGGTCAGATAAATCCCATCACATAGAGACTCTTTCATCTAAATATCATCATATAGAGACTTTGTCTGTTCCCCGAATTAGGACATACAAAAAACTTCCAAACCCATTAAAGGTTAAAAATTTTATTTATGTTCAACAAATAAAAAACAGATATAATACAAATGAGCAAATGATAAAGCTTGGGTTTCTGAATATTCGACCCATTACTTCAAAAGCACTTATTGTTAATGATATGATTACACAGATGTCCTGTGTATGACAGAAACCTGGCTAAAACTAAACGATTACATTACTTTAAATGAGTCCACCCCACACGATTACTGTTATAAACATGAACCTCGTCTGAAAGGCAAAGGGGGAGGTGTTGCTGTAATTTATAGTAATACTTTCAAAATTATTAAGAACTCTAGTTTCAAATATAATTCTTTTGAAGTGTTGGTGCTTAATGTAACAATATATAGTGCAAATGATAAATCGCGTTTGAGATTTGTGCTGGCTACTGTATACAGGCCACCAGGGCACCATACAGACAAAGAATTTGCTGACTTTCTATCAGAGTTAGTACTGGCTGCAGATAAAGTCCTAATTGTTGGTGATTTTAATATACATGTAGATAATGAAAAAGATGCATTGGGATTGGCATTTAAAGATATTCTTAACTCTATTGGAGTTAGACAACACGTGTCAGGACCTACTCATTGTCGTAATCATACTCTAGATCTAATACTATCACATGGAATAGATGTTGATGCCGTTGAAATTCTGCAGCAGAGCAATGACATCTCAGATCATTATCTAGTCTCGTGTAAATTTAATTTAGCCAAGGCTGCAAAGCCGACTCCGTGTTACAAATATGTTAGACCTATCACGTCTGCCACGAAAGATTGCTTTATAAATAATCTTCCTGTTTAGTTTCATCATCTCAGCATCCCAAAAACCTTAGAAGAACTCGATATTGCGACAGAAACTTTTAACTCCCTCTTTTCCAGCACTATAGTTGCTTCTTTGCGCTTAAAGAAAATTAAAGAAAATAGTCCAATGCCATTATACAACGAGCATATCAAGCCCTTAAGAGAGCAGCCAGAAAAATGGACCGCAACTGGAAGAAAACAAAACTAGAGGTATTTCGTATTTCATGGAAAGAGAGCACGATTGCATACAGAGAGTCCATAAAAACTGCTAGATCTGCTTATTTTTCAACCCTATTAGAAGAAAATAAACAAAACCCAAGGTATTTTTTTGAAGCAGTGGCCAAACTAACGAAAAATAAAGCGTCAAGCCCAGACGTTTCCAAGCAGCACAGCAGTAATGACTTTATGAACTTCTTTACTTACAAGATTGATTATATCAGGGAGAAAATTATAACTATGCAACCCGTCTACTATAGCATCCCATCAGGGAGTGCATTGTAGTCTCCCTGACAAAAAATTTGATTCATTCATTGCTATAGGAGAGGGTGAATTTTATAAACTCGTTAATCATCTAAATCGACAAAATGTATGTTTGACCCTATGCCGACTAAACTACTGAAAGAGATGCTTCCAGAGGTCATAGATCCTCTTCTTAATATCATTAATTCATCTTTGTCATTAGGATACGTACCAAAAACTTTTAAGCTGGCTATGATAAAACCGCTTGTTAAAAAAAAAAAACTTGATCTCGAATCTGCCTTTTCTGTCAAAGATACTAGAAACGGCAGTATCTTCACAACTATGTTCCTTTTTAGAAAGAAATGATATCTGCAAGGATTTTCAATCAGGATTTAGACCGTATCATAGTACTGACAGCTCTCATTAAAGTCACAAATTATTTTCTCTTATCATCCGATCGAGGCTGTATATTAATGTTACTCGATCTTAGTGCTGCATTTGACACCATCAACCACAACACTCTTTTAAATAGACTCGAAAATTATGTTGGCATTAGTGGAATTGCACTAGCATGGTTTAAATCATATTTATCTGACCGTTATCAGTTTGTAGTAGTACATTTGAGTGTCTAACAATGGTCTAACAATTGGCTGCTCTGTTAAGTCTTCGTCGTCGGTTAGGAACCTGGGTGTGCTCTTTGATACCAATCTTTCATTTGAAAGTCATGTGTCTAGTATCTGTAAAACCGCATTTTTTCATCTTATAAATACAGTATATCTAAATTACATCATATGCTTTCAATGAAAAATGCAGAACAACTAGTTCATGCGTTCATGACATCAAGGCTAGATTATTGTAATGCTCTACTGGGTGGTTGCCCTGCACGCTTAATAAATAAACTACAGCTGGTCCAAAATGCAGCCGCTAGAGTTCTTACAAGAACCAGGAAGTATGACCATATTAGCCTGTATTATCAACACTGCATTGGCTCCCTATTAAACATCATATACATTTTTAAATATTGCTGACGTTATCTTTCTCAATAGTCTAGAGAAAGTGAAATGAGAGGTAGTGTGGTTGAAAGTGCGGTAATAATAAAAGATACCCCGAAATGCCTTTGGTTCAGCCAGCAAGAAAAATGATCACACTGTCAAATGTGCCCCCTTTCAAAAAAGGATGATCTATTGGCAGAATTATCAAGACATGGAAAAATAGTCTCACAAATGAAAAAGATTCCGTTAGGTTGTAAATCACCTCTTTTGAAAGATGTTGTAGTATGTTTTAGATGCCAGGTTCACATGATTTTGAAAAATGAAACGGATGAACTTAGTGTGCCATTTAAATTCAAGATGGATGGATTTTAATATATTGTTTTTGCATCATATGAAAGAATTAAATGTTTTGGATGCGGACAAGAGGGACATATAAGAAGTGCATGTTCAGAGAAGACTGACGCTAATGTTGTAACTGCTGAGGATGGTGCAGATGGTGCAAAGAATGGCTGCCGCTGGAGAATTTAGATATGTAGATTCAGCCATCGCGTCTGTTATAGAAGATGTAGACAGTGCATTCTTTTTAAAAGAGGAACAGAGAACCGTGATCAAGGCATTTGTCGAACTGAAAGATGTTTTTGCCGTCCTTCCTACGGGATTCGGTCTATCCAATTGAGTGCAGAGGCATTTTCTTTCCTGGTTCTGTTGAAACACACCCCATAATCACAGCCCAATGGAGCCGTATCAGACTCACATTCTGACTAGAGTCTGAGTATGACGACGTCAGGCTAACAAAATAGCCTACGTGCAAACAAAATTATATGTGTGACCCTTGCATAGGCGAGTTTAAGCGTATCCCGTTATTCCTGTTAATTTACGTGCCCCGATTCAAGTTATATTTAGGAAAACTTTCCAGCGTAAGTTAAATAAATTAACGTTGGATATAATTTGCAGGTGTGTGTGAAGTGCATTACAAATACTCGCGTTACTGTAGTTAAGTGGATTTTATAAAATAAAAAAATTACAGTGTACTTTTACATGAGTACATTTTAATTGATGTAATTTTAGTGTGCTATTTTCCCTCCATTTGAGGTTGTAACATTTTTATTCATAAACGAGATAGATTTCATTTTCGGCACATTGACAGAATCTGTATTTTTGCATTTTTGTTTTCCAGACAAAGTCATCTTTTTGAAAAACAACAATCCTATTTTATCATTGATTTTTTCTCTCCCAGAAGTCCATGTTCACTGCTGTGGATCTACTGAAGCTGAATCCGATTGGTCGTCTCTGCTCTGGTGGGCGTGGCTAATGTCGCTGTTCTACTTTATGACATCAGATCCAGAAGATCAAGAAACTGATATCATAAATATTATGACATATCTTTTAAAAATATATTTGTGATTTTATAAGGAAATTTTATATGGAAAAATAAATCACTGTTTGATGAAAGAAATATAATGGGGCACATGTAGGCCCTATCCAATGCACTTTTATGTGATATTCAAATATAATTTGCTTTAAATTTAACTTTGAATAATCGTATTATTCTCATTATATAGCCTACTCTTGTTTATGGTTTATATATTTTATATAAGTTGTATTTAGAGATCTGGGGCTCGTTCTTCGTACGTCGGTAACTCAGTTAGCTGGATTTGATTGTTGGTGATTTGGCATGATCTTGGATTGTTTGGTTCTTCGAAGCTCATCCTAGACTTGCTGTCATAGCAACAGGTGAGCCAGCTTGAACCTGCTCGTGAGCAGGCTTATTTCATGTAAACAGGATTAGATCGCGGCTTTATAAGCGGAGGTGATACGAGAAGTCTTTTAACGCAGCGCGATAGTGTACTTTTTGAGAGATATAATTTTTCTCATGACTCGTGAGGATGTCGTTTACATCAATTATTTTTTTGGAAACGCACATTAAATGTTCGACTCGTCGGAGTCGGCCTTTAATGACACCACAAACTGTGTGCATTGTCCTGATATTATTTGCGAGTGGCTCTTTCCTTTAAACTATTGGAGATGCGGAGAACTTGATAAGTGCTGTCTGTCGTGTCATTCACAAAGTTTACCCTGGCGCTCAAGCAGTTTTTAGGGTGTTTTTTTTGTGGCATTTCCAAGCCAGTTTAGACCCAAGGTTGTAGGCTATAGCGGTTAGCAGGTTTTTTTTTTTTTTTTTTGCCAACGCAGGTAGCCTATATTATAATTTTTAATGAAGATCATGCAATCATGAACATGCCGATTAATATGACACAGATATGTCCCTCAGGCTTCACTAATGTGATTGGTCAATAGACTGCACACATGTTCCCATCAAGGCCTCTATGAAGGGGATTTTGTGAACAGAAAGGGGGATCACAATGTAAATGTGTAGCCAAGTTACTATTACAATTCTTAATATTCCAGATTAGTAATATTATATCAAATTAAAAAAAAGGCAGTTGACAGACTAAAATCTCTAGATGGTGTGTGACTGTTCCATATCACAAATATGGAAGCACAGAGATTCACATTTATGCACATTACTTGAACATGGTAAGGAAAAATATAAATATCAAGCTCACTGTATTACATACACATGGGCATTACAAAGTGTTGTATTTTCTTCCATTTTGATGTAAAGTTTGGAAAAGTCCACTTACTGCACATGCTTCAGCCACTTGCTTGGGAACAGATAAAAGTGTTGGTGTTTAAAACTGCACAAAAGAGGAAAACACAATTTCATTACAATGAAGTTTACTGGGGGGAAATGTGATCAATAACTCATGGCAACATATATTTTTACATTAAAGGTTCTCCAAGCGATGTCGGGTGACGTCACTTCTTGTTGACGTTTAAAGTATTGTCAAACAAAACGGAGGCTAGCTAGACCCTCCCTCCTCCTCATCCGCGCACTAACCCCCCAAACCCCGCCCCCAAGTCCTTCTTGTCGTTGATTGGCTGGAACTGTTTGTCATGTTTCGGGGAGCGGGTCGCCGCAGTTTGTTTTTGTTGCTGTTTGTGGAGCCTGGGCTGTCTACAGAGATCGCGTTTCTTTACAGTGTGTTCAGGGGACAGGCAGCCAGCGGAGAGTGAGGAGATGTTTGCTGTATGTGACAAAAAATGTTTTGGCCTAAAAAACGCGTGAGATCGCTTAGAGCACCTTTAACTATGCTACATGTAGTTTCACACATGCACACTTTCACAAGTAAGCAATTCATCACTAGGCCTACTCAAGGTTTAACAGTTGATATGACTGGACCAGCCATTGGGATTATAGGCCTATAGTGCAGCAAAAAAATATTTTACAGTGTAAGATCATTTAAAGTTCATTTACCAGTAATGAAGGAGTTGCTGCTACTGGTCCCTGCTGTGTGTCTGAGGAAGAGCTGAACCCAGGACGGGTCGGTTCACATTTAACCCAAGGGCCAGCTCTTCTGCCGGGGTATACTGTGGACCACCACCTGTTTGTTTTTCTTTTCTTTTTTTCTCAGCCTTTTTTTTGGTTGCTTTTATAAACAAGCAAACATTTATTAACAGTGCCTTTTTAAAAAGAGACTATAGTAGCCTATAGTACAAATTACCATTATGTAGAATATTCTAGTACTTCACTTTTACTTGTTCCTATGTTCTAGTAGTGGGTGGTGACTGACATTACAATGAACAAAGTTATTAATTATTTAGAAATTATTAAAATAAAAAAATATTTATACTGTAATAAGTGATAAAAACATCTAAATGCTCACTACAAACTTAATTTGCTACTTTTTGCCAGCCCTCTCTCCTGGCTTTGCACATTTTAGGTGAAAACTTGTAATTAAAGGGGTCATATAATGCCATTTTCGTACAAGCTAATATGATTCTTTAGGGTCTAAATTAAAACTTTGTAATATACTTTAATTAAAAATTCTCATTAGTATTGTAAGAAAACACTTATTTTACCTGGTCAAAAACAGCTCTGTTTTCAGCACGCCGTTTCAGTGCATATGCCTTTAAATGATAATGAGCTTTGCTCACCCCGCCTCTCTGTTCTGTGCGTACACCGTTTATAACATAATAACACAATAACCATAACGCGTTGTTCAGTATAAACGTGGGATTATGAATTATATTGAGAACGTCGTACATAGAAAACATGCCGTAATGTACCCTGAGTGTAAACCTTAGAAGCATTCATTGTGAAGCGTGCAGCTAGCGATTTGCAAAGATTAATATATTAATATAAAGTTTAATAAAACGTTACACTCACTTCAGTTCTTCTGGAGATTCAGCAGGAACACGAATATCTGGTACCGATCCTTTTTTCATGAGCAGCTTCTTAGCAAATCCAGCTTTATACTGACCCTCGTTTATAAAGCAGTCTGGTGTGAGAAATGATTTGCGCAAACATTAAAGCAGTGACGTTGCTCGTGGGGAATATTCCCTTCGAAAACAAACTCAGCCACTGCGTCTTAAGCGGTTCGGATTTAGGAACATTAAAATGACTGTGTTCGTTATTATACACCCAAGAACAGAACACCACAATCGCTTAGACACTATTCTGCTCATAGACAGTGCTCCAGCATATCAACAATGACCGCGCCGGTCCGCGCAGACTATGATTGACAGCTGGCTCACGAGCGAGGGCGGGTCTGTGTTGAAACGCTCCTGTCAATCAACAATCGTGGGAGGGGCTTCCGACCGTGTGACGTCACACGGTCGAACGGCTTGATATGAGGCAGGGGAAAACATATAAGGAGATTAAAACAAAAACACTGGATGGATTTTTATCATTTTATGATGGTTGTGTACAGACACTGCCAACACACATTTCAGTACAATCAACTTGTAAAAGTGCATGAACCATTATATGACCCCTTTAAGTTTTCAAATTCAGCATAACCTTCTAGCAATAGCTCTTGCTCTTCTGTGGAGAAAAAAACTGAGCGCGCTCTTTGGCCGCGGTGAGCAGCCAATAGCAGCGTTGCTGATCAATGTTTCTACTATCGATACATATCCCCTTTTAACCCAGCGCATGAACGCGCAATTATCTCAGATAACTCAATCCAGCGATACTAATCATAAACAACAGGTGTGTTCGAAGAACCTAATTAGCCGGATCATGATTAGAACGATGATATCATCTTGGATGTCTCATTTGATCTCGGATCTTTTAAGCAACGTACGAAGAACGGGCCCCTGATACCGACTCGGAATGTCCAATGTTCGCATACACGTGGAAAGAGCAATCCAGAGACTGAAGGTCTTTAAGATTTTATCCCAGACCGTTCCCATCAGCATGGCACCGAAACTGGACAACATCTTAACCATCTGTGCTGGCCTAGTTAACCTGAAGAGTCCACTGATCAGAGTGCCTTGTGAGGTTTAGATGAATAAATAAAACAGAGCTGGAGGGGGGCGGGTCATTGGTTCAGAATGAATTAATTTGCCTGCTATTTCTTTGCACAGTATCTAGGTGTCACTAGTGAGCAATGCTGAATGAAGCTTCGAGTAATGAACCTTTGGGTGAAGCAATGGACTGCGAGGTCTCAGTGGTTCAGGAAGCCTCATCTTGCCATCACTACGGAACACACACACAGACGTGGGCAGTTGTATACACGGGATCGTGTTGTCAAGTAGAGCTGTTAATAAAAAGCATTGCATTCACAAATGGCAGTTGCTGTGTAATTCATCGGACATGCAACATGGGGAAACGCCAGACGGCCGCTCGGGATGATTAGTGTCTCCGGCGGTGAAGATAGACAGTCAGTGGGGGGTAAATGTGCCAGATAGTCAGGGACGCGACTTCGGGCTAGGAGTAGTGATGGCAAGATGAGGCTTCCTGAACCACTGAGACCTCGCAGCCCATTGCTTCAACCAAAGGTTCATTACTCGAAGCTCCATTCAGCATTGCTCACTAGTGACACCTAGCTACTGTGCAAAGAAATAGCAGACAAATTAATTCATTCTGAACCAATGACCCGCCCCCCTCCCGAAATGTTTTATTTATTTATCTTTTTCTAAATATGAGTTAATGTCTCTGTAACCTTTCATTTGCAATAATAAAGAGATCTGTGCAGACATTTGTCCATTGCCTGGGTATGAAATAAAACGTGTATATTTCTCTGTCTGCATTTACTTGTACAGAGACAACTGTCACACACACAGTTAATTAATTATTCCCAAAAATATTGGATAGGGACAGTATGAACAACAAAAGTGACTGTTGAGTGCAGTGCTTATGGTGGAGGGACTCGAGGAAGTGTAATAAAGTAAACTGCAGTAAGCACTGCAGTTTGGAGTGGATGAAGGAAGGATTGCAATAGATTTTTATTGAGAAAATGAATGTTTTGAAGTGTGTTGGGGTTTAGACAATTCCTCTTCTTGGACAAAACCTCACCAGCCTTGGAAAAATATCCTTTCACAGGGAACAGAGGATGCAGGGGAACATAAAATGTCAGTGCCAGCGGGTATAAATGAAGATACTGATGCTTCTGTTGAGCCCACAGGGGAGGATCTCCTCTTTCTTGCTGGCTCCATTACCATGAAAAAGGAAGATGTCATAAAATAATAAAATCAGTCTTACATTAAATTTAATCTCCCTCTCAGGGAGGATCTGTCATTTTACCTGCATGCATACGTGTATCTTTGCATTTTAACTACAAGTTGATTGCATAGATCACGTTTTACAGACAGGTAAAATTTAATTAGCTCAATTGTCAGATTAATATTGGGGGAATCCCACATATCATCTTACTTCATAGGATTTCAGGAAACGCAATTCTCTGGCCAGAAGAACTGGGTTTTCTGACCTATGAACACATACTCTTTAAAGTATCTTTAATTTATAAAGCCGTAGCTTGATCTAGTCATTTCAGAGACCTGGAGTATGAGCAGACACAGTAACATCAATCAAAATGAATATAATGGATTTAATAAAGGCATGTCTACTTATATATTTACTACGGTACAGGAATATATATATATATTTACAAACAAACAAAAACATAAACACAATAAGACATCAATGAACGAGAAAGTGTGTGAGATATAGAGATATGGATAAATTACACGCGTGAGAGCGAGTAAGAGAGAGAGAGGGTTACGTTCACCTAGACAGTCAACTTTCCTGAAACAACACGAAAACACATTCTTAATGCTCTGAAAACAGGGTAACCCAAATTTACTTGCATGTGGAAGGGTTCTCTCATGTGTTGCTGCGTTCCTTGAGCGGCCTGCATGGTCTAGCCGCGTTTTGGACGGCAGATCTTTTGTTCTCCGTGCGCGTGCGGCCCGCATGGTTTAGCTGCGTGCGTGAGCTGAATCCTTGGTTCCGTGGAGTCACGTGATGCGGCGCGAGTCTTTGAACAGCAGTCGGAAGTCTTTTAGGTCACGTTACCAACGGAAATAGTTCGGCTCAGGTCATTTCACTTCGTGGAAGTGAAACAAGTTGAGTACAGAAAACAGATCTTAGGCTAGAAAGTAAAGAAAAGATCCAGGATAGGATCTGATCCCCTGAGGGGACATCCGCGTGAATTACATGTTTCTGACGCGCTGGAAAGTTCAAGAGAGAGTTGGGCGGAGCCGCGCTCCTACATTTATCACCTCGGAGGAATCCATCCCCTTCCTGTTCACTGGGCCAATCGGGGAATGGATGTTGGACGCGGGAACCCTCGGTTTATTGTCCTTTGTTTGGGAGAACGTGCCCCTCGTGGTACAGGGGTGTGTTCAAGGAGGGTGTATAGTTTAAATCTTCAATGGCGGTAAAACCTATTAAAAATACACTTTACTTTATATCTCTGTGCATATTCAGATAGCCCGTTCCATGAGCATTTTAGAGGTGTCAAACACATCAAATGAAAGTCAAAGGAAAAATACAGAGGTATTTAATATGCATAAAGAAGGTATTTCTAATGTCTATTTATGCCGTGGCCAAACAAAGATATTTCACTGTGACATGGGGAAAAACACATATACATTTAACAAAATATATTTAATGGTTTTTATGTCTTTACCCAACAGAAATGTCCGTCTCTTTGTTCAGAGACATTCTGCGACATTCCGATGGGTTATAAAATCTCGTGACAGGAGCTTCCCTCGTGTGTTGGGGGAGGGAAGGGCTCGTGTGTGTGTGTGTGTGTGTTGCATTCAGTCTTTCGGGGCCTTAAGGCTTTGGGACTTTAGCACGGATATATTTAATTATTCAGATTCACTCTTAGCCCAGTCCTTACACAATGTATCCTTTGCAGTGAACAACTGTACAAATGCAAATCAACAGATGCAGATCAAAATATGATCTCTATATGCACAGAGAAAAACACATAATAAAGAATGATGCTGACAATATGGAAATGGCCATACTCAACACATTTATCCGGCACTCTGAATAAGAACCAGAGCGAGTGTCACTGATTCTCCCTTTGTTGGTACCTTGGATTCGGCTTGCAAATGCGACCTGAACGCGTTATGTAAGGTGCATTATTGACCTTGGTGGGAGACTGTACTGTGTTCTTTGTCAACTTAGTAGGTGTGGATTCTGGTTGTGGGAGGTGTGTTCGTGGTGAGTCCGGTATATGGGGAACAAAGTACTCTGTATGGGTAGTGGTGCTTTGAAAGTCAATGTTCTCTGGGGTGAGCCGTGATGGGGGGGGGGGGGGGGGGGGGGCTCTGCTACAGGAAGGATGTGGCGTCGGTTCCTCCTGTATGTTCTCCCATTGCATTGGATGGTGTATGAGCGAGGCTCCTTGTTCACCTCTTTTACCGTGCCAAGGCGCTCATATCCTTTTGGCGTTTGCATTCTAACAACTTGTCCCTCTGCCAATGGCTGCAGAGGATGACTTGATGTATCGAAGTATCGCTTTTGGGTCATCCTCTTTGCAAGAAGCTGTGCAGTGACTTGCTTGGTACATTTTGGGGCTGGCTCCAACAGTCTAGATTTAACAGGAATGGCTGACCGTGTCTGTCGTGACAACAGGCGTTGTGCAGGGGAACCCAATGTTGGGTCACGAGGAATGTTTCTCAGATTCAGGAGGTTAAGAAACACGTCCGTGCCATCTCTGTGGGATTTCTCCATCAGCTGTTTTGCGCTGCGAACCGCTCTTTTTGCCAGGCCATTCGACTGTGGGTACTCTGGACTACTGGTGACATGAATGAAGTCCCACTGTTTGGCAAAGTTTCTGAATTGCTGACACGTGTACTGACTACGCACTGTGTGCCGTGCACTGAGAAATGCCTCTTTAGTTTCATGATTACAGCTGATGACGTTATGTTGCGGAGAAAGTCAATCTCATACCAACCCGAGTATGAGTCCACAAGCACCAGATAATTTTGTCCATGCCACTCGAACATATCTGTTGCCACCGTGAACCAAGGCAGGTCTGGAACTGGGTATGGTCTTAATGGTTATTTTTGTTGGTGCGGCTTTGTGCTGTTGCAGACTGAGCATGAGAGGAGTTCTGCCGTGATGTCAGCCGTCATCGTTGGCCAGAAAATGATACCTCTTGCTCTGTGTTTGGTAGCGTCCAGCCCTGGGTGGCCTCTGTGGACTATTTCGATATATTCTCTCTGCAATGAGCGAGGAATGACTGTTTTGTGGCCTTTCATCACTATTCCGTTTTCCACAGCTAGCTCATCTCTGTAGGGAAAGTACGGACGCACAGTGGGCCACACGCCATGTTCTTTAATTGGCCAACCTCGTTGAATCACAGTGCTTAGATCCTGTAACACATCATCCTCCGCCGTATGCTTTCTGAGTTCCTCCAGTCTAGCAGTGGAAATGTAGTTGATAGACATGACCTCGAATGTGTCATTTTCAGTGTCTGGTTGGACTTGAGTGTCTGGAGCTCTAGATAGGGTGTCTGCAAGGTACATGAGCTTACCCTTCTTGTACACCAGGGTGATGTCATAGCACTGTAACCTGAGCATCATCCTCTGCAATCGTGCAGGAGCTGTGTGGATAGGTTTTTTCAGAATAGTTACCAGGGGCTGGTGGTCCGTCTCTACGAGTGTAGGTTTCCCATATACATAGTCCCTGAACTTTGTACAGGCAAATAGGACGGCTAGCAGCTCCTTCTCTATCTGCGCATACCGTGTCTCTGTGTCTGTGAGTGTGCGAGACGCATACGCAACTGGTTTTCCCTCCTGCAAGCATGCAGCACCCAGCCCGAAGCTGGAAGCATCACAGGTTAACGTAACTGGCTTCTTCACGTCGTAGTATGATAATACAGGTGGAGTGGACAAACATGACTTGAGGGTGTCAAATGCTTGTTGGTGTTGCTGGTACCAGCACCATACCGTCTCTTTGTGTGTCAGCTTTCTGAGGGGCGCAGCAATGTCGCTGAAGTTTGGGATAAATTTCCCCAGATAATTTACCATTCCGAGGAAGCGCTGTAATGCAAGGACATCCTTCGGGGCTGGCATCTCAGAAATTGCTTTTGTTTTGGAAGGATCTGCTTTTAGGCCTTCTTTTGTAAAGATATGGCCCACATAGCTGACTTGGTCCAGCCGAAATTTACATTTGACAGGGTTTAGCTTGAGTTTGATCTCACGTGCTCTGTTCAAAACCCTTTTCAGGTTGATGTCATGTTCAACAGGGTTGCGACCTCCGATGATGATGTCATCAACAATAATCGCACAGGGGTACCCTGAAAAAAGCTGCTCCATTGAGCGCTGGAACACCTCGCTTGCGGAGTTAATGCCAAAGGGCATACGGAGAAATCTATAGCGCCCAAATGGAGTGCTAAATGTTGTCATCATGGAGGACTTGTGGTCAAGGCGTACCTGCCAGAAAGAGCTCTTTGCGACTAGCACGGAAAATACGGTTGCTCCTGACATCCGAGATGCTACTTCCTCTACGCTGCGCATAGGGTGATGGGGTCTTTTTAAAGCCATGTTAAGATCTTTGGGGTTAATACACAACCTGATTTCTTGCCTGTCCTTTTTGTGTGTAACCACCATGGACGAAACCCAATCCGTCGGCTCTGAGACTGCCGTTATGACGCCAAGGCTCTGCATGCTGTCCAGTTCTGCTTTGACACGGCTTTGCATTGCCAGAGGAATGCGATGAGCAGGGCGAACTACTGGCTGCACGCTGGGGTCTACTGTCATAGAATACGTAATTGGAAGTTCTCCGAGCTGGTCAGTAAATAAGTCCTTGTACTCTGTAAGAATATCTCCGGTGCTGCCCTCCATACTGACATGATGCACATCTGGGCTGATTGTAACGATCGCCATGTCAAGGCATGCATGGAATCCCAACAGCGGTTGAACATCTTTATCCACCAAAAAGAATGACAGTGGATAATTTTGCCCATTTAGGCTACATTGCAATGAGACCAAGCCTTTCGTTTCAATTTTAGCTCCACCATAAGCTACAAGGTTAGGTGTCTCTGAATGTTTTGCTGGCCGTTCGTTGTTGGCAATTTGTTCGAAAGTCTTTTGTGAAATTACGTTACATCTTGCCCCAGTGTCAACTTTCATCTCGATTGGAGTTTTGTTTATGTGCACAGTGACAAATCCCTCCTCCAGCACTGGCATGTAAGGGTTAACAACGTTGACACACTTGTCAAATTCAATGCCATCCACATAAAAGGTGTCATCATGGTCAGGGGGTTTGTCTACCTCAAGTTCATGTACCGCTTTCCTGTGATTAAATTTCTTCTGACCAAATTGACTGCGTGCTTTGCAACATTTCTTGTAGTGATTCATTTTCTTGCAGTTATGACATTGTTGTCCGAAAGCAGGGCATTTTTCTTTCTTTGCTGCATGATTACCTCCGCAATTTCTGCAATTAGTTATATAGTTGAATCATGTTGCTCTGTTCTTTGTTTATGTTTTGTGTTTTGGCGCCACCTGCTGGAAAATGGCTGTATTGCATCAACGTTAGTTGCAATCTGAGGTAGGCTAGCCAACGTCTTATTATTTTCTTCTGTCATTTCATGTATGCGACAAATTGAGATTGCTTTGATTAGAGTTAATTTGCTGTCTTTTAGCAGTACTTTCCTTAAGTTTTCATTGTTGATGCCACACACAATCCGATCACAGATCAGCTCATCTGTCAATTCTCCAAAATGACAACTTTTAGCTTTAATCCTGAGATCACTGATGAAAGCCTCAATAGCCTCACCTTGTTTCTGATTCCTTGAGTGAAACTTGTGCCTCTCCATTGTTTTATTTTGTTGTGGGTTGCATATTTCACGAAATTTCCTTTTCAGGCACTCCGGATCCTCTCTGGATTCCGCGGGAGTTACGATCGCGCCGCCGCCGCCCTCGCCTGGTGCACGCACCTCCGCTGCATAGACAAATGAACGCTCCCGTTCAATGGCTTCCGATCCAGCAAGGTTGAGGAGGATATATGCCCTTGTCCTGGCAGGCTTATCATAGTGTGCTGCGGCGATGAAAATGTCATACTCTTGCTCAAAAATTCGCCAATTGTCGGCGATATTTACATCAAAAGTGAGCGGGTCTGGTCTTCTAAAACAGTCCGCCATTATCACTCACTGCGTGCGCGGTCGTGAGAAAACGAGCAGTTCAGCCTATGTCTTCTTACACCGTTGGTTCACTCATGGGCGAAAGGTCCGTGTCGTCTTCTGACACCATGTTGCATGTCCGATGAATTACACAGCAACTGCCATTTGTGAATGCAATGCTTTTTATTAACAGCTCTACTTGACAAGGGGGGGAACAGATGTTCTTAAAGAGCCCAGCACATTTAAAGTAACATGTTAATAATACACAAATTATATTGTACTTCTGTACAGATCATTTATCACAATGATCTACACCCCACAAGTGAGAGCTCCCCCGAATCTCTCTCGAGCAGTACTCACAACATCCTTAAATAATCATCAACTCCTCCCACATCAGCTGTACCTTTTAAGTCAATTACGAAACACTCATTCGTTTAGATTAAGAGGGGCGTGTACATTAATCCAACCTAAATTCCAATAATTTCCTTATTCATCACAGTATTAAAACAGTATGAACTACAAATAAAGTCAGTATGTGAGGCTAAATAGATGTGTTTTAGTCTGAATTAGGTGTGCTTCCATTTCAGTTTCCACAAATCCCTTCACTCGATTGGGATGCTCTCTTGTGTTCTGGGCGGCAAGTGCAGTAACTGTAACATCGGGCATATTTTGTAGTATTAAACATATTTATACCGACTTCATCAGGCTCCGAAAATTCTTCACAAAGAACACAAAGAATGGCCTTTCTCAGCTGCCATAGTTGCAACTCTTATGGGGGTGGAATATGGAATTCATTTATTTTACAAATTCAATTCCTTAAGGCCTCTCCTCAGGAGGTTAGACCCTTTTTTTAACAATATTTTTTGTATATATATATATATGTATTGTATTATGGTCTTATAAAATAATTATGAGTTACAATTTGCAAATAATTTTACTTTTTTAAGGGATTTAAATTTTTTTAAATATTTAAAATTCTTAAATATAACGTTAACGTTAATATAATGCTCGCATGAGCAATCGTCGATTAAAATAGTGTATAGACGCTTATACAACAAAGTTATGAAGATTAATATGATTATTTTACCAACTTATAGTTGTTAAAATGTATGCGTTTTATATTTAAATATATTTAATTTTACTGTCCGAAACACAGAGAGTAGAAATGTTCAGCCGTCCGGAACACCGTGAGTCCTCACGGTAATCCGGACACTGCGTCTCCCGGCAGTTTTTTCAAGATTTCTCCAAAATGATTTGTCCAAAATGTGTCAATCAAACTTTGGAACGTGTGGAAGGCATGTCCCCAGAGACAGACGAGCCAATCAGGTTTATCTTTCCGCGGATTGATATCTTACGGGACGTTTTACTGTGCAAAGTGTCCGGAATACAGTGAGTCTACGTTAGCAATATTGTTGTCCGGGTAGAAATCGGGAGAAATTCGGGAGAAAGGTCGGTCCGGGAGATTTTCGGGAGGGGCTTTGAAATTCGGGAGTCTCCCGGGAAAATCGGGAGGGTTGGCATGTGCGTGATTGAATGTAAGTTTATTTATTCATATAGAGTTATAAGTGATGTATGTTTGTTACATTGTTGTACTCAAATATTTAGCTAGTGCAACCGAACTTTACATTGTGCACAACATCATAATAATGTGAGAGTTATATACAGTGATTCACGTGTATATGGTTCCAGCTGTAATCATATGTGACGTTGGTTTATATATATAAATAACGTGTCAGTAGTGAGTTACTGTTTATGTTTGTGTAACTTAAAGTTATTAGACATACACTGATGTATCTTTTTATTCTGTTTATTCTAGGAAAAACCACATTCAATACCTTGTACATATAATATAACATTCAGTACAGCTGGATGATGTCATTGCGTGAGAACATTCAAACCTATAAAGAGTAACGGTTCCCTGTCTCCTGTCACGCTTCTTACCGGAGCCCCGTAGTGGATGAGCATTCACCTACCTATATTCACCATTTACAGTCCGCAACACACACACACACACACACAGCTAGATCTTCTTCATACGGGGTTTAGAGGCTCACATCAGGAGAAATATTATTTTTATTGATTTTGAATGTTGATAATGTCACAGTCTGGAGTCAGGGACGTCTACATCTGTCAAAGGCACATTCTCTGGGTTATAAACTGAAAGAAAACACACGAGACAGATAATATTAAAGAAAAGCTTTGCTTTTATATAAGGAGAGTTAATTTTGATTTATTATTAATGATGATAATGTTACACTGGATAAATACTTGCAACACTTTCCTTCTCTGGCTTATTTTTTATTTTAGTGAGAGAGAGAGAGAGAGAGAGAGAGAGAGAGAGAGAGAGAGAGAGAGAGAGAGAGAGAGAGAGAGAGAGAGAGAGAGAGAGAGAGAGAGAGAGAGATTTTTGATTTTTCAAAATTACTTTTATTACAATAAAAAATGCCAACCATTAAAACATTTTTTCACAGTTAATCAATTTTTACGAACTTAAAGCAAAACACAACTCTCCGTTTACAACTGAGCACAAGGCTTCTCTATAACACCATATAGATTCAAACTTCAATAAGTTATTCATTACTTTATAAAATCGAAAATCAACAACAATTCTAGACTTCACCATTACTTTAAACACTCGTACCACATCACTATCATTCTTTTGTTCCATATGATTTCTCCTACTAATGTATATGGCCATTTTTGCTTTTCCAAGTACAAAGTTCAACAGCTGACATTCACCACTTTTACTTTTCACATACTTAAAACCACAAATAAAAGTCTGCACAGAAAACACTTCATTAAAACAATTAAAAATTGTTTTTAACTTATCAAAACAACGGCTTTAGCCTAAAACAATAAGCAAAACAGTGGAAAACAGTCTCTCTGTTTGAACAAAAAGGACAATCATGACTTGATTCAGAATTTAAAACAGAGACGAAAGCATTGACTGGGATAGTTCCATGTAAAACCCTCCAATGAATGTCAGCTGTTTTTTTAGTTAATGGTGGCTTATATAACGCTCTCCACTCTGGTCCAACACCTTCATCCAACCTCAGAACATCATGCCAAGGTGTGTCCATTTTTTGATGTAAACCTTTTTTGTTGAAAAACTTTACACAAGCCTTATATAGCTGTTTTCCATTAACATCATTAAAAACTAAACACATACTCTTCAATTGTAAGAAGATTCCAACATGATCATTTAAACTGGGAGATATAACAACTTTAGGAAAGGAATCCAACTCATTAGGACAAACAAATCCTTCACAATAGTCTTTGAGTGTATTCGACTCCTCAGATGTAAGAACAGATCGCAACCTCTGTAATATTTGAGTCATTGTTCGAACAGATTTCATCTTCAAACAAGCAGTCACTTCCTCAGCGTCTGCAAGTTCAGCTCCCACCAAAGTTACAAGTCCTTTTAAAGTTGTGATTCCAGCTTGAATAAGAAGTTCAGTAAATATGCTGCTTGTGCTCATTACATCCAGTCTCGCACCATATATCAGCGGTTCTTCCAACAACCAAAATAAGGAGTTTGTATTTTCAGACTTCTTTACATTAAAACAACTCCAAACTTTAAAAAGATTTTTATAGAAAACTGGTAAACATGAAGTGTCAATCTTTTTAGGATCCATTAAAAACAAGGATTTGCTGAGGTTCATCTCTTTAACAGATTTCAAAATGAGACTGGTTACTGTACTCCAACTTGCATTTTCTGAGCTTATCAAAAAACTCTGCAAAAACTTCAACCGAAATGCAGCAACTCTGCTTTGCAGATGGACCAGCCCTTGTCCACCTTCCTCTTTTGGTAAATACAAAATGCTTTGTATTACCCAATGTAATTTGTCCCAAAAGAAATCGACCAAAATTGATTGTATCTTTGCCAACAAATAAGTTGGTGGATCGACACAAGCCAACCGATGCCACAAAAAAGATGCAACCAAATTATTTATTATAATCACCCTTCCTCTATAAGACATAGTTGATTTCAGCCACTTCCACTTATCCAACCGTCCTTTTATCTTCTCAATCACTCCTTCCCAGTTCTTCTGCACAGTCACTTCATCACCCAGATGCACCCCCAGATATTTAAAACCATTTTTATTCCATATTAAACCACCTGGTAGATCTGGCGTTTTTTCTTTCCATTTTCCCAACAACACTGCATCACTTTTTTTCCAATTGACTTTTGCAGAAGAAATAGATTCAAAATCATTGGCTATTCTTATTAAACTTTGTATGTCTTTATGGCCTTCAATCATTACAACAATATCATCAGCATACGCAGATAACTTAATTGCATTATCACATTTTGGAATTACTAAACCAATCAGCTCTTTTCTTAATTTATTTAAAAAAGGTTCTATTGCCAGTGCATACAGCATTCCGGACAAAGAACAACCTTGTCTGATCCCACGATTAACCTTAAAAGGAGCGCATAAGCCACCATTAAACTTCAACACACCCTCAATGTCACTATACAAAGTTTTGATTTTATCACTAAAAATAGAATTAAAACCGAAAGCTTTCAAAACTTTCCATAAATAATCATGTTCAACACGATCAAAAGCTTTCTCTTGATCGATGGAAATCAAGCCTGCATTTAAACCAAATATTTTGACTACCTCAAAAATGTCTCTAACTAAAGAAACATTATTGAATATTGACCTGCCAGGGATGCAATAAGACTGATCAGGATGTATAACCTCTTCTAAAACCTTTCCAAGTCTTGTTGCTAACACCTTCGAAAGGATTTTATAATCACAACACAACAAAGAGACAGGTCGCCAACTTGTTATTTGAGTTAAATCACCTTTTTTTGGTAAAAGAGTAAGAACTGCTCTTCGACAGCTTAAAGGTAGACATCCTTCAGTTAAACTAATATTCAAAACTTCCAATAAATCCTCACCTATTATACTCCAATAAGACTTATAAAACTCAATTGGAAGTCCATCTATTCCAGGAACTCGACCACATTCCATGTTTTGAAGATTCTTATACAACTCTTCCAAAGTTATGGGTTTATTAAGATCCTCAATAGATTCTACAGAAATCTGAGGTAAATCTCTAAAAAAAGATTGTTCTATACACTGATCTTCTTTGGACTCATTTTTATACAACTTTTCATAAAAACGAACTGCTCTCAAACGCATTTCAATTGGATCTGAAAGTAAAATCCCACTCTCAGATTGTAAAACGTTAATAAAACGTCGTTGCCCATTTTTCTTTTCTAACCCAAAGAAAAATTTGGATGGAGCATCCATCTCATTTGAGTTTTGAAAACGTGATCTTATTAATGCTCCTTGTGCTTTTAACCCCAACAGATCCGATAAAGCAGATTTTTTATGTTTAAAGTCATCAATAAGGTCTTGATTTCCAGTTTGTGTTGAACTTTGAAGTCTTAAAACTTCAGCTTCTAAAATCTGAACAGATCTAGTCAATTCTTTAGTGACATTCAGGGTGTATTGTTGACACAGTTGTTTTATTCGAACTTTTCCAAACTCCCACCAGTTCTTTAAAGATTGAAAATCATTCTTTTCCCTTCTAAAATTAATCCAAAAACAATCTAAAATTTCTTTGAAATGACTATCTTCTAAAAGAGTGGTATTAAGATGCCAATATGCACTATTTGGTTTAACAGAATTCATAGAGATTTCGTATTCTATTAAACTGTGATCTGAGATACCAACCGGAGAAATAAAACATCTTTTAAAAATATTAAGATGATGTTTAAAAACATATAACTTGTCTAACCTTGCTAATGATAACAAGTTATCACGAGCATGCACCCAAGTATATTGTCTAACATCTTTATTAAAATTTCTCCAAACATCACTCAAATCATGCGTTTCAATCATTTGAATGAGTCTCCTGCGTGATGGCATATGTGGCTCAATATGATTTCTGTCTAAACTGCTTACAGCACAATTAAAATCACCCCCCAAAAACAAGTATTCTTCCCCTTTACACTCTTCCAAAGTTTTACAAAGAGTATCTAAAAAACACATTCTTTGTATTGGTTGACTTGGGGCATAAATACAAATAAAAATAAATACAGAATGCTCAAAGTTCGCAATCACTTTTAAAATTCTTCCTTTAATAATCTCCTCCATTTTAAATGAACTGGGAACAAAGTTCTTATCAAATAAAATACCAACACCACCACTGAGAGAAGTATTATGGCTTAAAAAAGATGAACCATTCCATTATTTGAGCCATTCAACAGCATTTCTATCATCACTATGGGTCTCTTGCATGAAAAAAACATCAATTTTTTTCTGTCTCACTACCTCATATATTTCCAATCTTTTCCTTACATCTCTGGCTCCATTCACATTTAATGAGGCAATGCGAAATTCACCCATAGCTTGGAATAAGATTATCCATAAAAAGCTGAGTAAGAGACAGGTCCCATGCATCATTAAATTAGTCTTCATTATCGCCATTAGTCAGTTGATTTTGAACTTTGGTGACAAATTTCTTAAGACGATACACTTCTTTATCTAAGAAACATCCTTCAGTCATTGAACTCTTAGTCACTTCAACAAATCTTTTAAGATTTGGAAAGTAATCAACGACTTGTACACCTCTCAGATTTTTTGTCACTCTTAAAAAAGACTTGATTTTTTCAGTGCTGCAGTCGTGACATGGCCAATCACTCTGAGAACACATTGAAGCAGTGGAATCAGAAGAGTCACTCTCACTTCCAGCACCCTGGTCAGATTCACTGGCCTGTGCTTTTGTTTTTCTTACTTGTTTATTAACAATACAATCGCTTCTCATCTTCCTTTTCAGGGGTGTTTTAAACAAGCTTTGATCTACTTCCATCAATAAAACATGATCCTGCTTATTCGGATTTTCAGCGGCAGAATCAGCATCGTTCATCTGACTCACTGGAACCGACTCACTGTTCTCATTAGACTCATTTTCCACCGAATCTAACTGTTCAGTGACCTGTTCTTCAATGACATTTTTTCCATTTCTTATTTCGACTGCAGGCTCCTGATTTACCCCAACATCAGTAGAGCTTAATTTATCAGCCTCATTAGAATGAATCGTCTCACGCTGTACACCCGAAGGCCCCGGTTTATTGACATTCGTGTTCACGTTACCGGTCGGACAAGCACGAATCTGATGACCCGTCTTTCCACATCCAAAACACCTCATAGAGTCAGTCGACACAAATACTGTGTAATCAAAATCATCTATTCTGAATTTCAAATTCAGATCAAGTTCATTCCCATTGTTTAAAACCATGTAAGTAAATCTTCTAAAGGAAACAACATGTTTCAACAGTTCAGACTTGCTAGCAATAGCGATCTTCTTAACAGGTGAAACAAGTTTACCAAACCGCGAAAGTTCTCTTACCAACACTTCATCCTTGATAAAAGGTGGAACATTGGACAAAGTCACCTTTTTAGCTGGTGTGGACAGGGGGAGTACAGATGCAAATGAACCCCGCAATTCAATGCCCTTTACCACTACCTCATTTGCCTTTTCCACTGTGCTCAAAAAAAGTACAATTGCATTGTTCATCTTTGAAGCAGCCAAAACGCATGCATGCCCAATCACATTTCCAACAGCTAAACTACATTCCTCTGCAGTTCCCGCCGCCACGATTTTAACTCCATGCCGACGCGTGAGGGAATCTAAAACTCCACCTGTGTGAGCCGCCATGGTGTACGAAAACACCGGCGTAAAACGCCCTCAAACCAAATTTATCACCCAGTCGCAACACATACAATTTTAACAAAAACACACACAAACAAAAACACCTACAACATAAAAAATAGAAGTTTGAAAAAGAAGCCACAGCGGGCACAAACACAGCTCGCACTCACCACGCACTCCACACTCTCACCTTCGCTCGCACATGCGCACAGAGAGAGAGAGAGAGAGAGAGAGAGAGAGATGGAGTTGATTTTGAATGTATTATTCTTAATATTAACACAATCATTTACAATTATACACACACAGTGACAGAGTCTGTTCTGACAGAAATCAGAGTGTCATCACGCAAACTCAGTCATTCATCTAAATGTCTGACAGGGTTGATTGAAAATAAGATTGTTATTATACTGACATATTTGATTTACTCACCAGAGACTTTGACCCTGAATAAGTAAGTTCTGAGATTTCCTTCTTCAATTATGTATTGCATATAAATTCCAGCATCTGTGGATCTGATCCTCTTGATGGTCAGTGATCCGGTCTGATCATCCATCTCCAGTCTGCCTTTGAATATTACAGCAGCTAATGGTGAGATATTCTTAGTCCCTCCTCTGATTTCAGCTAACGGAGTGTATAGTCCAAACTTCCACAGGGTCTGTTCAACTTTCTGTATGTCAACACCCTCCAGAGTGACAGATTCTCCCTCCTCCACTGGCTTGTTCTCTATTTCATCTGGCTTATCTACACATACAGAGAAACACAGAACAGAAATCAGAAAAAGAAAACAAAGTAGTAAAAGCAACATGGATAAATTCCTCCATACCTAAACACCTAAGATGTACTCATTTAATAAATGAAATTAATGTAATTTCTCATTATATATACACAACTAAATTATGGTATGAATCTGTAATGTGTGTGTCGAACCAATCATATTCTCTGATTCATGTGTGATCATCAGAATCAAGTTTATTGATCAATTTTAATGCAAAATAATTAAAACATTAATCAATACTTTAAAATTTTAAAGTGATTTGAAATGAAACTGTGCCTTTATATACAGAATAATAGATCACATTATGCTTCAATACTTCTGCTGAAGACTGTGCTGTGCATATAAGAAGAAATAACCAAATTAAACCCATAGCTCTTCATTTAATCAATTCAGCTGATTTAAAATAAAATCATTATTACGTAAAAAAAATTGAGTTACTCACCAAAGACAGAAACTCTGAATCTCTGAGTCTTTCCCGATCTCATAATCAGTAGTTCATAAACTCCAGAGTCTGTGGTTCTGGTGTGTGTGATGGTCAGAGATCCAGTCTGATCGTCCAGCTTTAGTCTGCCTTTAAATCTCCCATTAGGAACATTATCATGTACAGTGAAACCTTCAGCAAAGCTTTTCCTTTCAGCAATACAAGAGCCTCTAATTATCCAGAATAATTTGTCATCTTCATATACTTTAGTATCATCAGGGTTTAGAGTGATAGATTCTCCTTCAATCACTGACACTATACTCCCTTTATCAGTCCCTTCACATCAGCAAACAGAAACAGAGAAACACAGAACAGACATTAGCTGGAGAAGAAAAGCAATAAAAGCAGAGAGGAATAAAATCATCATGATCATTCGCTCCACGTCTGACTCCTGCTCAATGACTGATCATTAAACCTGTAAACACTGAATCACTCACAGCACAAGACAATATAAACTAACACATTATCTGATATACTTCAACATTATTCATAATTGTGTTTTTACCTGTGTGTTTTGTGTTATATTCATCATTAAGTGCTTCTTTTTTAAAGAAAAGTATCTGCTAAATGTGTAAATGTGTTTCATGTTGAGTAGTCAGAGGAGGCTTTATTTATTTATTTTCCCTATGATTTTAATCACAGGTTCTGTTTGATATGGTTGTTTATTATATTAGCATCTGTGACACCCTGAAGCTATTGCTCTGTATTTACATTTAAATATACCTATATCTTTTCTATTAAGAGTTTCCATCTCAGTATGAAAAGCATCACAGATTACTCTGAGCTGGTTTAAGAAGACCTTTGACCCTGACCAGATGAAGAGTGCACATGATCTGTGTGAAAGCAGCAAAACACCAGTCAGGAGACCAGATCATTATGATTGAGACACGTCTGAATGGGGACATTGCACAGAAGTCAAGCTAGTTATAAATACTGTGATTTAACCCAAACCCACAAACACAAACCCTAACAGAAAACTTCATGCATTTTAAATAGTTTGGACTAGCTATAGATGTTATTCAATCTGCGTCATCAATGTTTGCAGCGGCTATATTGTTGACTTAGAAACCACGGCAACTGTCAGTCTGTCAATTGACAAGCGAGGCAGCGTCGGTATTATCCATGGTATTATCACTGTGTTGTTGTTTTTTTTAAACAGCGTGATGGTGTGTTGTGTAATACACGGCTGTTCTAACAACAGCAATAAGAACCCCGGAGTTAGTTTTTATGATTGTGATAAGTTACCGACTGTCAGAAAACTTGAAGGGAAGGAGACAGAGTTGAGCCAGCGCAGGAGAGGCTAGCTAGGATAAATAGGCTAAACTTTCAGCCAACTTCCCACAGAAAAGTCTGTTCCCATAATTTTTCCACAGGTTTCACACATAATCCGTGTGCAATGCGTGTGCGGTGCGTATACAGTACAGAAGCAGGACGCGCAATACTTTATATGCTGCGTTTGCAGTGCGTAACTGATCCGCGGCTGTTTAAATATCCGGATAAGTCACGGCTGGCAATAAGGACGGATCTTTACTTAAGCTTGATTGGTGTGGACCCACATCAAATAATAGCATTATCTTCTCTTGATACCGACGAGATGAAGCCAGGCTACTGCTCCCCTCAACTCAAATCTGCGCGCGGCTAGGGGCAGCAGGACAGATATCATGTCAACAATATGGCCGCGGTCAGCTACTTCCGGTGTTTGCCAATAAGGTCTATACAATTCATTTCATTGCCACACGACAATAAAATAGACGTTTAAAGTTGTAAAAAATGCATTCAGAGCCCTTCATTCTAAAACAAAACCACAATCAGTGCGCTTTAATATCTGTGTATTGATTATGTTTCTTTCTAACCCTGCTTTTATGTGAAAACTACAACACAACACACACATATAAATGTAAAACGTTTTAAACATGATTATGAACAAACATTTTACACTTAATCTCTACTGTAGCACAATAAAGCTCAGTATTTCTCTTGCTTTATCAGCTGTAATACTCACATGCTTTCAGATCAGAGATCTTGTGGCGCTGGTAAATCACAGTTGCAGCTGCAAACACCAGTAGAACAGCAACAACAACAACGATCGCTGCTTTAGCAGCTGTAGACAGACCTGTATCTGTAATGATAAAGAGAGAGTCATCAGTGTGAGTGAATCTGTCAGTCTAATCTATTTAAATATGAATCTGATTCTGTTAAAGGTGAATCATAAATGAGACTCTAATGTAATTTCAGATATCATGATTCTCCTTTTCACTGTTCATCTTCTGGATCACTGTTTTACAGCAGGAGTTTGATGTGAACACACGACTGATATCAATGAAAATATTACAAACAGTAATTCAGATTAAACAGTTTAAAAACCTTCAGAAACATGCCAACAGTGTTAAAGCATTTACTGCACATATCATGAGCTCTGACATTTTATTTTCTCAGTTAGGAGTCTGAAAAAATTACAAATACTTGTATTAAAAATAAGAGAAAACATACAAATGCTTGCAATTTTGGTTTGATCATTAGAGTAATGAATTTTATCAATGTTATCAATCATTTAAATAGAACTAAAATGTCTCAAGAATGAAATGAGACATTGTTAGTTCAAATAATAATATTCAAATATTATCAAATAATAATATTCAAATAATATCTTGTAGTAATTTGAAGCAAAATCTTCCAAACGACTAATAAATTATAACAATCTTAAACAGTTCAAGATACAGAGTTTATTTTTAACTATTTAAATTCACTTTAAATTAGTGCTAACTTGTGTTCATTTAACTTCAGGGTTTTTCTCAGAGCTCTTAACTCAATGGGATCATCATCGTATTGGCAGAAACGATCTACTCACCAGTGACAGTAACAGTGATTCTCCTGTGTATAGTGCGTCTGCTGCTGCTGATCTTCAGTTCATAGAGTCCAGAGTCTGTGAATCTGGTGTTTGTGATGGTCAGAGATCCAGTCTGATGATCCAGCTTCAGTCTGTCATGAGGACCATGAGATGTGGAGAATCGATCGTCTGCTTTATAGATTTCAGCTATTTGAGAGTCTCCAAACATCCACTGCATTAAATCATCTTTCTGTATTTCAGTGAGACTAGAGTTTAGAGAGACAGATTCTCCCTCCATCACTGATAGTGTTGAATTCACTTCACCTGTAACACCAAACACATGAAGAACACAGATAACCACATGAAGAACACAGATAACCACATGAAGAACACAGATAACCACATGAAGAACAGAGATAAACACATGAAGAACACAGATAACCACATGAAGAACAGAGATAAACACATGAAGAACAGAGATAAACACATGAAGAACAGAGATAAACACATGAAGAACACAGATAACCACATGAAGAACACAGATAAACACATGAAGAACACAGATAAACACATGAAGAACACAGATAAACACATGAAGAACACAGATAAACACATGAAGAACACAGATAAACACATGAAGAACAGAGATAAACACATGAAGAACACAGATAAACACATGAAGAACAGAGATAAACACATGAAGAACACAGATAACCACATGAAGAACACAGATAAACACATGAAGAACACAGATAAACACATGAAGAACAGAGATAACCACATGAAGAACACAGATAAACACATGAAGAACAGAGATAAACACATGAAGAACACAGATAAACACATGAAGAACACAGATAAACACATGAAGAACACAGATAAACACATGAAGAACACAGATAAACACATGAAGAACAGATATAAACACATGAAGAACACAGATAAACACATGAAGAACACAGATAAACACATGAAGAACAGAGATAAACACATGAAGAACACAGATAAACACATGAAGAACAGAGATAAACACATGAAGAACAGATATAAACACATGAAGAACACAGATAAACACATGAAGAACACAGATAAACACATGAAGAACACAGATAACCACATGAAGAACACAGATAAACACATGAAGAACAGAGATAAACACATGAAGAACACAGATAAACACATGAAGAACACAGATAAACACATGAAGAACAGAGATAAACACATGAAGAACACAGATAACCACATGAAGAACACAGATAAACACATGAAGAACACAGATAAACACATGAAGAACAGAGATAAACACATGAAGAACACAGATAAACACATGAAGAACAGAGATAAACACATGAAGAAAAGATATAAACACATGAAGAACACAGATAAACACATGAAGAACACAGATAAACACATGAAGAACACAGATAAACACATGAAGAACAGAGATAAACACATGAAGAACACAGATAAACACATGAAGAACAGAGATAAACACATGAAGAACACAGATAAACACATGAAGAACACAGATAAACACATGAAGAACAGAGATAAACACATGAAGAACACAGATAAACACATGAAGAACAGATATAAACACATGAAGAACACAGATAACCACATGAAGAACACAGATAAACACATGAAGAACAGAGATAAACACATGAAGAACAGATATAAACACATGAAGAACACAGATAAACACATGAAGAACAGATAAACACATGAAGAACAGAGATAAACACATGAAGAACAGAGATAAACACATGAAGAACAGATATAAACACATGAAGAACACAGATAAACACATGAAGAACACAGATAAACACATGAAGAACAGAGATAAACACATGAAGAACACAGATAACCACATGAAGAACAGATATAAACACATGAAGAACAGAGATAAACACATGAAGAACACAGATAAACACATGAAGAACACAGATAAACACATGAAGAACAGAGATAAACACATGAAGAACACAGATAACCACATGAAGAACAGATATAAACACATGAATAACACAGATAAACACATGAAGAAAAGAGATAAACACATGAAGAACAGATATAAACACATGAAGAACAGAGATAAACACATGAAGAACACAGAAAAACACATGAAGTAAAGAGATAAACACATGAAGAACACAGAAAAACACATGAAGTAAAGAGATAAACACATGAAGAACAGAGATGAACACATGAAGAACAGAGATAAACACATGAAGAAAAGAGATAAACACATGAAGAACAGATATAAACACATGAAGAACAGAGATAAACACATGAAGAACACAGATAAACACATGAAGAACACAGATAAACACATGAAGAACAGAGATAAACACATGAAGAACAGAGATAAACACATGAAGAACAGATATAAACACATGAAGAACACAGATAAACACATGAAGAACACAGATAAACACATGAAGAACAGAGATAAACACATGAAGAACACAGATAAACACATGAAGAACAGAGATAAACACATGAAGAACACAGATAAACACATGAAGAACACAGATAAACACATGAAGAACAGAGATAAACACATGAAGAACACAGATAAACACATGAAGAACAGATATAAACACATGAAGAACACAGATAAACACATGAAGAACAGAGATAAACACATGAAGAACAGATATAAACACATGAAGAACACAGATAAACACATGAAGAACAGAGATAAACACATGAAGAACACAGATAACCACATGAAGAACAGAGATAAACACATGAAGAACAGAGATAAACACATGAAGAACACAGATAAACACATGAAGAACAGAGATAAACACATGAAGAACAGAGATAAACACATGAAGAACAGATATAAACACATGAAGAACACAGATAAACACATGAAGAACAGAGATAAACACATGAAGAACACAGATAAACACATGAAGAACAGAGTTAAACACATGAAGAACACAGATAAACACATGAAGAACACAGATAAACACATGAAGAACAGAGATAAACACATGAAGAACAGATATAAACACATGAAGAACACAGATAAACACATGAAGAACAGATATAAACACATGAAGAACACAGATAAACACATGAAGAACAGAGATAAACACATGAAGAACAGAGATAAACACACGAAGAACAGAGATAAACACATGAAGAACACAGATAAACACATGAAGAACACAGATAAACACATGAAGAAAAGAGATAAACACATGAAGAACAGAGATAAACACATGAAGAACACAGATAAACACATGAAGAACAGAGATAAACACATGAAGAACACAGATAAACACATGAAGAACAGAGATAAACACATGAAGAACACAGATAAACACATGAAGAACAGAGATAAACACATGAAGAACACAGATAAACACATGAAGAACACAGATAAACACATGAAGAACAGAGATAAACACATGAAGAACACAGATAAACACATGAAGAACAGATATAAACACATGAAGAACACAGATAACCACATGAAGAACACAGATAAACACATGAAGAACAGAGATAAACACATGAAGAACAGATATAAACACATGAAGAACAGAGATAAACACATGAAGAACACAGATAACCACATGAAGAACAGAGATAAACACATGAAGAACAGAGATAAACACATGAAGAACACAGATAAACACATGAAGAACAGAGATAAACACATGAAGAACACAGATAAACACATGAAGAACAGAGATAAACACATGAAGAACAGAGATAAACACATGAAGAACAGATATAAACACATGAAGAACACAGATAAACACATGAAGAACAGAGATAAACACATGAAGAACAGAGATAAACACATGAAGAACAGAGATAAACACATGAAGAACACAGATAAACACATGAAGAACAGAGATAAACACATGAAGAACACAGATAAACACATGAAGAACACAGATAAACACATGAAGAACAGAGATAAACACATGAAGAACAGAGATAAACACATGAAGAACAGAGATAAACACATGAAGAACACAGATAAACACATGAAGAACAGAGATAAACACATGAAGAACAGAGATAAACACATGAAGAACACAGATAAACACATGAAGAACAGAGATAAACACATGAAGAACACAGATAAACACATGAAGAACACAGATAAACACATGAAGAACAGAGATAAACACATGAAGAACAGAGATAAACACATGAAGAACACAGATAAACACATGAAGAACAGAGATAAACACATGAAGAACACAGATAAACACATGAAGAACAGAGATAACCACATGAAGAACACAGATAACCACATGAAGAACAGAGATAAACACATGAAGAACAGAGATAAACACATGAAGAACAGAGATAAACACATGAAGAACAGAGATAAACACATGAAGAACAGAGATAAACACATGAAGAACAGAGATAAACACATGAAGAACACAGATAAACACATGAAGAACAGAGATAAACACATGAAGAACACAGATAAACACATGAAGAACAGAGATAAACACATGAAGAACAGAGATAAACACATGAAGAACAGAGATAAACACATGAAGAACAGAGATAAACACATGAAGAACAGATATAAACACATGAAGAACACAGATAAACACATGAAGAACAGATATAAACACATGAAGAACACAGATAAACACATGAAGAACAGAGATAAACACATGAAGAACAGAGATAAACACATGAAGAACAAAGATAAACACATGAAGAACAGAGATAAACACATGAAGAACAGAGATAAACACATGAAGAACAGAGATAAACACATGAAGAACACAGATAACCACATGAAGAACAGATATAAACACATGAAGAACACAGATAAACACATGAAGAACAGAGATAAACACATGAAGAACAGAGATAAACACATGAAGAACAGAGATAAACACATGAAGAACAGAGATAAACACATGAAGAACACAGATAACCACATGAAGAACAGAGATAAACACATGAAGAACACAGATAAACACATGAAGAACACAGATAAACACATGAAGAACAGAGATAAACACATGAAGAACACAGATAAACACATGAAGAACAGAGATAAACACATGAAGAACACAGATAAACACATGAAGAACAGAGATAAACACAAGCTCCTACAGAAAGTCAGTTAACACATCTCACAATAATAAAGCTCAATTAAATCAGAGTTAAAGTTTAATTACTACAACGAACCTTCACTAGTCAAAAAGGCACATTTAAGTCTAATAGGACATTTCCTGGGACAGAAAATGAAAAAGAAGAGAGAAACGTGTTTATATGATGAAATGATAGTAGAAGGGAACATAAGTTCACATACTAAACACCCCAGTGGGTTGCATTTACAATTAATAAAAAATTTAATTTTATTAATATATCAAAATGTGATGTCAGCTCGCTGATTGGTTGTGTTAAGAATAAACCATCAGTTTATCTACTTTTGCTGCATAGTTACTGTAGACTACAGCAGATTTAAACATGATAAAAGGTTATCAGCAAGGTGAAGGAGAAGGAAAAATGCAGATGTTTCTTCACATACAAGTAACAATAAATCAGTAACACCTTACAATAAGGTTTTATTAGTTAATTACTTTAGTTAACATGAACTAAGAATGAACAATACTTCCACAGCATTTATTAATCTTAGTTCATGTTAATTTCAACATTTACTAATAAATTACTAAATTCAAACGTATTTGTTAATATTAGTGAATGCACTGTGAACTAACAACTAACAATGAACAATTGTATTTTTATTAATTAATATTAACAAAGATGAATAAATACAGTAATAAATGTATTGCTCGTGGTTAGTTCATTTTAGTTAATACATTAACTAATTTTAACAAATTGTACCTAATTGTAAAGTGTTACAGATGAATCTTCAGCAATGCCTGACATAAAAAAAAAAAAAAAAAGCCTATAAACGAAGTAAATAGTGACTACCTAGCGCTCGTCTTCACGGGAGCGGAAAACAAGCACCCACCACTCTGTTTCTGAAAGCTTTTCTATACTTACTTTAGGTTTAATGTATTTTACTTTAATGTATTTCTTTTAAGCTTTTCAAATTATTTTATCGGATTAAGCTTCACATCAAGCCTGATCTCAGTTTGCGCCTTGCTTCTCTTCAGGCCAACATACAACATCAGGAAATGTTAAACAACTCTAAGGAGAGTCTGAGGTGTAAACTGTCTGATTGATTAGAGTCTCTCTAGGCTCGGTCAGGCCTGGTCCCCGGGGCCAGCAAGAGTACCATGAGTTGAAGCTGTAATAATAGGATAATAGATTGGTCAAACGCTCCAGTGCGTATTTGTGTTAACTCTCTGGAGAGCGTCAAATGTTTATATTTACAATGTGCTTTTGCAGTGTTGAGCAATGTAGCAGCTAGCCGCTGTGTTAATCTCCATTTCCAAGTCCTCATTAACCAACGTGACACAAATAGTCCAGTCCGTTAAATTTCTTGTGGGCCGCGGAAACTTCGTGATTGGTTGTGTGGGCCGTAAGTTAGAAAAGGATGGGAACCACTGATCTAAACTATTGACACAGTGCTGATCTAAATATACTTATAATTACATTGATGTACTGACCGTGGACAGTCACAGTGAATGACTTGTAATGTATGGTGTGCGTGCTGGTGCTGATGTCAAATTCATAATCTCCAGTGTGTTCAGTTCTGATGTTCCTGATGGTCAGAGATCCAGTCAAATAGTCCAGCTGCAGTCTGTCTTTGAATCTCTCATCAGTATTAGATGTAAATGATTGTCTAGTCTTTCTATTGACTTCAGCAATAGGAGAGTTTTGATGTCCAAACCTCCACTGAATCACATCATATCTCTGTGGTTCAGTAACACCAGTGTGTAGAGTCATTGAATCTCCCACCATCACTGACACTGTCTTCACTGGAGCAGCTGACACAACTGGAGAAGAAACATAATTAATAAGACTTGAACTGAAATTATTTAGATCTTCACTGGTCCAAAACCAACATGTCAAGACTGTAAAGAGATTTTCTGGATTAGGCATCTAGAAGAGAATGGGTTTATAAAATCAAGCGAGTTACACATGCCATAACTCCTGAGTTCAGTGAATCCTAATCTACATTTACATTTATTCATTTACTGGTTCTTTTACCCAATGTGAAATAATAATAATAAGGAAAACAAAGAGATTCATCATAAAGAGGAAATAACATTAAAATTGCTAACAATACAAAGTTTCAAACATTGTCTAGAAAAGTACAAGCTAAAACAGGAATAGTGAAAAAAAGTGTAAAAATATAAAAGCAGAGTTTTTACAAAGATATAGGATTCTGTCAAGCGTTCATGGAAAAGACGGGCAATAGATATTTTTCTGAATATTGTAAGGGATTTAGCTGTCTGGGTTGCATTGGAAAGATCTGAATATTATTCTTATTATCAGGTCACTTTGGCTTAAGTAAATAGACGTTAATATAAATCAATAAAAATAGGATTGCAAAAAAAAAACAAAAAAACACCTATCATTTAAATTGTTACTTTATTCAGAGACTTTTCCTTAATACATCACTATTTTAACCCTGATAGTCTGATAAAACCACACAAATTTAGAACAAAGTTTGTCACTTGTGTTGATGCAGTGGATTGGAAAATGGTGGAATGAATATACATTTCTTGCAGACATAACCAGAATTTTAATGTGCTTTTTGTGCCACTCTTACAACCATCCTGTTCCAATCCTAATATTTCCTTTACTATTAATTAAAATAATAAAAATGAACATAAAGGCTGATTTCCACTAGGGCTGGGCAAGAAAATGTAGGTGATTCAATATTGATTCTTAAAAACCATGAATCGATATTTTTTTGTATTCAGTATTTCCGCAAACATTTAATGATCTTATTACTAGTCTTATTACATCGTCCTATTTACCTAGCATGTTGTTACAGCGTTATCCTGTCATTTATTCAGTGCTGAACATGGCGGATGCAGGGGCGGGTTCAGCTTAAAAGACGTTTTAGACAGTTGAATGAACTGTCACGTCACTTCTCCGATTGAACCAGTGCTGCATGGTCACGAAGGTTTCTCATTTCCATGCGTTTTCAAGCTTTGCCAATTTCAGCATTCAAGCAAAAGAGAACTTGTGCACACTGTGGTGGCCAGAAGGAAACATTATCCCTCACAACGCAGCACAGTCACCCGCAGCAGCACAGTCACCCCCACAGCACAGTCACCCGCAGCAGCACAGTCACCCCCGCAGCACAGTCACCCCTACAGCACAGTCACCCCCACAGCACAGTCACCCCCTCAGCACAGTCACCCGCAGCAGCACAGTCACCCCCACAGCACAGTCACCCGCAGCAGCACAGTCACCCCCACAGCACAGTCACCCGCAGCAGCACAGTCACCCCCACAGCACAGTCACCCCCACAGCACAGTCACCCGCAGCAGCAGTCACCCGCAGCAGCACAGTCACCCCCACAGCACAGTCACCCGCACCAGCACAGTCACCCGCAGCAGCACAGTCACCCGCAGCAGCACAGTCACCCCCACAGCACAGTCACCCCCACAGCACAGTCACCCGCAGCACAGTCACCCCCCCCCAGCACAGTCACCCCGCCAGCACAGTCACCCCCGCAGGACAGTCACCCCCGCAGCACTGTCACCCGCAGCACAGTCACCCCCCCAGCACAGTCACCCCCCAGCACAGTCACCCCCGCAGCACTGTCACCCGCGCAGCAGTCACCCGCGCAGCACAGTCACCCCCGCAGCACAGTCACCCGCGCAGCAGTCACCCGCGCAGCACAGTCACCCGCAGCACAGTCACCCCGCAGCACTGTCACCCGCAGCAGCACAGTCACCCCCGCAGCACAGTCACCCGCAGCACAGTCACCCGCGCAGCACTGTCACCCGCAGCAGCACAGTCACCCCCGCAGCACTGTCACCCGCGCAGCACTGTCACCCGCAGCACAGTCACCCCCGCAGCACTGTCACCCGCAGCAGCACAGTCACCCCCGTAGCACTGTCACCCGCAGCAGCACAGTCACCCCCGCAGCACTGTCACCCACATCACAGTCACCCGCAGCACAGTCACCCCCGCAGCAGCACAGTCTCCCCCGCAGCACTGTCACCCGCAGCACAGTCACCCCCGCAGCACAGTCACCCCCGCAGCACAGTCACCCGCGCAGCACTGTCACCTGCAGCACAGTCACCCCCACAGCACAGTCACCCCCGCAGCACAGTCACCCGCGCAGCACTGTCACCCACAGCACAGTCACCCCCGCAGCACAGTCACTGCCGCAGCACAGTCACCCCCGCAGCACAGTCACCCCCGCAGCACAGTCACCCGCGCAGCACTGTCACCCACAGCACAGTCACCCCCGCAGCACAGTCACCCCCGCAGCACAGTCACCGCCGCAGCACAGTCACCCGCGCAGCACTGTCACCTGCAGCACAGTCACCCCCACAGCACAGTCACCCCCGCAGCACAGTCACCCGCGCAGCACTGTCACCCACAGCACAGTCACCCCCGCAGCACAGTCACCGCCGCAGCACAGTCACCCCCGCAGCACAGTCACCCCCGCAGCACAGTCACCCCCGCAGCACAGTCACCCGCAGCAGCACAGTCACCCCCGCAGCACAGTCACCCCCGCAGCACAGTCACCCGCAGCAGCACAGTCACCCCCGCAGCACAGTCACCCCCGCAGCACAGTCACCCACAGCAGCACAGTCACCTCCGCAGCACAGTCACCTCCGCAGCACTGTCACCCGCGCAGCACTGTCACCCGCGCAGCACATTCGCCCCGCAGCACAGTCACCTCCGCAGCACTGTCACCCGCGCAGCACTGTCACCCGCGCAGCACAGTCACCCCCGCAGCACAGTCACCCGCAGCACCACGGAGAGCACCGTCAGAGGAGGACACAAAGTCGGGGCTTCACAGAGATGTTCAGGACCAAGGAAAGCTCCAACAAAGGTGTGTATCGCATCCCCTCGGACAGGGATCCGCAATTGAAGGCTGTTGGGCTAATAAGTGGCTGCTAGTGCGTGCCAGGGCCAGTCGCGTTTCCACTGTCACTTCCAGGGCTTGATCTGGGCCAACGGCCAGGGTTTTTTGTCCCGCTGAATACCTTTGTCCAAAGCGGGCCAGCTCTAGCCTGGTCCCACCAGACTCTCGTACATTTCATTTCGTTTGTACATAGAGTCTGGCACCGCTCCATTGACAAGTGTTAACTTCTTTGTAGGCGGGTACTCTATTGAAGTCTAAAACTATTGGATCTGCCCAGATTCACTCTGGATCTGCCATAACCAATCGCTAACGAATTGGTCGTGACACATGTCTTTTCCTGAACCCCGTGGCGAGGAGGGCCACAACATCATGGCCACCAACAAAACTAAGCAAAGATTGTTCTTGCTCTAATTTGATTGTTCAAGCTTTACCTTCTTCATATTCGCCTGCGTTGCCACAACGGACCGAATGGCTTCGCTCGCATCTTTCTCCGCTAACATTACTGAACTACAACTCGAAATAACACACGAGTCGACGTCAACGTCATCGTTCTCAGCCACTCCCTCTGTTCGCTGATTGGCCCGGTAAAAAATTGACCGGAGAAAACCAAAGTCTACAGCAGAATCGAAGGAGTGATGATATAGTTAGTAGACTGTGCTCAAACATGACAATCTGGGGCTCAGGTCAGGAAGCAGACAAACTGGCTAATCCGACCGTATGCTAGCTGTCTCACGTCACTGAGGTCTGTTAAATCTCATCACATAGAGACAGTAGCAATGTTCAGGGAAGAAGGAGGCGGGAACCGGCGGACAATCAAAATAAAACTTTATTTTAAATGAAATAAACACAATACCTGCCAGCAGTCCCTCGCGGAACTGCTGGCTACCCAAAATAAAATATAACTACCTGCCAGCAGCCCCTCACGGACGACTGCTGGCTACAAAAATAAAATAAAACAAAACACAAACAAAAGCAGGCCTGTTCCTCTCTCTCTCATCCACTCCGTCGCTCCCCCTTTATGCTTCCGCTCCTCCGTGAGAGATGCAAGACCGGTGTGCTTCACAGGTGCTGCTCATTAGCAATCGCACCACCGGCCTCGCGACGTTCTCTCACGTCCCTCGGCCGTCCTGCTCACCACAGAGACTCTTTCACCTAGATATCATCATATAGAGACTGTATCTGTTCCCCGAATTAGGAAATACAAAAAACTTCTTAACCCATCTAAGGGTAAAAATATTATTGTTGTTGAACAAATAAAAAACAGATATAATACAAATTAACAAATGATAAAGCTCGGGTTGCTGAATATTCAATCCCTTACTTCAAAAGCACTTAATGATGTGATTACAGACTATAACCTAGGTGTGCTGTGTTTGGCAGAATCCTGGCTGAAACCAAATCATTACGTTACTTTAAATGAGTCTCACGTCACATTCTCGCCAGTTTTTGTTCATCAAACAGAGGTTATTGGCTAATATCTTAAGCGGTCGGATTCACCCTTACTCGACCAAAAGATATTTTGATAGTCCTCATGGAATTGCATACACTTGAACTTAATTCAATCGTTTTACTTCAGTAGAGGTTTTGGCCCTATTATAGGTTTGAGTCGATCAACCATACTTCCTTATAATAGTTTGGATTGGCCAAGCCCATGAGAAATCAAGTTACACTTATCCAAAGTAACATTAAAATGAGACAAAGGTAAAACAGACGCACCCAAATTTAGGTTGATCAAGCAGTGCGTTTGCTGCCCTAAACGGAAATAACTCGTCTCTGAAAACCAAGTACACTTGACATTAATGTCAAAATATAGACCAATTTCCAGCCGACGTCACAGTTACGTCACGGCGCTAGCTGGTGGCAGAACAACGTGAAAACTGGAGGCGGCAAATACAAACCAGCACAGATTCAGCTACAAAATAAGGATCTTAAATTATTCTTCTTATTATTAAATGTCATCTTGTTGTGTTGTTGGGTGCAAGAATCAATGAAAAATGAATATGCTTTATCTGCAATTTTTTATTTCTAGAAAATATTCACCTCATTAAAATTGCACCGTAATGTCACTCTTTACGTTGTCGTCTTCATCGCGCTGGCTCGGCAGAACTGCGGATCGTACACACAAGTCTTGTACTTGACCATTCAGCACACAGTTATAGGCATCTAAAGATTTATATGCCCTCTGTTTCTCTATCAGGTAGGTGTAGAAGTCACTAAGTCAGGCCACTCAACCGGAGGTAGCTTTAACGTTAATCCTGTCAGATCCTCAATCAATGAGTGTAAGGGTCGGCCGGTTCCGTCCGTTAAAATTAACTTTTGCAAATAACAATCGCGGTCCTGGGCAGTGAGCGACCTTGCACATTAAGATAAAATCAGATTTTCTCCAGTCATTGTTAAAAACAAGCTAACAAAACTTGCAGACTTTACGTTAGTGAAGCGGCCAGAGGGATCGTTCTGCCACCACCTAAGCTCCGCCCACAGAAAAACGTCACCATGTTTACCAACTGAAAATTGGTCTATTAGTCGTCACCAATCTGAAGCAGAATTGCGGGAATATACGAATCTGATAATCTACTTGGAAAAACAATCTCAGAGTCAGTCAGAATAAAATCAAATGTTTACAATTTATTGACCAGGTAATGAAGCAATAATTCAAAATAAAAGAAAAAATTGAAAATAAAATCATCCGTTAATCATATCACAACAATTCAGAAATCAAGGAATTTGTAGAAATCTTTACCTGGCACAAAAAAATTACACACAGCGGTTGTGTGGGTAGTCAACCTGCAGACTCCCCTAACTTTTTTGCTAATTTTCCTTATAAACCCAGATAATTCAATTTGCTTACCAAATGGTGGTGTCTGTCATTATCATTAGATTTGGTCACCCAGTGAGGGGCTCACAACTGTGAGATCAGAATGGAGGGTCTGAGGGAGGGAACACCTTTAAGGGACACATCACTATTCTCATATTTTGTAACTTCTTTTAGCTTTTCATTGTGGTTAGGAGAATGAAACCATTTTACCAGGCACACTGAGACACTTTAAATGATACCAAACATGTATAGTTACTTTTTTGTACACACTTAACATATCAAAGGTTTTCAGTGAGTTTCAGGTGAGGAGAAGGGTGAGAAGGGGGATATGGTCAAAGTGGGGTGTTAAGTGTGAGTTGCACTGTGTGCTGCGTCTCGGATGTTGTGGTTACATAATTATGCAAGGGAGGGTTCAAATGTTAATTCTCAGGATAGCCTTTTGCTTTCTCGAGGGGTAGCCCAGACTTTCTGGCACCCTCCGTTATACATTAGGAAGCATGGCATTAGTTTTCATTGTTATGCTGACGATACTCAGCTCTATATTTCTTCACGCCCTGACGAAACTTACCAATTCACACAATTAACGGAATGCATAGCTTATATAAAAAACTGGATCACTCCTTGAACTGCCACCTTAACGTGGTGGAGGTGTTTGAGTACCCGAATGACCCTAGGAGCTATGTTGTCTGGGGCTATGCCCCTGGTAGGGTCTCCCAAGGCAAACAGGTCCTAGGCGACGGGTCAGACTAAGAGTGGTTCAAAATCCCTTATGATGGACAAAAATTCAAAGTCCGTGACGTCACCCGGTATGGCGCAGCCGGGGCCTCACCCTGGAGCCAGGCCCGGGGTTGGGGCTCGTATGCGAGCGCCTGGTGGCCGGGCCTCTCCCCATGGGGTCCGGCCGGCTTCAGCCCGAAGGAGTGACATGGGACCGCCTTCCCGTTGGGCTCACCACCTGCAGGAAGAGCCGTAAGGGGCCGGTGCAGAGAGGATCGGGCGGCAGTCGAAGGCGGGGACCTCAACGACCCGATCCCTGGACACGGAAACTAGCCTTAGGGACGTGGAACATCACCTTGCTGGCGGGGAAGGAGCCTGAGATAGTGCGTGAGGTTGAGAGGTTCTGACTAGAGATAGTTGGGTTCACCTCTTCGCATGGATTGGGCTCTGGAACCACAATCCTTGAAAGAGGATGGACTCTTTACCACTCTGGAGTTGCCCATGGTGAGAGGCGACGGGCTGGTGTGAGTTTGCTTATAGCCCCCCAGCTCAGCCGCCATGTGTTGGAGTTTACCCCGGTGAACGAGAGGGTCGCTTCCCTGCGCCTACGGGTCGGGGATCGGTCTCTCACTGTCGTGACGGGCCAAACGGCAGTGCAGAGTACCCCGCCTTCTTGGGGTCTCTGGGAGGAGTGCTGGAAAGTGCTCCGACTGGGGACTCCGTCGTTCTACAGGGGGACTTCAACGCTCACGTGGGCAACAACAGTGACACCTGGAGGGGCGTGATTGGGAGGAACGTCCGGTGCCTGTCGAGGCGGCAATCCCCGAACCCGGTGGTGGACACCGAAAGTAAAGGATGCCGTCAAGCTGAAGAAGGAGTCCTATTGGGCCTGGTTGGCTTGTGGGACTCCTGAGGCAGCTGACAGGTACCGGCAGGCCAAGCGGACTGCAGCCCGGGTGGTTGCGGAGGCAAAAACTCGGGCCTGGGAGGAGTTTGGTGAGGCCATGGAGAAGGACTATCGGCTGGCCTCGAAGAGATTCTGGCAAACTGTCCGGCGCCTCAGGAGAGGGAAAAAATGCCCTTCCAACGCTGTTTACAGTGGAGGTGGGCGGCTGTTGACCTCAACTGGGGATGTCGTCGGATGGTGGAAGGAATACTTCGAGGATCTCCTCAATCCCGCCGTCATGTCTTCTATTGAGGAAGCAGAGGCTGAGGGCTCAGAGGTGGACTCGTCCATCACCCTAGCTGAGGTCACCGAGGTATTCAAGAAACTCCGCGGTGGCAAGGCACCGGGGGTGGATGAGATCCGCCCTGAGTACCTCAAGTCTCTGGATGTTGTGGGGCTGTCTTGCCTGACACGCCTCTGCAGCATCGCGTGGCGGTCGGGGACAGTGCCTCTGGGATGGCAGACCGGGGTGGTGGACCCTCTTTTTAAGAAGGGGGACCGGAGGGTGTGTTCTAACTACAGGGGGATCACACTTCTCAGCCTCCCTGGGAAAGTCTTTGCCAGGGTACTGGAGAGGAGAATACGGCCAACAGTGGAACCTCGGATTCAGGAGGAACAGTGCGGTTTTCGTCCGGGCCGTGGAACACTGGACCAGCTCTATACTCTCTACAGCAGGGGTGGGGAACGTTGATCCTGGAGGGCCATTGTCTTGCAGAGTTTAGCTCCAACCCTGAAAAAAACACTCACCTGCCTGTAACTTTAGCAATCCTGAAGACCTTGATTAGCTTCAGGTGTGTTTAATTAGGGTTGGAGCTAAACTCTGCAGGACAATGGCCCTCCAGGATCAACGTTCCCCACCCCTGCTCTACAGGGTGCTGGAGGGTTCATGGGAGTTTGCCCAACCAGTCCACGTGTGCTTTGTGGATTTGGAAAAGGCATTCGACTGTGTCCCTCGCCGCGGCCTGTGGAGGGTGCTCCGGGAGTATGGGGTCCGGGGTCCTTTGCTAAAGGCTGTCCGGTCCCAGTATGACCGAAGCAGGAGCTTGGTTCGCATTGCCGGTAGTAAGTCAGACTTCTTCCCGGTGCATGTTGGACTCCGGCAGGGCTGCCCTTTGTCGCCGGTTCTGTTCATAGTTTTTATGGACAGAATTTCTAGGCGCAGCCAGGGGCCGGAGGGTGTCAGGTTTGGGGACGATTTCGTCTCTGCTTTTTGCAGATGATGTTGTCGTGTTGGCCCCTTCACACCAGGACCTTCAGCATGCACTGGGATGGTTTGCAGCCGAGTGTGAAGCGGCTGGGATGAGAATCAGCACCTCCAAATCCGAGGCCATGGTCCTCAGTCGGAAAAGGGTGGGTTGCTCACTTCAGGTTGGTGGAGAGATCCTTCCTCGAGTGGAGGAGTTTAAGTATCTTGGGGTTTTGTTCACGAGTGAGGGAAGGATGGAACGGGAGATTGACAGATGGATCGGTGCAGCTTCTGCAGTAATGCGGTCGATGTACCGGTCTGTTGTGGTGAAGGAGCTGAGCCATAAGGCAAAGCTCTCGATTTACCGGTCAATCTACGTTCCTACTCTCACCTATGGTCATGAGCTTTGGGTCATGACCGAAAGGACAAGATCCCGGATATAGGCGGCCGAAATGAGCTTTCTCCGCAGGGTGGCTGGGCGATCCCTAAGAGATAGGGTGAGAAGCTCGGTCACTCGGGAGGAGCTAAGAGTAGAGCCGCTGCTCCTCCACATCGACAGGGGTCAGCTGAGGTGGCTCGGGCATCTGTTCCGGATGCCTCCTGGATGCCTGTTCCGGGCACGTCCCACTGGGAGGAGACCCCGGGGAATACCTAGGACACACTGGAGAGACTATGTCTCCCGGCTGGCCTGGGAACGCCTCGGTGTCCCCTCGGAAGAGCTGGAGGAAGTGTCTAGGGAGAGGGAAGTCTGGGCATCTCTGCTTAGACTGCTGCCCCCGCGACCCGGCCCCGGATAAGCGGAAGATGGATGGATGAATGGATAGATCACTAGTAATTTCCTGCTACTGTACTTAATTCTGAAAAAATTTGGACAAAACATAATTACGTAATAACCTAGATGGCTGCTCTGTCAAGTTCGTTTTTGGTTAGGAACCTGGGTGTGCTCTTTGATGCCAATCTTTCATTTGAAAGTCACATGTCTAGTATCTGTAAAACCGCATTTTTTTTATCTTAAAGGTTCTCTAAGCGATCCTGGGTGACATCACTTCTTGTTGACGTTCGAACTATTGTCAAACAAAACGGAGGCTAGCTAGACCCTCCCTCCTCCTCATCCGCACACTAACCCCCCAAACCCCGCCCCCAAACCCTTCTTGTCGGTCATTGGCTGGAACAGTTTGTTATGTTTCGGGGAGCGGGTCGCCGCAGTTTGCTTTTGTTGCTGTTTGTGGAGCCTGGGCTGTCTACAGAGATCGCGTTTCTTTACAGTGTGTTCAGGGGACAGGCAGCCAGTGGATAGTGAGGAGATGTTTGCTGTATGTGACAAAAAATGTTTTGGCCTAAAAAACGCGTGACATCGCTTAGAGCACCTTTAAAAACATATCTAAATTACGTCATATGATCTCAATTAAAAATGCAGAACAATTAGTTAATGCGTTCATGACATCAAGGCTAGATAATTGTAATGCTCTGGATGGTTGCCCTGCACGTTTAATAAACTACAGCTAGTCCAAAACGCAGTCGCTAGAGTTCTTACCAGAACCAGGAAGTATGATCATATTAGCCCGGTTCTATCAACACTGCGTTGGCTCCCTATTAAACATCGTATAAATTTTAAAATATTGCTGATTACTTACAAAGCTCTAAATGGTTTAGCTTCCCAGTACTTGAGCGAGCTCTTAATGAATTATAGTCTTTCATGTCCATTGGCCAGTTGATAATACCTAGATCAACTGCAGGCGGTAGATCCTTTTCCTATTTAGCACCAAAACTTTGGAACAATCTTCCTAACATTGTCCGGGAAGCAGACACACTCTGTCATTTCAAATCTAGACTAAAAACACATCTCTTTGGCTTAACATACACAACACATTATAGACTTCTATAATTCAATGTTAGGCTGCATAGTTTAGATCAGCCGGAACCGGAACACTTCCCACAAATCCTGACGTACTTGGTACATCATAAGAAGGATGGTGTCTACGCTAATATTAGTCTCTCTGTTTATCCCGAGGTTTACCGCAATTTGCCGGATCCAGGTCATATCGAGATCTGATGAAGGACCATCACATGGACACGACGACAATGCATCCCTGAAGTGCCAGCCTCATCAGCCTTTTGAAGGCCTCATGGACACCTCAACAAACTCGTCTCCATACCGGCGTGACTCCGACCCCCAACCAGATGGAACTGGATAAATATTGTGAAAGTTCCGGCCCCCGACTGAGCCTGGGTTCTCCCAAGGTTTTTTTCTCCATTCTGTCACTGGAGTTTTGGTTCCTTGCCACTGTTGCCTTTTTCACCTTTCGTCGCCTTTGTCGCCATTGGCTTTTGGCTTGCTTAGTTGGGGACATTTATTTTTTATATTTAAAGGAACACTCCACCGTTTTTTTTAAATTGGGGTTATTCACCGTCTCCCCAACATTTAGATAGGTGGGCAAATGCATTTTTGTCTCAGTGCATGCATTGTCTTCGTCTGGCAGCGCAGCCGCTAGCTTAGCTTAGCATAATGAATGGAATCCTGTTGTCAGGTAGCATGTCGTGAGTAAAAGTGATAAAAAAAACAACAACAAAAAACGAATTGGCCTCCTTATTCACAACGCGTACAAATAGCAATGCAGAATAAAGGTGCAGTGTGTAGATTTTAGTGACATCTAGTGTTGTGGTTTGCGAATTGCAAACAGCCAGTCACTCACGGCTTATCCCTCCCTTTGCAAACACGAATGAGAAGCTACGGTGCAAACGTAGGACAAAAGATGTCGTCGTCTGAGACAGCAGAGAGTAGCAAGTCAAGCAATGCTGGAGAAACAACAGCAGGATCAATAAATGAAGAGCTACATGAAACAGTCGCATACGACTGTAATACATTACTGTACTGTAATCCTTTACTGTTTTAATGTTTTACGGTCAATAATACTAATCAGCTGATTGTCTCATGAACGTAACCAGCACATTTCTCCCTAGCAAACCCATAACACAGTGAGGGAGAATAACCACATGAAACTATCCAACTACATATTTTTTCAAAAAGGGTAGTAAAAGTTTAGCTGGCTAATATGAGCTGTTATGCTGTAGGCTAACGTTACTGTTTTACGGTCAATAGTACTAATCAGCTGATTGTCTCATGAATGTAACCAGCACGTTTATCCTCATATAGCAAAGCCATAACACAGCGAGGGAGAAGAACTAAGTTACATGAAACAATCCAACGACATATTTTACACCACTGACAAGGGAAAAGTCACTTCTCACGGTGTCTATAGCTAATATTATCAAACAACAGTTTTCATTTGCATCGCTAAAGTTGGAATACCTTTCCTGTCTAGCAGAAAACAGGCAACTTCGGCGTCACTTTGAAAACATTTTCCCCTCATTAGACCCTTCCACACTGAAAGCCACACCGATGTTTACCCATGATTTCTGCCTGCTTCAGAGGGCGCAGAGATGTCACGCAACACCTGAAATAAAGCTTGCCACAAAGAACGGCAAAAGTGAAACATTTGAATTGTTTATTAATAAACTTGTGTAGCAGAGTTCATCCAGCGTTCGGCAGGACGTGAGAAGGAATTGGGCAGGAATTGACCTAAAACAAACTCTGAAAAATATTGGTACAACCCTTTTGTTCTGGTCTGGGTATTTAAGGCTAGGTAACAGAGCAGTCGGGGGGAACCTGTAACCAGGAAAACCCCCATACAGTGCTGTGTCAGTGTTTTCCCGGTGGAAAGCACTCACACACTACTGTGTGTCTCTGTCAGTAATGCATTGCTTACACTCACACACTACTGTGTGTCTCTGTCAGGAATGCATTGCTTACACTCACACACTACTGTGTGTCTCTGTCAGGAATGCATTGCTTACTTTTAGAATCATCTTTGAGTAATTGATGTCATGTATTTATTATTTCTGAATTGGCTGTTAATTGCTTGTGTAATTGGCATGATAAATTTTTACCTGACAAATAAATGTTACATCTTGATTTATTCTGAAGTATTCTGAAATCATTATTTTAGTAGATTATGAGGAGGCTGGTGCTACCGCAGCTCTGTGTCCAGGATAGGTCAAACTAAAGGCGCATATGAATGGAGCAGTAGGCACGTCATCTGAAGACCTTTTGATTTCTGTATTAGGGGTGGGCGCTATACCGGTATGAACGTGAATACCGGTATTATGTTGTGCCATGATATGGATTTTGCGATACCGAGGATACCGTATTCATAAATTCAAATTTTGCAGTTATATTGTTTTGTTCAATTTGGTACTCTTTACAACTGTTAACACTAATGACGATACAGAATCGAATACGCTGTTTAAGGAAATGGCTGATTTGGCGCTTCATACGCGTGAAGTTGCTGAGGCGATTAACCGCTGTCCTGTGACGCGTTCAATGAAGGACCGTAACGTAGAACACATCGCTAGTGCTGAGCGGCTGTTCATAAAGGATGCATCTTTTGCGGTGGAATGGGAAATAACAAGGTAATGAGACGCAAGTTTGACTTTTAACTTGAGCGCAGCATTTTTAGAATGCCGTTTCATTTGCGAGACGCGGGTGCAACACCAAAACGAGTTCGTCAAGCACAAACAAACGTTAAAGTTCTAGGCTACTGTATGTTTGAGATGTCATGTTTTCATGAAGGTTGAAAGGCTGAAAGCTGCTATTATTATCTTTGTTTTTACAAAACATTTACTGCTAATAATATTATCCACGTGGAGACATTTCCCCGCAATGTAACGTTAGGCTATGAATAACAGGACACGACACACACATAAGCATGCGCATACACACGACACACATATAAGCGCGCGCATACACACACACTGGTCCACTATCTTTGTGGGGACTCTCCATAGACGTAATGGGTTTTATACTGTACAAACTGTAGGCCTTTATTCTGTCTCCTTACACTAATGAATTAGTTTGTATGAACATTTTCATTGTTTTTTTTCTTGTATACTTTTAAGTTCTATTTATTTGGTGCTTTGTTCAATCTCAAACCATTATTTTATTTTTATTATTAAGATGTCTGCACAAGAGTTAACTGTAATCTGTGCAAACATTAAACTTAAATTAAACGTCTCGCTTTGGTCTACACTGGAAGTGTTCTGCTCGCTCTGCTAAAGCTAAACTATTTACTAAAGCTGAAACTAAATAAAATAAAAACTATATAGAAATGTGTTTGCAAAATAAAAACTAACAAAACCATTAATGAAACTAGCTAAAACTAAACTGAAATTTAAAGCAAAATTGAAAACGATATTAAAATAAAAACTAATTTAAAAAAGCAAAACTATAACAACAGATATTCCCGGAGACAGAGCACACCCGAAGACGGCTCTCACTCAGAAATCAATAAAGTCTTCATTCGCTGCCGGTTCTCATTATGACAAGACGAGCAAAAAGTGGAAAGACATAACAAGTGCATTCAGGCCTACCTCATGTTGCACGTTTGCACTTAAAAAAAAAAAAAAAAAAAAAAAAACATTTCAGGTCTATGTCGAATGAAATGCCTCACCTTTTTCTAGTTATCTATTGTTAAAATACATATCTTGCCTGTAATTTAACTAAGGTGTACTAAAATGTGATTCCAATTTTTTTTTTCTCATATCGCGATATAATATTGATATCGTCCAGACAGTGAAAAATATCGTGATATGAATTTTTGCTCATATCGCCCACCCCTATTCTGTATATGACTGAATTGGCAAGTTGTATGGAAGTGGCTAAATAAACTACAGTTTTTTGTATGAGTGAGCAATAGGCAGCCGACTTAAGAGGTATTAGCAAACCCTGCACCCTCTGACCAAGATCAGACTGGCAATACTGTGTCGGTGAGATCCACGTAAACCTGAAGCGTGTGACTCTGTGCGCCATTGGGTCCCTTAATGAATGAATAATTGATAGTAGGCTATGGGATACTCAGAATAATCAAAGATCTAAATTAAATCATAATCAATATTTATGATTATTTTCTAATAAGAAACACAATCTAAATTGGATTATCAGTCAAAATTGGACTCAGATGAAGCATAGAGCTAAAGTAATATTGAAACTAAATTCTAATAAATTAAGTGAACTTCACTGGAGCGCTGAAAAGACATACACGCATTATCCCTTCGCCCAGGCCGTTGGATTCCGTCTTTGGACCAATGGGTGGTCCTTACACAAGTCTATCTTGCTGTGAGACCCACAGGCACATTAGCCGCGTTTCCACTGTCGGGCCAGGGCTAACAGCGAGCCGAGCTGGGCCAGTGGCCTCAGGCCTTAAGCACCGGGCTTGCGTTTCCACTGCCGGGCCAGTAGCCCCGCAGCGCTGCCCTAAACCCCGCCCCTAACACGCCTTTCTGGATCAAACGTCATACAACCCAACCCATTTCAGCGGGTATTATGAATTTATTTTATTTTTTTAAGTTAGGAAGATAGCTTGTGTATATTAACTCACCGGCCGTGGCTGCAATAGTGTCCCGACTTGTCTCGCGAGTCGCCACTAACAGAGGGGCGGTGACCCAGCACACCATCCATTAAGTCGAACCATGGAAAGTTCCTTCTCTGGGCTCCGCTTTGTCCATTGTGCGTTTTAATCGCCTGTACAATACTGCGCCCGCAACTTTTTTATTTTTTCACGAACTTGAAGCGTTGCTCGCTGAATTCTTAGCTTAGAAAGTTCAGCATCGATGTATTTTATAACGTCCTCGTTTCTGCTCACGCCGTCAAATTGACGTTTTCAACTGCTTTCTTCTGCCCAACTGTTCAGAAGAGCTTTGGTATCTTCGACAGACCAGTACAGGCGATTCTCCATTTCGAGCAGCGATTATTTTGCGCGATATAAAAAAAGTTAAATGTGCATCTTGCCGCAGACCATAACTTTCCCAAACACCGATAAACTCCGTCTTTTACCTTGCCCACGCCTCTAGCCTGAGCTGGCCCGCTTTGGCCCAAGGTATTCGACAGGCCAGAAATCCTGGCCGTTGGCCCAAAGTAAGCCCCGATCAAGCCCTGGAAGTGACAGTGGAAACACGACTGGCCCTGGCACGCACTAGCACGGCTTGGCCCGGCAGTGGAAACGCGGCTATTGGTATAAGTTTGGGATCGCCAAAATTTTAGATTTCTCTAATTCATAAAAGTAAGTTTGACCAGAGTTTGTGTGGGGAGAAGAATTTAAGGTTTGTAGTGTAGCAGTCCTTCAGCAGCAATGTTAGCATTTCGTCCTTCAATAATCTTAACCCAAAGTTCTGTCTGGGTGACAGAACTTTATACATGAAGACAAAAGGGCTACATACAAAGGAAAACTGTTAGGACCTCCCACAGGAGATTGATGTAGACTGCAATACTCCTAGCAATGTTTCTTTTTCATTCACACCCATCAGTTTCTATTGTCTTAAGTCTGTATGGGCCCACACCTTCACAGACACAGAGTGAGTTGACTGCATCTGAGGCAGACACAATGTAAATCCATCTGACTAAAGATGACTGAAAATACACATAATCTTTCACTTTCAACTAGTGACTGAACAAATGTAATCAAGTTACCACAGAATTTAAACAATCTGTAATCTTTTGTTTTTCCAAATAACAGTTTTAATTTGGAAATGGAATGCTTAATAAACAATAAAAGGCAAATTGCCAGTAAAATTGTCAATTTTTAACAATTAAAATTTCAGAGAATTATAATGATAAATAATTTAATCCAATTATTAAGAAACAAACAAACAAAAAAACTTACTGAGATTGAATGTCTTTGATGAAGATCCTTCAGTCCTGCTGATATCAAGTGTAAAGGGTCCAGAGTCTGTGATTCTGATCTTCATGATTTTGAGAACTCCAGTCTGATTGTCCAGCTGCAGTCTGTCTTTGAATGCTCCATCAGTTTGAACCTTTACTGAGATCTTACTGGACCCTCTATTGATTCTAGCAATAGAAACATCTCTGAACTTCCATTCAATCATTTCATTGCTCTGTATTATTGTATCAGTGTTTAGAGTGACTGAATCTCCCTCCATCACAAATACTGACTCCACATCATCACCAAACACACCTGAAAAACATACAGAAATAGTCAGAGATGAAACTTAAGATCATTCAGTCTTGCCTAATAAAGCTCATACTTGCTGCAGCCTGCAGTCCACATTAAGTTGGAGTCTACTTTAAAGTGCCCCTATTATGCTATTTTAAAGTTTCCTAATGTTGTTTTGGAGTCTCCTACAACAGGTTAACACGCATCAAAGGTCAAAAAACTGTTTTATTTTCTAATAATATACATTTGCTCATCACCACATTTTCAATGATTCTCAAACGAGGCGTCAGATCAATCAATCTCTCTAAATCTCCCCTTTTCACAAGCTATTCTGCTCTGATTGGCCAGAGAGCTCCGTCTATTGTGATTGGTTTACCGTGTATATGGTTTACCGCGTATAGCGCGCGTGTCGAAAATAAAAACGCCCATTACCGCCATAACGTCAGCTCTGCGTGTCCCGAGGCTTCCTACACCGTAAACTAAACACAGTAACGAACAATGATGACGATTTTACCATATCAATCCTAGCGTGAGTCCAATGATGAAATATTTTCACGGAGCACAGGACGAGGAAGTGTAAAGGACAGCGTCATGAAGGGCAGGATTATTGTCAGGTTGAATCACGCGAGTTGATTGACAGCTGTACAGCGAATAAAAGAGCGTTGAGATCATAACTGACGCAAATCAGGAAGAGGAGAGACAGAGCTCACTGTAGCTGTGTCCCAATGTGAAGGCTGCATCTTCCGAAGGCAGTATTTGAAGGCCGATTGCGTCACAGCGGCGCGACGAAGAATGTTCAAATTCAAAGGCTGCACCCTTCGAAGGCCGCATTTGAAGGACGATTGCGTCACCACGGCGCGATGAAGGCTGTCCCAATACGAGCGGGAGTAACATTTGAACTGCACTTTTTTATTTTCAACTGTTTATTTGATCCTCCATCCTAGATCTCAGTCACCTGAACAAAGCGCTTATGACGTGCCCGTTCAGAATGCTGACAACCAAACAAATCGTCGCGCAGATTCGCCCAGGGGGTTGTTTTTTCTCAGTGGAAATATGCTTTTTTTTCACATTCAGATAACACCCCATCACAGACCATTCTTTATATTCACCTTCGAGGGGCAGGCTTATCAGTACACAGTCCTACCATTCGGTCTATCTCTAGCACCCCTTACGTTTACGAAGTGCATGAACGCAGCCCTCACCCCCCTGAGACAACGGGGAGTGCGAATGTTGAATTACCTCGACGATTGGCTGGTTATAGCCCAATCGGAGGCGCAGTTAATAACTCACAGATCCTGGCTCCTCCTAAAAGCTTTCCTCCCATACATAACAGGTCACCACGTCTTGGTCCGGTCGGACAACATGTCAGTGGTTTCCTATATAAATCGCCATGGTGGGCTCAGGTCGAGCAACCTGCACACCATGGCCGAACACCTCTTGCTATGGGCTCAGCAACACCTATGCTCGCTGAGAGCAGCCCACGTGCCAGGCATTCTGAAGCAGGGTGCGGATATGCTATCCAGAGTCAATGTCCTCCTGGGGGAATGGTCTCTTCACCCGCAAACGATTCAGCTGATATTGAGCATCTTCGGCGAGGCAGAGGTCGACCTCCTTGCCACAGAAACCAACGCTCATTGCCAAGCATTTTTCTCCAAAGACAGGGACGCGCTGGCCCAGAACCAGTGGCCAAGGCGCCCACTGTATGCCTTCCCTCCGGTCACGATGCTACCTCAAGGTCACCGAACAGATCAGGGAGAGCAAGTGTGCATTGCTCTTGTAACACAGTCTCATCCCAAGACGTCATATGACTGACGCTTTTGACCATACGTCAACATCCAACATTTTAGGGTACCCTTTAACGTCAGTTAGATGACGATCCTACGGCGTCATCTAACTGACGCGGGTAGGTTTAGGTCTGGGGTAGGGTTAGGATTAGATAGCGTCATCTAACTGACGTTAAAGGGTACCCTAAAACGTCGGATGTTGACGTATGGTCAAAAGCGTCAGTCAAATGACGTCTTGGGATGAGACTGGGCTGGCTCTTGATAGCCCCTCTCTGGAGGAACTAGAACAAGTCTATTTAATGTTGTGGTCGATAGTGTCAAATAGCACTAAGATCGAGTAACACTAATAGAGAGATATAACCACGATCGGATCATAAGAGCAAATCTTGTGTGACTCATGAGAGCTGACTCAGTACTATCATATGGTTTAAATATGGCAACAGGCTTCAGGTGTAAATGAGTATGTGTCTCCCTTGTGATGCGATTGACTTAAACTCATCTTAATACCAGGTGAAAACAGGAGTACTGTAAGAGTGCACCAGGCTGAATAATGCAAGGATGTTAGATCTCTGCCAAAAGTGTGTCTGATTTGTTCAGTTAACATGAAGCTTACAAAAGTTGTATCATAAATAAGCGCTAAGAAGACCCAGAATCTGCTGTCAGGAGCAGATCCGGGAAGTTCGAATAGCCTATTTGAATATACTGCCAACTTCACTGAACTCCTTGAGTTAAGCACTGACCGCATTTCTTTATATTGGAGTCCAAGTTCAAACACTATGAAACGCTCCATTAACGTACGGAGCTCTGAAGCACTGCCAGCGGGACATTAAACAGGAAGTGTCTGTCCGAGCTCACAACAGATTTTGCGTGGGAACGCAAATAACTTTGCGAGGGAGCACAAAAGATTTGAAAAAAAAAAAAAAAAATCTCCCATCCAGGCGGGGCATGTTGTCACACGTTATCACACAGCGTTACAATGAGCCCCTATTAGAACTATGCTATTCTATTCTGTACTTTTATGAATTCTATTGAGAAAACATGAATAAAGACGAGTCAATGTGTTTTTATTATTATAATTATTATAAAACAATTATGTTTTGAACTTTGCTGTACAGTGTTTTGCTGTACAGCAGTGTTTTGCAATGTGTTTGTTGTTAAACTTGTCAAAAAATTACTATATTGTAAAATTACTTTATTTCTTTATACATTATTTTATACGAACACGTTACTTCGGTAATTGTATTTTATTGACAAAATATTTTAGTTTGTCTTGAATATATATATTTTTTATTATCAGATCAGAAAACATTTTAAGCTGTCTTCTTGTTACAATGTACCACAACTATATTTTGCATGTTGTTACATTTCACTTCCACTCATTTGGGGTAAATCCAGAAAAAAAGTATTCATTGTATTAAAAAAATAAAAAAACTAGATAAATGTATTATTTATTTATTTACAGAGTATTTATACTCTGAAGTGGATTTACTGTTATGTGGCAGAAGGATGAACCCAATTGCAGACAGCAAATAATACAAACAGGGGTTTATTGATGACAAAAACAGAAAACAAAACCCTCGATGGGGCAAAACAAGACAGGATACACTAGACTAAGACAATAAACTAACAACTAAGACAGGAACAAATATTTCTCTTAAACAAGACTTCCAACAAATTACTCAGCTAGATGCACACAACGTATGTCACTTACATCAAACAATGAACCGACACAGGACAGCAAACACAAGGGGATTATAAAGGGAACACTAATGACAAGGACAGGTGAAACTGACTAGACAATAATGACGAGACGGGATAACAAGGGGGCGGGGTGATGTAACGAGACAACACAAGCCCATGGCCAAACAATTGGCCATGCGCTTGTACACAAAACATTGGTTCTGTCATGATCCTGCCACAAGACTAGGAATAATCAATAACATGATGGCAGAATCATGACATTTACACAAACTAAGAAAGTCAAAAAGTGTTAGGTTGTGCCACGCTCTCCCTACCATTATTCGCATGAACACTAAACTTTGGGTTGCGGAGAGTTTAGGTTACGGAGAGTTGTGAGATTATGGTTTTCTAACACCTACTCCCGTGTAATGGAAATCATTATGAACATCAGCTATGCTAATTATTTCCCATCTGCCTTTCTGCTGTTATCTCGGGACGCTTGTCCCGAGAAAAATGGCGTTCGTAGGCTCCAGTTTGGTATCCTGCCTCTCACGGGGATTTCGGATGCCCCAACGCCTGTGATGAGAAGGCCAACGCCTGTGAAGAGACGACTCAACGCCTGCGAAGAGACGACTCAACGCCGGCGATATGTTATCCCCTAAATATTACATGATTAACTAAATGTATTTTTTCCAGGTACTCTCTGATATGGACTTACTGTAAAGCTTCTTTAAAACCCTATGATTGTTAGCCAGAGGAGAACTGGCCCCTGACTAGCCTGGGTTCTCCCAAGGTTTTTTTCTCCATCCAATCTGATGGAGTTTTGGTTCCTTGCCACTGTCGCCTTGCTTTTGGCTTGCTTAGTTGGGGATATTTAATATTCAACAATATTATTGAACTGTGTTGTACTACTTTCATGTTATCACTGTGAAGCTGCTTTGATGCAATCTGTATTGTGAAAAGCGCTATATAAATAAATGTGACTTGACTTGACTTAAACTCTGGTAATAATAAAAGTTTTGATTAAAAAAATTAAACGAAAAGCGAATTTTCGGTTTTGGAAGAGAGAAACCGAAAGTGCAACTAATTTATGCTACAAACAAAAACAAAAACACACACACAAAAACACTTACCAGTCAAGAATAACAGCAAAAGAATGAGTGTAAGTGCGCTCTTCATACTGATGTAGAGTTGAGTGGTTGTTGATGATGTGTAGAGCTGTGTCCTCGTTCTCGGAGTGTTCTTCAGCGCTCCGCTTCTGAGCCGCACAACGAAACAGAGATATTATTATATGAGACGACGAACAGAGACAAAACCCGACTTAGAAACATTTACACTTTTAAATATTTACCAGAGTATTAACTTGATCATTTAAATTATCCTTAAAGAGCCATGTCTTTATTGGTTATTGCTTTCAATAACCGCAAAGCGCAATCCTGTATCCAAAATGGCAGAATCTTCCGTTTTGAACCAAATACCTGAGCACAGTATACCTGTCAAACAGTCAAAGCAGTCTACATGCTCAAACAAAATGCATAAAATACATTTGGTTCGTATACGTCACGGCGCCGCCAAGTGGACTAAAGAAAAGCTGCCTGCATATTTTGAGGTTTTACAAACCGCCGTACGATTTAAACCTGATTTTTACCTTTCATAGGTAAGACTGAACAGTTGTTTTTGGTCGTACTTGTTCAGTATAGGCTAACATTATGTTGACAGCTTTGGCCACCAAAGTCAAACTATATAGCTCTATAACGGTGTTTAGTTATTAAACTGAGACTTAGATAATAGAAAGTTCACATGATTCTTATGAAGTCTGAGCTTATATTATAGCTTATATTATGAACTAATGTAAAGTGAGTCTTCAGGTAAATGTAGTGATCAGACAGAGGACTGACAGCACAGAATTTCAGATAGAGCTAAACCGACTCATATCTGCATGTGTTTGGATTGCTTGACATCTAATGATGGCTCATTTATATATTTTCCACATTTTAGCCAGTGGAACCAGGACAACACAAGGCAGAAGAAAGGCAGACTTTTTTTTCTGCATTTCCTCTTCTGCCTATTACACCACTTATAGCCTACGTTTATATTATTGTACTATTCACAACTGACTAGTTTATTTACTATTTTTATTTGACTGACTATATTATTTTACAATTTATACTATATATACTATTTCTTCAGTTATTTCATTACTTCTATGTCATACTCATACTTAATATACTCAATATAGCCTTGTATTTTAAGGCTAATAATAATACTACTGTATATTTTGCTGTAATTGCTGCTGTTTGTAGTTTGTATAGCTTATTGTTGTTTTGATTTAAGTTTCGTTTTTGTTTGTCTTTAACTGAGATTCATAGACATACTTTCGTTGTAGAGTGGGGCACAAAACGAAACTTAGTGTATTTACTAGTTGCCATATCAACACTGTTAAGAGAAAAACCTGTGCCAAAATTTACAAATCTTTGGAAGATATCACTGAATATTTATTTAACCATAGCAAAAGTAATTTTTTTACTTGAGTTAATTTTGCATCTATGTTTTTTGTTTTTATTTAAAATTAGACAAATCTGATATTCTTTTAATCTTAGTTATTTAACAGTTGAGAGAGTTCTTTTAATGCTGATCTAACCAGCAGAAAACACTTGCATGTTGTCACACTGCGTTACAATGAGCCCCTATTAGAACTATGCTAATCTATTCTATTATGAATTCTATTGAGAAAACATGAATAAAGACTGGTACTCGATGTTCAGAAATGATTTATTATTATTACTTTTTGTACTGTGTTGTATAGCTGTTTGTTTTCAAATGAATTTTATTTTTATTTTTCATTATTAAAAAATAATGCTGTTAAAGCTGGTATGTCATGTTACAATGTGCCCCTCACATGTTACAACACCTATACGTGTACGATGTTCTGGTGCTGAGATATGGCTTATTTATATTGTTCAGGTGGTTGCTAGGGTGTTGCTAGGGTGTTCTGGGTGGTTGCTATGGTGTTGCTAGGGTGTTCTGGGTGGTTGCTATGATGTTGCTAGGGTGTTCTGGGTGGTTGCTATGGTGTTGCTAGTCGGTTGCTAGGGTGTTCTGGGTGGTTGCTGTGGTGTTGCTAGGCATTTACTAAGGTATTCTGGGTGGTTGATAGGCGGTTGCTGGGGTAGTCTGGGTGGTTGCTAGGGCATTGCTAGGCAGTTGCTAGTTGTTGTTGCTGTTCTGGGTGGGCCCCTATAGGGCCCTTGGCGCGAGTCCACGAGGGCGCATTGAGAGGTATTTTTGGGACAGACTCGATCGAGCCTTATCCCTCTCCATACGAAGCCGAATAAATTGAAAGGTCATCTGATCAGTCCCTTCATTAGATAAAAATCACAAATATCATATACAAATATTATACTACTATTTAGCATCGATCGAGAACAGGATTTATTTGCTTTTCCCACATCTTATCTCCATGTCAGCTACACAGCCTGCTTTTACAGTTCTATATTTTGATATTGTGTATGCAACCTGGGCATTAGACAATACATGCTTATTTATTTATATGATGTATTGTACATAATAATACATAATGTTCCATTTGAACTAAGAGTACAATTTTAACACATAATGAAAATGTGCGTGAGTTTCAGATGAATACAGGTTTAAATATTCATACCACGTTTACATATGACTCAGTAAAGCCCTGACATTCGGTTCTATTCATTTAATGAATCATAATACGATAGTATTATTCAGCGCGCTATTATTAGCCTATGTTTGAGACATCAAACACTGGTCGATGACCATAATGTTTGTATATACCGTAGGTAATAACTGGTAAAATGTACACCTAGGTCATAAAAACCGTAATGAAACTTACACTTAAATATTTTCTTCTCAGCCAATTGTCCAATTGTCAATTGTTCGTGAGCAAATCTCCTCCCATCCGTTGTCTGATTGGCCTTTCGCAAGGATTCCTGGGTAGTTAAAGTGTGTGAGCCTGCATCTATGCGGGCTTCGTGGTAGACCGCTTCAATGGTACAAAGGGGGCGCTGCTGAGCACACTTCAGAGCGTTAAAATGATGAATGGGACGGCCTACATGAAGTGTGCCATTTGGGACAGGGCCACTAACGGCGAGAAGGTGGTAGTCTGCAGTTGCACACACAATTCACGGGAAGGGAAATAAATTCTAAACAGATACACGTCAGTGCCCACTCATTCGTAAATAGTAAGAATTCCCACTTTCCTCACTCAGGACAAATAGAGCGCATTGGTTGATATCGTAGGCCTCTAGCTGCCAGGAATCAATCAAGATGGTTACCACTGCGTGGAGTCATACATCCATAGGTTCACAGGCACGGAGACAGTCGGGCTTTTCGCGTTTCGGGCGTCTGTCGCGGTAAAGGAGCGCCCCAGAGAGGGCTGCCTGTTGGCTTTTATTCAGTGGATCTGCCAATCGCTCTATACCGCTGGCTCATGAGTAATATTGGACACACCTGTGAACAGAGAAGACTTGCAGATACACATGCACACCTGATAGACATTAACCCACCCTCACAGGTTGTCAAACAGTCAGTATTCCCCTCCCCTTACATATGTCAAGTCACCTTTATTTATAGCGCTTCAAAGCAGCTTTACAAATATTACAGGAAAATAATGCAACACAGTTTGTAGAAAATTGCGTCACAGTCCAGCTTAAGTATAGGTTCAGTGATGGTTCATTTTTGTTGTAAAAAAGTTCATTTATATAGCTGCTCTGGAGAAAACCGTGATGTCATTATCCAGCTCAGTTCAGTTCTCATATAATGGTGTCAATTCAGCCAGATCAATAATATTGTTGAATATTAAATAAAATGTCTCCAACTAAGCAAGCCAAAAGCCAAAGGCGATAAAAGGCTACAAATACGACAGTGGCAAACTCCATCAGTGACAGAATGGCTGAAAAAACCTTGTGAGAAACCAGACTCAGTTCTCCTCTGGCCAACAAACGAACAGTGTATGATTATGATTCAGGCAGCATTACAGGTCAGAACTCAGATTGGATCAGAATATTCAGAATATTATCCAGTTCCATCTAGTTGAAGACCGGAGTCATCATGTGTGTATGGAGACGGGTTTGTTGAGGATCAGTGCCGATGGCTGTCGTGTCGATGAGGCTTTCACAGGGGAGAGTCTAGTTGACACAATCTATACTGACACTTCAGGGAAGCGTTGTGGTCGTGTCCAGGCACGAGTCAACCATCTGATCTATGGTCTATAGTTAACCTCGGAATAAACAGAAAGACTAACATAAGCGTATGCCATTCTTCTTATGATAGCCTATAGTACATCAGGGGCCAGTTGCATAGCCATTATGTTAAGACAGTGTCTTAAGAACTAGTATGACCAACTAACAGTTAGCTAGGGGTAATCATTCTTACTGTTCGGTATCAAATTAGGCCAATGTACGTTTTTATGTAACCAACTTTAAAAAGTTATGAACAGTATTGAAGAAAAGAATTTGATGACTAACTTGTAAGACTAGTCTTAGCAGTTTATGCAACTCGCCCCAGGTGTTTTTGGCAGTGTTCCCAGTACCGGCTGACCTAGTTTATGCAGCCTAATAATCATTTAACTGATTTGAATAATAGAAATGTATAATGTTCAATGTGTATGCCAGGTTAAAGAGTTTTTAGTCTAGATTTAATCTGACAGACTGTGTCTGCTTCCCGGACAATGTTAGGAAGACTGTTACAATGTTTAGGTGCTAAATAGAAAAAGGATCTACCGCCAGCAGTTGATTTTCGATATTCTAGGTATTATCAACTGGCTGGAATTTTGAGATCGCAATAGACGTGAAGGACTAATGCGTTAAGAGCTGTACTGGGGAGCTAAACCATTTAGTGCTTTGTAAGTAATCAGCAATATTTAAACATATATACAATGTTTAATAGGGAGCCAATGCAGTGTTGACAGAACCAGGCTAATTTTCATAGTTTAAAATTTCATAATATTTCCTGGTTCTGGTAAGAACTCTAGCGGCTGCAATTTGGACCAGCTGTAGTTTATGTATTAAACATGCAGAGCAACCACCCAGTAGAGCATTACTAACTGTTCCGCATTTGTCATTGAGAGCATATGACGTAATTGAGATTTTTAGGATTTTTAAAAGATGGAAGAATGCGGTTTTACAGATACTAGAAACTTGAAATTGGCTTTCAAATGAAAGATTGGTATGAAAGAGCACACCCAGGTTCCTCCACGTACTTCCTAATGTCGGGTAAATATTTTTCCTCTTTGTTCTAGAGCATTTTATGTTTTGTATTGATTATCTTTGAATTGATTATGAAATACATTTACCTGACATAATAAATTGTTATATTTGATAATTCTAACTGACTTTGACATTATTTTCATTGGAGTAAAAAGCAATAGTCAAACATCGCTCACATTTAATGATGCACAGATAATATTAAAACCTTTTCATTTATGGAGTCAGATGAAAGAACGAGTTAATACATTATGAGAAAATGTATTGCATTTAATCAAAAATACTTTTCCGTGAGAAAAGACAGTAACACGTGATGACCTTCCCTGCTGGTCGGATGCCGGACTTGGGCCGATCGAGCGCGAGTTTACATGAGGGAGACTTGCTAGGGCTGCCATGCCTGAGGAAGAAAGATGTCCAGTTGACAATATACAGGTCCTTCTCAAAAAAATTAGCATATTTTGATAAAGTTCATTATTTTTTTCTATAATGTAATGATAAAAATTAAACTTTCATATATTTTAGATTCATTGCACACCAACTGAAATATTTCAGGTCTTTTATTGTTTTAATACTGATGATTTTGTCATACAGCTCATGAAAACCCAAAATTCCTGTCTCAAAAAATTAGCATATTTCATCCGACCAATAAACGAAGTGTTTTTAATACAAAAAAAAGTCAACCTTCAAATAATTATGTTCAGTTATGCACTCAATACTTGGTCGGGAATCCTTTTGCAGAAATGACTGCTTCAATGCGGCGTGGCATGGAGGCAATCAGCCTGTGGCACTGCTGAGGTGTTATGGAGGCCCAGGATGCTTCGATAGCGGCCTTAAGCTCATCCAGAGTGTTGGGTCTTGCGTCTCTCAACTTTCTCTTCACAATATCCCACAGATTCTCTATGGGGTTCAGGTCAGGAGAGTTGGCAGGCCAATTGAGCACAGTAATACCATGGTCAGTAAACCATTTACCAGTGGTTTTGGCACTGTGAGCAGGTGCCAGGTCGTGCTGAAAAATGAAATCTTCATCTCCATAAAGCTTTTCAGCAGATGGAAGCATAAAGTGCTCCAAAATCTCCTGATAGCTAGCTGCATTGACCCTGCCCTTGATAAAACACAGTGCACTAACACCAGCAGCTGACATGGCACCCCAGACCATCACTGACTGTGGGTACTTGACACTGGACTTCAGGCATTTTGGCATTTCCTTCTATCCAGTCTTCCTCCAGACTCTGGCACCTTGATTTCCAAATGACATGCAAAACTGAGCAACAGTCCAGTGCTGCTTCTCTGTAGCCCAGGTCAGGCGCTTCTGCCGCTGTTTCTGGTTCAAAAGTGGCTTGACCTGGGGAATGCGGCACCTGTAGCCCATTTCCTGCACACGCCTGTGCACGGTGGCTCTGGATGTTTCTACTCCAGACTCAGGCCACTGCTTCCGCAGGTCCCCCAAGGCTGGAATCGGTCCTTCTCCACAATCTTCCTCAGGGTCCAGTCACCTCTTCTCGTTGTGCAGCGTTTTTTGCCACACTTTTTCCTTCCCACAGACTTCCCACTGAGGTGCCTTGATACAGCACTCTGGGAACAGCCTATTTGTTCAGAAATTTCTTTCTGTGTCTTACCCTCTTGCTTGAGGGTGTCAATGATGGCCTTCTGGACAGCAGTCAGGTCGGCAGTCTTACCCATGATTGCGGTTTTGAGTAATGAAACAGGCTGGGAGTTTTTAAAAGCCTCAGGAATCATTTGCAGGTGTTTAGAGTTAATTAGTTGATTCAGATGATTAGGTTATTAGCTCGTTTAGAGACCCTTTTCATGATATGCTAATTTTTTGAGACAGGAATTTGGGGTTTTCATGAGCTGTATGCCAAAATCATCAGTATTAAAACAATAAAAGACCTGAAATATTTCAGTTGGTGTGCAATGAATCTAAAATATATGAAAGTTTAATTTTTATCATTAAATTATGGAAAATAATGAACTTTATCACAATATGCTAATTTTTTGAGAAGGACCTGTGCTTGGTTAAAGAGAAATTTTCTTAATAGTTGTATTTCTCCTTCTTTTCTCTCTGATCACCATTATTTTTCAATATCTGTGTAAATGCAGCCGGGTTTTGAATTTATTTGGAAATATGTACTTTTATTTTGACATGACTAAAAAACTGGAAGTAGCGCCAGTAGCTCCGTGAGCTACACACACAGACCAAAGTGCTCCGGTAGCGGTGATGTTGCCTGCTTGTTTGTTTCTTTATTATTACTAAAGATTGCTACTTGCTTCTTAGTGTTTGCTACAACTGTGTGTAAGTTGATGAATCATATTTTTTGACTGAAGATTGCTTCTGGGAAATGACTCTGCCGTTAATTGAGAAGCAGGCCAAAGTGGTCAGTATTACTTTGTATTCTTTATTAGCATCAGCTACACTGCTAAGCCATGCTATTTATGTAATGTTTGCAATATTTGATGTTGTCTTTTATTTTGTCTACCCGGACATTTAGTTCTACGGTGTTAATAAACATCTGTAAAGGGAACCGGAGTCTCGCATTCAATCAATGGGCGGCACAATCTGTCTCTGTTGTATCTTCTAAAATCTATAAATCACAGGGGCATTTCAATAATAGACTTTTACAAGATCACAATTCTGGTAATCTTGGAGAGAAGAGAGAAATAGATTCCAGTCATTGTGATGGACCATGGGGTGTAGTTCTTTTTTTTCTCCAGTAGCTGTCTCTAGGTAACACTATTTGTCTCCTCAGGTTAATTGGTGTGAAACAGGTGTGGAGAATTGACGGTGATTAGCCATGCTGCTCATAAGAAGCTGGAGGAGCTGCTCATTGATCTTGCTGTTTGGTTGTCATGCTAACTTTCTCACCTTCTCCAGTCCAAGGCTTGATGTTGCTGTTTTTGTATCTTTATATTTTATCTTATACTTTATTGTAGTTATGTTTGTTTTCCTGATTAAATACACATTTGTGCAAATTTGATTACGTTGTGTGGCCTCTCCATTCATGTTGCTACTCCTTGAGCCAAGGTGTCGTAACAGTCATTAAGTCAATTGTGGGATATTGGCAAAGTCCATATAAAGATCTTTTGCCAACAATATACTGCACAAAGTATCGGAAGCCTAAAAGAAGAAATGAAGATTATTGAACAAAGCATCCTTGAACAAAGCGTCAGAAATGTTCGTGATGACTTCACTTCTGTTGAAAAAATCTGTTGGAAGAAAGAGGAAAATTTGCTTTCTTATGAACTAGATTTTCCCAACTTAATGAAATGGACATTCCCACCACTTTTTTTTGGACTTGGAAAAAAAGCCAAGGGAGCAAAAACAATTTCATCTATTGAAACTTCCAAATGGCCGAGTGACAACTGATCAACATGAGATTCGGTCTCGTGCTATTTCTTTTTATAAGGACTTGTATTGTTCTGACCAGTGTGATGACTCAACAACAGACCAATTTTTACAGGATATGCCAAACATTTCAGAGGACGAAAGGATAAAGCTTGACAATCCGTTAACCTTCTCTGAGGTTTCACAGGCTGTTCAGGAGTTGAGCCTCGGGAAGTCTCCTGGGTTGGATGGACTTTCAGTGGAATTTTACAAATCCTTTTGGAAACTAATGGGCCAAGATTTGTATGATGTCCTTTTGGGATACATTAATGGAGGGACTCTGCCTTTAAGTTGCCGGAGAGCAATGTTAACATTGATCCCCAAAAAAGGAGACCTTGGATGCCTAAAAAACTGGAGACCAGTTTCACTGTTATGTGTTGATTTTAAAATCTTGTCGAAAACATTGACTAACAAACTCAAACAACATATGGCAACCATAATCCATGTGGATCAAACGTTTTGCATCTCTAAACGGTCAATTTTTGACAATTTATTCTTGGTTAGAGACATTACTATTGCAAAAAGACACAAGTTGGACATTGGCTAGCTTTCTTTGGACCAGAAGGCTTTCGACCGAGTAGACCACCACTACATGTTTAAGACTCGGGAAGCTTTTGGATTTGGTCCATACTTTGTGTATTAAGCTGCTGTACAGTGATATAGTATGCTTAAGATTAATGGATCTTTGACTAGATCTTTTTCAGTAACCAGAGGCATAAGGCAAGGTTGTCCCCTATCAGGCCTTCTACTGTATATGCGATGTCTATAGAGCCGCTTTAAATTATGCTGAGGAAACAGTTATGTGGTGTATCTCTTACTGATTCCCCTGAAATTGCCCCCATTAAACTTACTGCTTATGCGGATGATGTAACGATAGTTATAAAAAAATCTGAGGATATTAACAGGTTAACTTCATCTGCTTGCATTATTTGGGAAAAAATACATATTTTTTGCTGGGTGATTGGCAAATTTTTGTACCTCCAAAATTGCCAGAACAGTGTAAATGGGGCAGGGATGGATTCAAAATGCGTGGAGTTTACTTTGGGAATGATCAATATGAAAAGAAGAATTTGGAGGGATTAGTTGATCGTGTTAATGGTAGACTTCAGAGATGGAGATGGTTACTTTCGCAGGATTCTTTTAGAGGAAGATGCTTGGTCATAATTAATAACATAATTGCCTCAATGTTGGGGCATAAGTTTACTGTTCTAGACCCTCCTAAAGACTTGCTTAAAAGTGTTCAAAAAGCATTGGTTATTTTTTTCTGGGATGGATGTCATTGGCTTCCTCAAGGAGTCCTTTAACTTCCAGTGGCAGAGGGAGGTCAAGGGCTTATACATCTGGAGTCAAAGATCTTGGCAATGAGGATGCAAACATTGCAAAACAGAAACTATTTGTAGCGCCCCCTAGTGCTAACCAATACCAGAATAGGGCAACTAACATCTACCTAGGTCCGGGATGTGGTCTGCCTTGAGTGACTCACAAAAGTTAGTATTGAGTTGAACAGTCGACAGTTGTATTGCCTCAGGGAACACAACATTAAACACAGCGCTGTAATGTACAAAGAATGAAAATAAAACAAAAAAAGAGCTCTTTCAATAATAAAATAAAAGAAAATGCCTGTGTGAGCTGACACTTCAGCTCAATGCTCCTTTAAGTTGAGGAGTATGAAATTGAGTTCAGAGTTCAGTTCCTGGCCATTTTGCGTTTGTGTATAAAGTCTACTACTACCCGGGTAGAGTTAATAGCGTAAATGTATTCTTATCTGTATCCTGTCTGAACGAAGCTAGTCCGGTGTCCTCGGTGGCTGGTCCCACGGTTGGCCACACCGTTCTTACAACCATCCACCGTCACTCTGGGCTGGGCTCGCCATTTTTGATTCGTCTATTTCTCTCGTGGTAGTCAAGATAAAAAAAATAATAAAAAAAAAACGGAGTTTCAAACAGCAACAACCCAACAAAGCCTGCTCCTCTCGTGCTCACAGTTGATGCTCTACTAATGAAGGAGTTTATCAGTGTAAATACACGGATATAATCAAAGTTTCACACTATTATGTTGTGTTTCATAGCAGCAATTGTTCACAGCTTACACACAGTTTCAGGACGTTTCAGGAAGAGATCTACAAGGACGTGAAGACTGCAAGTAGCGCTCTCAATCCTGATACTGTCTGTTTATAATGCTCTAGTATATTGCGCTCTCTGGTGGGACTTCGTCGAGTTTTCCTTCGGGTGAAAAGGTTTTAGGTTCTATTTTGGACTTTTTTGGCGACGAGGATTTCTTCTCCTGTGGCTCGGCATATGTATGGTCCGCCATTAAAAATAACAGTGTAATGCAGCCTTTTAAACTGGCCGGGGCCGTGACAATCGCCTCTCACTGCTCTGCTCCTCCGTTTCTGCTGCTTTCAGTTACGTGACGCTGGCTCTGAACGAAAACGCGTTGGCCTAGTACTTTTTGTCCCTCTCTACTATTATAGTTTTTCAAAATGGCGGAACTACATGGAAGCCTCCGTGGACCTACCCGTCCCATGTATATAAAGATAATAAATTATTTGTTTAGGAGGATAAGTCAGATAATTGGCAGAGGTATTTGTACACCATTGAGGACATATTTATGAATAAAAATATTGATCTTAGATAATGAAATACCTAAAAAAGTACACATTGTCCCTTTAAAGACAGGAAGCCACAGTATCTGTGTGTGGCTGAGAGGGCAAACAGTCTTTTGACCGTGTGGTGGTGTGCCGTATGGACGAGCCATTTGTTACCATATAAGAGACTACTATAGTTTAATTGTTAGTTTTATTTACCTCAAGTTTTGTGTAACATTCTATCTACACCAATAACAATAAATGGTCATTGGACAAACTGGACAAGTGCATCTATACAACTGCACGCGTCAAGCTATTTCCAGCTCAGCCAACTATAGTAGCAAATAGGGAACAAAGGTCTCCAAGGAAAAGGCTACTACAATACAAATAAGCTTTCCTTCGATTCCTCAGTCCTCCTTTTCTTCCCTTGCAGCCTTCCCTTGCATCCTACAGGGGGTGGAGCTGAGACACGAGGAAAGGAATAAGACAAATAAGAAATGAGAAGCTCCCATGGTTCTTACCATAGATCCACATGCTTTTAAATGGTTATTAAGAGTTATTTTTCATTAAATGTACAACAAAGCATAGACACATCGCTGTGTGGACATTGCTTATTTGTTTTACCACCTTGCCCTGGCTTATAAAAAAGCCACTACAACTCTTTACAAAATAATGGTTAAACAAAATTACTTTTGATACCTATACAGAGCATGAGAATTTCAGCATCTGGGTGAAAGCTAAATTGGATACAGACGTCAACAATGGATCTCTACTTTATTTAAAAAAACAGCAAAACTTTTAATTTGCTGCTAAATGTAGTTAAAAAGCTAACCAGCAGGCAGCGCTAATTTTATGCCAGTAACAGAGCATTGCTGAACACACATTCAAAATAAACTAAATGTGTAAAAAAGTTAATTAATTGGAAGATTCATTTGAAAAGGGCGGCTGGTGAAAGAACCTAACTTTAATCTATATGGTCATTCATTACCAACTGACAGCCAGTTTGTTGTGTAAATGTAAACATGTTCTGGCTAAAGGAATAGTCTTTTTCTTAATTTTTCTTAATTTATTTTCTATTTGTTTGTTCCTTGAATTCAGTTGGTTACATTAATACCTTACAGGTGGAAAAATATCAGATATGGTTTTATATGAATTCAATTTTACATCACAAAATGCAGCAAATTTAATAGGGGTGTGAAGATATTTTTATACAAACTGTGGGATATACTGTATATGATTCATCTGTGAGAGTCTGATGATGATGATGATGATGTCTGTTCTTTATTCTTTTGTTCAACTTTTCAGGATGTGATGTCATACACCACAATGAAAACAGCAGCCACACCCACAAAAGCAGAGATGACCAATCGGGACACAGTTTCAAGAACATTACAACAGAATGTACAATCTGAGGAAATAAAAGAAAAACATGAAATAGAACAGTGAATTTCAACAAGATGAATATTTCATCTGAGAGGGACATAAGGAACACCTTAAATACTCTGAAACTGCACTTATATATCATTGAAGGTGAAGTCTGTGATTTCGGCTCACAATGCAATTTCTAAATTCATTACTGTTCAATCAAGTTTCCTAAACACTCTCCTTGATTTACTTTGGCTGGAAAAAATTCACACCTGTCACAAAGTCTAGGTATGGTGTAGATAGAAGAGGACAAGGATGAAGAGTTAACAACAGACTTTATTAAAAAGAAAGATTATTATAACCAAACTTAGTTCCCTTTCAAGAACAGTCACTTCGTATTGCGTAGCTATACGCAGTGGGGAAACTCTTTTCCTCAGATTATTGAAGCTTTTATCTAAAACGCATTGCAGCTGCAAAGCGAGCACAGTGAGTGACGGCTCACTCATTGGCTGTGCTGCAGCAACTGCACATCCAATGGCGAAGGCGCCACAGAGCCTATAAAGGGAACCCAAATTCAACATTATAGCAGATTTTCTCTACTTCAGCGACAACTTTTGTCTCTGTGTCCTCCGGATAAATTTGAAGCTATCGCCATGGTAACAAGCCTTTTTCACACAGCGGACTGCGCTTCACTCACCTGGAAGCCGCTCTCTCCTGTTGCCGTTCTCCAGTGGCCATCCGGCGATCAACCATATATCCTTTCGAACACTGTTACGTTATACAGTCTGAAAGAGTTGGTTCAAATCCATTGCTCGACATGCGCCACCTGCCCACGCTGAAACTGCTTTTTCTGCTGGCGGCTGCTCTCTCTGCGAGGGCATGCCTGTATCGGTGCTGCGGACATGGCTAGCTCTCTCTCAAGATGGCGACGCCTCTCCTCCCACTCTTCCTTTTCCCGCGCTACTTCAACCAAAGAGGAAGAAGCTTCTCAGCCAGCGGCAGCCTGAAGGCATGGATGCAACGTCAAGCAAGCCCTCGCCGGCCATGATCCCCCAGGTCATCAAACGGGTCAGGGAACTGGGATGCCCAGTCCTCCTAGTGGCCCCCCTCTGGAAGTCCAGACCGTGGTTTCCAGAGCTGATTCAGATGGTGGACAAAGTCCCATGGCCTGTCCGACTGAGGAGAGATCTCCTCACGCAGGCGAAAGGGATGATCTGGCACCCTCGTCCCGACTTATGGGTCCTACATGCATGGCCCCTCAACGGGTACCTGGGGACCTCCCTGTGAAGTTCATGAACACGATTACTGAAGCTAGAGCCCCATCTACCAGGCGTCTCTATGCCCTGAAATAGTCAGTGTTCTCCGGCTGGTGCTCGGTTAGACACTTTGAACCTCAGTCATGTGAGGTATCAGTGATTCTCTCCTTCCTACAAGAGTTGTTAGACGCGGGCCGTTCCCCGTCCACGCTCAAAGTATATGTGGCAGCCATAGCAGCTTATCATGCTCCGGTGGCTGGCCAATTGCTAGGAAGAAATGACTTGGTCATACGGTTCCTTAAGGGTCGAGGAGGATGAACCCTCCCAGGCCTCCTTCTGTACCATCTTGGGACCTCTCCACGGTCCTTGGGGCCCTGAAGGGTCTTCCATTTGAGCCGCTTCAGTCGGTTGATCTTAAACCACTTTTGCTAAAGACTGCTCTCCTGCTGGCACTGGCATCTATCAAGCGAATGGGAGAACTGCAGGCGCTCTCTGTGAGCCCCTCATGTTTGGAGTTTGCAATAGGTGACTCCAAAGTTACTCTCAAACCCAGACATGGCTATGTCCCTAAGGTGCTCTTAACACCGTTTAGAGCACAGGTTATTACACTATTAGCTCTTCCCCCTGCCGATGAGGATGGGGAGGCTAATCTACTTTGCCCTGTTAGAGCTTTGAAGGTCTATTTGGAGAGCTCTGCGTCCTATAGACAGTCAGAACAGCTCTTTGTCTGCTTCGGCGGCTGATCCGAAGGATCTCCAGTCACAAAGCAGAGGCTGTCCAGATTGATAGTGGATGCTATCTCCTTGGCATACACCTCAGTGGGTCAGGTTCGCCCTATAGGCGCTAGAGCCCATTCAACTAGTGGTATGGCCTCGTCATGGGCATGGTCCTCTGGGTTTCCTATTCAGGATATTTGTGCGGTGGCCGGTTGGTCCTCGCCCTCCACATTTGTGAGGTTCTATAATATGGAGGTACCTACCCTGCAGGCGAAGGTCCTTTCTGTATGATTAGGCTTGACAGGGTCCAGTCTTATCTATGTGTCAGGTCACTGTTCATAAGCACACTATCCCTTGCTATAAACCAGCTTTGGCTGTTTTTGTCCATATAATCAGACCCGAGGGTATCCGGTCTATTAGTATATTAATTTTGGGGCATGAGCTTAGTGACATCACTATATATATATTATTTAGACCTGACGGTGTCCTTATCATATAATATGAATTCTGGCTTGTTTCTGTGAGCCCAGGGGTCCTGGGTTTTCAGTAGCAGCCAGTTACTTATGGTGTGGCGTTTTACATTGCGTCCCCACTGTGTATAACTACGCAATACGAAGTGACCGTTCTCGAAAGGGAACGTACTCGGTTACTATCGTAACCTCAGTTCCCTGAGTATTGCATAGCCTGCCGTCAGGGCCGTCGCTAGTGGGGTGAAAGGTGGTGACAATTATAGGGGCCCCCGCTGCCCAGGGGGCCCCACAAAATCCAGCAGTTATACTATTTAGGCCCCTGTAGTATGAATAATTCTAATATTTATATTAGTTGTATGCCTGAAATTTAAATGAAAACCACAAAAACGTGCAATTTGGGTAAATATTTTTCCAAATATCTGCTTCTCTTACCTCCATAAAAATGGTTTAGTCCGACCTAAAGTATTTATTAATTATTCAGTCAGAGTCAGTGACAAACATCAGATGGACCCAATAAAATTGTAAGTCCCACCCCAGCTCGTGAACAGAACCAATCAGAGTTGAGGCGGCAGCCTGAAGTTAACGATGAACTTGGTGGAAGAGCAGGAGACTGACTGACTGAAAAATGTCGGGGGAAAGAAAACATAAATCAGGGAACCAGAAATGCCAGGAAAAGACGGAGAGGGAGGCAAGGAGAGTGGTTGTATCCCAGTCGATCAAGACGTTCTTAAAGACCGGTTATATATTGTTATTTCGCTGGGAATTAGAAAACTTCCGTCTACAGTCTGCCGTGTACAGTCATTTTTTTATTATCGGTGCGCGCCACAATCGACCGAATGATTACATGGTCTAAATTCCTGTCTTTTTACACTATTGTAACTAGAGTTTTAAAAAAAATTACACGAGTCACGACACATTGCATTATGCATCTGACCTGCCGGCTGATGATATTTAAAACATCGAGAAAACACAGGCAGAAAACATGAATACAACACACTGCACTTGGATGAATAAATGTATTCGCTTTATTTAATAATATTACCAGTTCCATATTATCTTTATTAAAAAATAAGACAATGAATGGTTTTATTTTTTTTATTAGACTGCATTCTTGTCAATTTCTAAATGTTTACTTTTTGATTTATGAATTATAACAGACTGATGGGGAAAAAAATTATTACTTTTTAAAAATTGGTTTTATTATTATTTAACAATTTCTTGCTTTTTTGTTAGTTTGTATTAGGCTAGTTGTAATTTTTATATAAACATTTAACTTTTAAAATAAAGGTTTTACAACAACATCACCATCTTCTGTTATGTGGGCCTCCATGTTCATCTATTGTACAGTATATGATATTGGTGGAGGGTGGTGGGGGCCCACATCAATATTTTTTCAGGGGGCCCCGAATCCTCTAGCTACGGCCCTGCCTGCCGTACTGTAACATGGCAAGTTGTCGCTTCAGTCGATTTAAACCTCCTATAATGGCGAATTTGGGTTCCCTTTATAGGCTCGGTTTCTATACGATAGTAACCGAGTACGTTCTTGCGTTAATGACAACCTACAGTGAGAACTACAAACCCAGGCAGATGAATACACAGGCAAACTAGGATTATTATTGACACACAGCATGGAGAGAATGACTAATCATATCAGTAACCATAGTGACAAACTCAGGCAGGAAACTAGAACATTAACTAGAAACTAGAAATTAATACATGATGATTAACTAACTATATTCTTCTATGTACATTTCTGAAATGCACTTTCTGTAAAGCTGCTTTGAAACAATATGTATTGTGAAAAGCGCTATACAAATAAATTTGAATTGAATTGAATTGAATAGAACAAATTTGACTGAATACTTAACAGAAACAAACTAAAAGTCCATTAAAATCAAACTAAGACAAAAATAACAGATTATTGTATGTATGTATGTATTACAACACCATTGTATGTACCAATGAAAGGAACCTCAAACATACAGAGCACAGACACAGTTTAATACTTTTACAAACTATTAGTTATAACGTATTAATTTCATTGTAATTTATCATTTATCATAATAGTATTTTAATATTATTGGGAGGGAAAAACAAATCGCCTTCATGTAAATGAAAGCATCTCAACACTAGAAAAGTCAAGATAAGTTGACAATAAAATTATGTTAAAGTTGCTTAAAGGGATTTTAGAATAGAATTTCTCAAAACCCACATCCATTAACAAAACTGTTAAAAATACAGCACTGATGTAAGTATAAGCAGAAGATCAGTGTTTGGGAACAGATCACCTCAGTAAATACATGCCATATATGTGTCACCAGTGAACATAGTAATATCACATACCTGGACATGTGTGACAGAGCTCAGTGTTGTTGAGATGTGTGGTCTGGTTGCTGATGGAGTTGTTCAGCACACAGCTGTAGGAATCATCCAGACACTCCAGATGTAAAGAGAGGCTTCTGTTGAGATCACACACACGGATGCTGGACAATACACTGATTCCTTTGTACCAGGAGAGAGTCACATGACTCACATTCAACACTGAACACACCAGTGAACATGATGATGAGGATGATGATGAATTTTGTGGGGATTCACTGATAATAACCGGAACAGGCAGACGAGCTGGAAAACATAAAAGAATAGAAAGAAATATGAAAACAATGTGGCTTCAACCAGTTGAGGCCATGCATGACCTACTGTAAATTACACAATGCAAAGAACCATATGAATGTAGGGGCAGATCTTCAGTAACACCATGAGAGAATTGAACCCGCAATCTTGATTAAGAGCACAGGTCCATCCGCTGACTGAGCAACACTTCCAACAACTTCTTTGCATTGCCATTGCAAGTGGCATACAAAGTAGAGAAAATGCATGGGTTACTTTCAATGCTCCAAAGCATTGACTAATTTAAATTCTGACTATTTTTTTTGTTGTTGTTGTTGCCTGGAATCAGAATGATGTTGAAAACCAAAACTGTCCAGTCAGTTTTGTGAGGCTTGGAGCCACTTCTGTGATATATAATATACAGTATATGTGTGTAAAATAGAGTGAGCTGTAATTCTCTACTCACCATAGACAGTAACAGTGAATGTGGTCTTGCTTCCTCTGATGGTCACTTCATAAAGTCCAGAGTCTGTTATACTGGTGTTCATGATGGTCAGAGATCCAGTTTGATGATCCAGCTTCAGTCTGTCTCTGAATCTCCTATCAGTGCTGTTAGATATGTGGATCTCATCAAGCTCTCGATTGATTTGAGCTAATAGCGGCCCCTTAGTTCCAAACCTCCACTGAATCACATCATCATCCTTTATTTCAGTAACACCAGTGTTTAGAGTGACTGAATCTCCCTCCATCACTGACTTCACTGCATCACCACCAAACACACCTGAAGATCAAACCGTTTCCAATTTAGTTACCCTTTTCCCAATTTAAGTTGGTTTACTAAAGCTGTATTTAAAGTTTGAAGTTGTTTTAAAGTGACTACAGAATTTGGAACAATAGAAAGACTGACATGGCAAAACAACAGATAAAAATTGAAGTCTGGAAAATAAATGGCAGTATGCAAAATACCTGAATTTACACATCTTCATATATTGTATTTTAAGTTTTGGTCCACACAAATAACATGCATCTTTTCAATCACTTACCAACCAGACAGCAACAGCAGAAACTGCAAAAAGTAAATGTGTGATACATTTTCTTTAACAGTTCAGTGGTCTGAAAGTGGTCTCACCCTGTGAGAGCCTGTAGACAGTAAAGTTGTGCAGACTGAATTAGACCACGCCCCATATCTTCAGCCACACTCTCTCTCTTCTAAACCCCGCCCCCAAGGCCTGTCGATCCAAAATGATTGACAGGTAAAACAGCTTTCATGTTTTAAACCTCCTACACAAAGACATTTGTCAGGACTCCATGTCAATGGTATCTGGATAGCAGGTTTTTATGTTATTTCAAAGAAAATAATAAAAGCTTTTGTTTCTGGAAGGAAATCATATTCTGCCGTCGTATCAGTTGGCAGATCACTTTCTGCACTCCGGTCAGTATTTACAGTCACATTGACAAATTTAATAAAACTTTAATTTCATCTCATATAGTGCAAATCTGGGGTTCACGAGAGCAAATTAAGTCAACTTTTATTATATTTTTTTATACATAAGCTTTTATACTTTCTTGTAATGATGGAGACAAATCAGACACAAGTATTTGTTATATTTAACAAATCTTTAAAACCACTTAACAACTATAACAAGGTGCCAATGTGTCTATGATCCTATATTATGTGTGTCTGTGATAAATATAATATAATTAATTAAATATATATATATATATATATATATATATATATATATATATATATATATATATATACAGGTGCTGGTCATATAATTAGAATATCATCAAAAAGTTGATTTATTTCAGTAATTCCATTCAAAAAGTGAAACTTGGATATTATATTCATTCATTAAACACAGACTGATATATTTCAAATGTTTATTTCATTTAATTGTGATGATTAAAACTGACAACTAATGAAAATCCCAAATTCAGTATCTCCTATGGGGTATAGTGAAGAGGAAGATGCGATACGCCAGACCCAACATCAGATCAGATCAGATATGGATGGGAGACCTCCTGAGAAAAACCAGGTTGCTGCTGGAAGAGGTGTTAGTGAGGCCAGCAGGGGGCGCTCACCCTGTGGTCTGTGTGGGTCCTAATGCCCTAGTATAGTGACGGGGACACTATAAGAGCACCGTCCTTCGGATGAGACGTTAAACCGAGGTCCTGACTCTCTGTGGTCATTAAAAATCCCAGGATGTCCTTCGAAAAAGAGTAGGGGTGTAACCCCGGCATCTTGACCAAATTTGCCCAGTGGCCTCTGTCCATCATTGAATCCCCATATACTGATTGGCTTCATCACTGTCTCCTCTCCACCAGTAAGCTGGTGTGTGTTGGGCTTTCTGGCGCAATATGGCTGCCGTCGCATCATCCAGGTGGAGCTGCACATTGGTGGTGGTTGAGGAGATTCCCCCTTCCATGTAAAGCGCTTTGAGTGCCGAGAAAAGCGCATACCTAGAGATTGGCTTGGGGAACTTTCCATAAGATCATCTCTCAATGCAAATCAAACCTATTAGGTGAACTGAAATAAAACCATGCCAATCTCTAGGTATGGTGAAGGGTTTGTGATGATGTGGGGCTATTTTAATTCCAAAGGCCAAGGGAACTTTATCAGGATGCATAGTATCCTGGATCCATGAAATAACTGGCCTTTAAAAATAAAAATTGGCCTGCCTTTATATACGGCCTGCTGCTTAGGGCCCCGCCGCCACTAGGGGACCCCCAAACTATGCTCCAACATAGACCCTGACCGTGACCTGTAACTCGACGTACATTCACATCACATGTTAGCGCAGCGGTAGAGTTACTCAAGGGACACTGCACTTGTCACTTTTCACAAAAAATGTATTATTTGCATTTGCTTTAAATTGTTGCCGGTTAAAAATTTCATTTGCGTGCTGTTCTGACATGCATTTTTTTTTCTGTGTGCATACACACAGAGCGCGCACTCTAAAAACCTGTCAAACAGTGCCCGATAAACAGTGGACTTTATCTAAATTGCGTCTGATTGTGCAAATACTTACATAAACACAGTTGGTCATGTCTAAAGTGAAAGTAATCAGTTGCTTCTGTTCTGTCACTTTGTTAGAAGCAGGACAGCAGCCGTACATGGATAGTTAAAGGAGTTCACCCAAACATGATTACTTACTCAATCTCCGTGTATCAATTTCTTTCTTCTGCTGAACACAAAAGAAGATATATTTTGAAGAATGTGTGTAAGCAAACAGTTGCAGTTCCCCATTGACTTCCATATAGGAAGAAAAAAATACTATGGAAATCAATGGGGTCTATCAACTGTTTGGTTACACACATTCTTCAAAATATCTTCTTTTGCGTTCAGCAGAAGAAAGAAATTGATACATGGAGAGTGAGTAAATAATAACAGAATTGTGCAGCCGTGCACGAGCGCAAAACCCCCTGTCGGTGATTGGTTGGAAGTTGGAACACTATTTATTTTTGTTTTGAGTGGTTGGTGAAACCACTTGTTTTTGTGTGCAGATCTCAGAGCCTAGGCTGCCTAAAGAGACGCGTTTTTTTGACGGTCTGCTTATGGGGCGGGCAGCTAGCGGATCGTTAGGAAAGATTAGATGAATGTGATCATTTATGTTTGGGCCTTTTTTGGACCTGAAATCGCTGATACAATCTTTAAAGGCGAACTTGGCAACAATTTCAACTTAATAAAACCGTTTAGAAATCATTTGAATGGTTCAATAACCTGTTCTGGAGAGAATGGTGACTTTCCCCGCTCCCCCCAGCGGAAAACCAACCTTGCAACATCGGGACTAACGTCCCGGTAAGTTGGAAATAGGAAGTCTCGTGAGAAGCGAGAACGAGCGAGAAAAGCGAACTGCTTTACGGCAATTCGACATAATTCTATGATACTGTGTATGATGTATTACCCACCTCGGTGGAGATAAAGTTGGCCGGCTCCAATAATAACAAATGCACATGAGCAACGGTAGAAAGCGGGAGGAAGGTGCCGCAAGTGAGAAAGATGAGAAAACAGCGACAACATAAGTGAAAATCAGCGAAGAAATGGCTAGAGTTGCCAAGTTCCCCTTTAAAGTGCAAAATAAGACCTGGCCACTCTTGTGAGTTTGCTACTGTTACAGTTTGAAACCGTATAAGGGTAAAAGCATGCCAGGCAGACATTGATGTTATCAACACAGCTACAGCTAATAAAATTAACAATGGGTCTGTTTTGTAGTCTGCAAACAATCAAGCATTGACAATAGTCAATCATATTGGCGGCACCATGGGCACCAAAATATGTTAACATTTCAAACATGCTAGTTTTACAATATTTGAAACTGCTACGGCAGCAGGGAAGATAATGGGCTATTTGCTTTTGACGGTGTAGAGATGGTGTTATGATGCCCGGGATAGCCTGTGATGATTATAATGTGTGTGTAATCCTGAGTTTATCCTGATGGAAATATAAAGAAGCCTTAAACTCCACCAATCTTTTGGAAACGGGGTTGTTTTAACCACAAACAGCTCAATTTGAATGATTATAGCTCCATTTCAAGGGTGCTGCAAACTGCATATATCTGCAAAATTAATCAGATTCAGTTACCGTCCGAGTGTAAAGCCTAACGTGATATGTAGTAGCGAGATCGTTCTACGATTGATCAGCTCAATGTGGCCGTTATCTGATTGTCTTGAGGAAACGGTGGGTGGAGTCCACTTATATGTGGATTTGTCTCCACGTCGAAGCTAGAAGTGTTTCAAAATCCACAGATGCGTGAGGGGATTTACAAATGCACAAGAGGAGATTCACAAATGCGTGCAGTGATTTACAAATGCACAGAAAGGGGTTCACAAATAAATGCCTGGCAGAGTTGTGTTTGCGACATAAAACACATTTGTAAATATTTTTTTTATTTGCAAATCTCATTTTCTGAGATCTCAAATCCCATAAACAATTTGTGAATATTATCAAAAACGCATACAGTTTGGATTGACTGTACGATTATGTTCTGGGCAAGAACAATAATTACCGGAAAGCCTTAGCATTCAAGTATGTTGCCAATAATAATCAGAAAAGCCAAAGTAACAAGGATGTTGCTGATACCCGGTTAAACAAGCAATGATGATAAAAGGAAAAGTTGACTTGTTTGCATTGAAGACACTTTCGGAGAGTGAACATTAGCCAAATGATGAGGATGCTGCTTTTTCTGTATTTCCGGCTTCTTGTCTGTATCTTTCTCTTAAGGCCAACATTAGCAAAACTCTTAGAAATGTTGTGGGCAAAGAAGAGTCCATTGTCAGTAATGCAGTGATGCACGAGCAACGCTTACTTGGAGGTCAGTTACAAACCAAGGAGTTTACATAAGTCAATGCGGCAAATTCGCATATTTAAGGTTCAACAAACTTGCATCCAATGCAAATTCTGCTTGGATTTTTATTGAGATGACTATTTTTTTTGTCTGTAGACTTTCACTGTTAGCTCCTGGGTAACGTGATGATAGTGCTAATAATACTGAATAGACTGTATATATAGGGATGCTGTGATAGACGTGGATCAGCTGATGCAAGTTTGACCGAGGTGACCTGCCAAAATTAACACTCTACACTTGAATACTTTTGTGGGGAAAGAGTTAAAAAATGTCAGGCAAAAAAGGCATTCAAGTCAACCAAGAGGCCGAATGGCACGTGCTTCAGCACCACTTGGTACATGTGGCTCCCCCTAACACTCTCAACCACAAGTCAAGACTAAACCAGTTCCCTATAAGTAGATGATGTACAATCTCTGCCTCTAGAAGCTCACAATCTAGAATCGAGGAGCTTTCCTGACCCACCAGCTGACATATCAACATGCTGTGCAAATGAGCGATGGAAAACTGCCATAAACAAAGGCAGCAGACCTACTATTAAAAACCCTTTCTCTTCTTTTCTGCATTTCACCTCTAGCTCTTTTATTAAACTTTTATTGTACTAAACCTGACATTATTACATACTATTAATATTGACAATTTGTATCTTTGTATGTTTTCTTTCAGAGTGTTAAACAGGAGGATGAGGTGATATACACAGGTGTCGTCACCAGACGTTAATTAAACTCTGTGAGGCTTTTTCCTCATTATTGATGTTCTTATCAATAGGGTTTTCATGCACACCAGAAAGCCGGTATTGCAACCAAACTGTTTAAGATTCGAAAGCATTGCTCACATGCACTGTATTAGTAGCAGCTTATGGCAATGCAAAAGCATTATCTGCGTTCTTACTGTGTTCTGAAGAGTGCATGTGTGTGAGATAACTAAAGTAACACAGGGGTTTGGTTAAAGCTGATTGCTGATATCAGCCATTGTGTACGCAGGTTAAGAGCATGACATTTACACCGCATTTCATAACGCTGCAATAAACCAATTTCTTAAGTGCATGTAAACTCTGAACATTCATTTTACTTTTTCTCAAATATGGTTTTAGTTGTTGTGTGTAATTTGAGTTTTTTTTAGTTTTTGTAAAAAAAAAAGTTTCTGTTTATTGTAATCCTGCATGTTTACATGTGTTTCAGTTATAGTAAAGGTTAAAAGCTCAAAGAATTACATAGAGATAGTTGAGCATCATGGGACATTAACCAGATTGTATTCAAGAGTTTCTAGCTTTGAACATTTACTTTAGATTAGTCTATAGTTTCCTCTGAGCTCTTAAAACCCTCATGTGGATTCTCAACAAGCCCAAAACTCATCCACATGGAACAGACATATATTATACATGGACTGAATTTCGCACACAATTTGGGGCAAAGTTACATAGATAGCCTGATAATCTACCTTTACAAGATGCCCTACTGGGACTGATGTTAAAGCTCACACGGGAACGGCTCAAATATTTGTTCACAAGTATTTATTTTAAGCAAGGTATCTTTCAGTTTTACTCTGTGTATGTCCAGGAAATCCTAGCTGACTTTAAACAGCCATTTTACATGATTTAGCAGCACATTCTCAATGCATTCAGATCAAAAGGCAACGATTAATATACATAAATCTGCAGAACAACAGTGCACGTTTAATTTTGTTATATTAGCAACAAACAGATGTTTTTGGTGTATTTTTACAGTATTGTATTCAACAAACTCAAACCACAGAAGGCCTCAGTTTTAGATCTGGAAAGAAAAGTGGTTTCATCTGTTGAGAACATGTGCATGAGAATGTGTCTGTACTGGACGTTTGTGGTAATCAGTGCATCAGTGTTTGCATGTCTTGAGGTTTTAATAGTGTGAGTGTGTGTTCTTGTGAATCTTGAAGAACTTCCACAATTTTACTTTGCAAAACATAATGTTTACTGCAAAATACAGTACAGAATGGAAAATGGTTAGGCCTATTCGAAATATATTCTCTGTAAGATCTTACTGTGTGAATGTGAAATATTAATTTAATTTACTATGTGTATGTATTCAGCAGCATTTGCATCTCTCTGTATATCAATGACCCATATACTCGTGCTGTGATCAGATAAGAAGTGTTAGTTTCAGTTAGTTGTTTGAAGCTTGTTATCACGCCTAGGTCCACCCATCTAATGTTGATCTTGTTACGTCCCAGGATGTGTTATTTTTCTTTGTTATTTCTCTGATTTCTTTATGTTGTGAATTGATATTGTGTGCTGTTCTTTAAGTGAGTTTTCCCTGTGTGGGGATGTCACGGTCGAACCACCTTTTTCTTAACTTGGGGGTCTTAACATTGCTCCCGCTTCGGATGCCACGATGCCATCAAGCGGTGTCTCTGGTCGTAATCAGTCCTTCACTGACCAATCAGCGTCCATTAGCTAAATGCTAGCGTGTTATGGGCAACAACAACTCAACCTGTAAGAAATCGAAAGGACATAAGCACTCGTTCATTCAACTTTCGACCTATAACCCATGTTGAACTTGCAGAACCTACATTCAAATCTGAGATTTCTCAATGACAATCGGGTAAAAGAGACAAATTTTGCCGTCTAGCCCCATTGACTCCCATTCATTTTGCTCTCGGACAATCGCCCCCAGTGGAACTCTGGTGGAACTACAGCCAAAATTCGGTACAATAGGACTTAATAGGGAGTGGCCAGGCTTTCCGTAGACGGGCTTTGTGTGAGGAAATAACAGCAGGATGCAGTATGCAAGTAAAACTCAGTTTAATGGATAATTCAGAATGAACAATGAAGCAGGCACAAGTCGGGGACAACACTCAGATGGATAGTGAAGCAGGGACGAGATGGCGATCCGGTGGTAAACAGGTGATGACGTGCTCGAGTGAATCCCAGGGAAAGTGAACATCCAGATGACACGACGAACTGACGAACATCCAGACGAGGAACAGCAAACGAGGAACAGCAGACGAGGAACAGCAGACGAGGCACGAGCACAGGAAACACACCGGGGAACAACCACAACGATCTGACAACAAGGGAGAGAATTGCTGGGTATATAAAGGGAACTGGAATGGATGACAGCTGGTGACACTAATCAGCACAATGAGTAACCACACCCACACAATACACTCACGCAGACACATCAGCGTGAGAGAGCCGATTCATAAACCGTGACAGTACCCCTCCTCCTAAGAACGCCTCCTGGCGTTCTCAGACTCCCTTACCTGTCGATTGTAATCATCGATAAGGGAGTGATCCAGGATGTCTCTAGCCGGTATCCAACTTCTCTCCTCCGGACCGTAACCCTCCCAGTCCACCAAGTACTGAAATCCTCGTCCCCTCCGTCTCGAGTCCAGAATGCGGTTAACCGAATATGTGGGCTCCCCATCTACGAGTCGCGGCGGGGGGGGGGGGGGGACCAGGGCAGGCGGATTAATGTGAGAATGAAACACAGGTTTGATTTTAGACACATGGAAGGCGGGGTGAATTCTCCTGTACGCAGGAGGGAGTTTGAGTCGGACTGTCACCGGACTAATAATCTTGGTGACAGGAAACGGGCCAATAAATTTAGGAGCTAACTTGTTAGACACGGAGCGGAGAGGAATATTCTTGGTAGAAAGCCACACTTTTTGACCCACGACGTAAACGGGAGGCGTTGACCGGTGGCGATCGGCCTTGGCCTTCATGCGCCTCCCTGCTTGGAGTAGAGTCTCACGGGCTCTAGTCCAAGTACGGTGGCACCTCTGGACGAATGCGTGAGCGGAGGGGACCGCGACCTCGGATTCCAGACTCGGAAAAATTGGTGGCTGGTAACCTAAACTACACTTAAATGGCGAGAGGCCCGTGGATGACACTGGTAATGAATTGTGGGCGTACTCCACCATAGAAAGCTGTTGGCTCCAGGACGACGGATTCTTGGCAACCAAACATCGCAACATTCTCTCGAGGTCCTGATTGGCTCGCTCAGACTGGCCATTACTCTGGGGATGATAGCCCGAGGACAGACTGACCGTGGCCCCCAGCAATTTACAAAATTCCTGCCAAAATCTGGATACGAATTGGGAACCCCTGTCAGAGACCACGTCCATCGGGAGGCCATGTAACCGAAAAACGTGATCTATGACAGTGACCGCTGTCTCCTTGGCTGAAGGTAATTTGGGCAAGGGAATGAAATGTGCCGCCTTCGAGAACCGGTCCACTACGGTTAAAACAACCGTCATGCCATTGGAAGGCGGGAGGGCGGTGACAAAATCTAGAGCGATGTGGGACCAGGGTCTCGAAGGGACAGACAGCGGTCGAAGTAACCCGTCTGGGGGTTGGTTAGATGTCTTACTAGTGGCACAGACTGAGCAAGCCAAAACAAAATCGTGAATGTCGCGAGCCATCAATGGCCACCAAAATCGTTGTTTAACTAGAAACCTGGTGCGAGTCACTCCTGGATGACAAGCCACGTTGGAGCAATGACCCCATCTAATAAAGTCGGACCGTAACCCCTCCGGAACAAATAATCGGCTCGGTGGACAACCAGGCGGAGGCGTTACCCCTTCTAAGGCTGTCTTGACCTTCGACTCGACCTCCCATACCAGAGTGGAGATGACAACTTTCTCAGGTAAAATACACTCGGGAGTCACCGGGCGTTCGGATGGATCAAAAATACGAGATAAAGAGTCGGGTTTGATGTTCTTGGACCCGGGGCGGTACGAGAGAACAAAATCAAAACGACCGAAAAAAAGAGCCCACCGAGCCTGCCTGGAGTTGAGTCTCTTAGCAGATCTGATATATTCAAGATTCTTATGGTCGGTCCAAACGATAAAGGGAACCCCCGAACCCTCTAACCAATGACGCCACTCCTCCAACGCTAGTTTAACTGCCAACAACTCTCTATTACCAATGTCATAATTACGTTCGGCAGACGATAGTCGATGAGAAAGAAACGCGCAGGGATGCATCTTGTCGTCTGAGGAAGCGCGTTGTGAAAGCACTGCTCCTACTCCCACCTCTGACGCGTCGACCTCCACCACGAACTGACGTGTGGGATCAGGGGTGACAAGAATGGGAGCCGAAACGAAGCGACTTTTGAGGTTGTTGAACACTGCCTCGGTAGTGTTCGACCACCTGAACGTCGTTCGGGGGGAGGTCAAGGCAGTCAGAGGTGCGACTAGTTGGCTGAAATTACGAATGAAACGTCGGTAAAAATTGGCGAATCCCAGAAACCGCTGTAGGGCCTTACGGGAATCTGGACTTGGCCAATCTACCACAGCCTTAACCTTGTCAGGATCCATGCGCACTCCCTCAGAAGAGATGATGTACCCTAAGAAGGGAACAGACTGTGCATGAAACGAGCATTTCTCCGCCTTGACAAAAAGCCCATTCTCTAACAACCTCTGGAGCACTCGCCTGACGTGTTGAACGTGTTCCTGGAGAGACGAAGAAAAAATCAATATGTGACCCGTCACGGAAACCAGGGACACAAGTCGGCAGCACAACTTGCGAGCAAAATGAGAAAGAAGCGTTTTTTTCCAAAATTGGTGATTTCCGCTTTTTTGCAGAATCTGTTAGTTGAGATCATGAAGAAGCCTCTCCATGTTTGAGATAACAGTATTGGTATATTTAAAAGCGTACATTTTGAGGTTGAAATCGGCTTGTTTTTCGGAGATTCTAGCATGCAGTAGGGGCGTGTCATTGTCTGTGTGTATTTCCATACTGAATAGCCGCCGGCGCTTTTGCCCCCGCCCCCCAACAGCGTGGCTACTTATTATGCAGCACTCTGGCCGGCTCTGTCTGATATCAAAATTCAATGAAGATCGATGCCGCAAAGATTGTCGCAGACGAGCTGAACCGTGGCAGTTACACCGAAAATGTTTTCGCCGCACTTTGTGGGCTCGGGAAACTGAACCGGAGGTATGGGCGCGGCGCGCGCGCCCTCGGTGCTTGAATACGGCGGCTCGGCTCGCTGACAGCGGTGGCTAACTGTTTCATATGTGACGTCCCGATTGCTTTGAATGGGGAACGTTTTGTGAACAGGGAACAGACTTAATGGACTGGCAACAATCTCCATAGAACATGAACTGGCACAGAGAATCGAAATAGAGGATGCAGTTAAGACCTTTGCTGCGATGAAGGCCTGCCGTGCGCGTTTCTGAAACGTAAGTTAAGCTTTATTTGCTCCTTAGTCGTTATGTAAGATGCTGAACCTGCTGATGATATAATGTGCTTGCGGACATTTCATTTGTGTGTGTATACGCACATAAGAAAGTGGTGTAAAGAGATTTGCAACAGTAATCTGAGGAGGAAATATGATTGTTTGGAAAATTCCTGTCATGACTGCTTAAATAAAAATGCCAGCAGGCATTTACCTCCTGCATAAACTTTAATATTGTTGACATTTTGGGCACACGCACGTTGCGCACTATTTGCGTTATATGTAGGCCTATGGCTTATTGGTCTTTGTGTGTTGTTGCTGGTTTTGCGTTATATGTATATGGCATATTGGTCTTTGTGTGTTGTTGCTGGTTTTGCGTTATATGTATATGACATATTGGTCTTTGTGTGTTGTTGCTGGTAAACGTTGCAAATAGAGGGGCAGCACAATTGTTTTTCGCCTAGAGCGGCAGAAGTGCATTCGCCGGTCCTGGGGGTGAGTTTGCATTAAACATTAAAGTTTGTCGTTTTGTTTTAATTCTAAGAACACGTACATGTTATCTCATGTTTAGTCTGTTTAGACCTTCCCATACCTACCTATTGTTATTAGCTAGCTCAGGAAAGAAAAAAAGCTGTAAAGCACAGGGGGAGCTTTACAGGGGGTATGGCTTATCTAAATTAGATGTAAATGAGCCCTATTGTCACTCCCAGCAGCAGAGAGAGGTGAGAACTGCACATCTTTCGAGGCGGTTTTCTCCACTTTTAGTTTTTTTGAGTGCCTAACTTCAAATGGCTACAACTTCTCCAAATATTATCAGATTTCCATGTGTTACACATCGTTGGAAAGCTTGGAGACCACACTTTCAGAATCTGTGAATAACTCAAAATGCTCCAGAACGACTTGTGTCCCTAGTTTCCGTAACTGGTCACATATGTCATCCAGGTAAACATATATGAACTGATCTACCATGTCTCTCAACACGTCATTCACGAGTGCTTGAAAAACCGCTGGGGAGTTGGAAAGCCCGAACGGCATAACCAAATATTCAAAGTGCCCCCTAGGGGTATTAAAAGCGGTTTTCCATTCATCCCCCTTCCTGATGCGAACCAAATGATATGCATTACGTAAGTCCAGTTTCGTGAAAATGGATGCTCCCTGCAACCTCTCGAAAGCTGAAGACATCAACGGCAAAGGGTAAGAGTTCTTTACCGTGATGTTATTCAGCTCTCGGTAATCAATGCAAGGTCGCAGAGAACCATCCTTCTTCCCAACGAAAAAGAACCCCGCCCCCGCAGGAGAAGAGGAAGGTTGGATGAACCCAGAGGCCAGAGAATCAGAAATATATTTCTCCATGGCCTCCCTCTCGGGAACAGAAAGAGAGTAAAGTTTGCCCTTAGGCGGAGATTTACCTGGCAGTAGATCTATCGCACAGTCATAGGAACGATGCGGAGGAAGAGAAGCAGCGCGAGACTTACTGAACACCTCCTTCAGGTCTTGGTACTCCGCGGGCACGTTAGACAAATCCGCTGCCTCACTCTGAAACACAGAACCGGACACAGAAGGACAGGCAGACACTAAACAAGACTCATGACAGTGGTTACTCCATGTGGAAACAGTGTTAGTGCCCCAATCGATCCGGGGGTTGTGCCTGGAAAGCCACGGGTGTCCCAAAACCACTGGTGCAAGTGGTGAGTCCATGAGAAAAAATGAAATGAGTTCTGTGTGATTTCCAGAAGTGATTAGGGTAATGTCTTCAGTAACATGTGTAATTAGGGGAAGTTCTTGACCATTGAGTGCGTTGACTGTAATCTGGTGCGAGAGAGGAGTGACGGGAATCTGAAGCTTAAGTGCAAGTTTGAAGTCCATGAAATTACCCTCCGCTCCCGAATCCAGTAGTGCGTTGGTGCAGTGCGTCGACTGTCGCCATCTCAGTCTTACCGGGAGGAGGGTTGATGATGGTGATGAGGTCTTCTCGGCGGAGATCCCACCCGATAGTAGCCTCATACTTACTACCGGGCTTGCTCTTTTACCGGGCAGGAGTGGATGAAGTGACCTGCCCGGCCACAGTAGAGACAGAGTCCCTGGGATCTCCGCCTCTCCCTCTCCTCCCGGGAAAGCCGAGCTCTCCCCACCTGCATGGGTTCGTGGTCGAATGCGGGGCTGACCGCGCTCGCGCCACCGGGCTGGTGGTCTTCCGGGCTGGACTGGGAACGGCTGGGGCGCGTCAGTCTGGTCACACGATTCAGGCGAGAGTCCACTCTCAGCGCAAGTTCCACCAGTCCGTTCAGTGTCTCTGGTAAGTCCATCGCGTATATTTCCTTCTGAACGCGGTCAGCCAACCCATGCAGGAACATATCCCACTGCGCCTCCTCGTTCCAACGGCACTCTGCGGCCAGGGTGCGGAAACGAATGGAGTAGTCCGCCACCGAGCCTTCTCCCTGTCGCAGTTCGGCGAGTAATCTGGCCGGTCGAAAACCCTCTTCATCTCCTCGGAGAGTGCCTGGAATGAGGTGCAGCAGTCGTCTCCGTTCTCCCACACCGCCGTCCCCCAAAGTGCTGCTTTCCCTGACAGCAGGGTTAGCACGAAGGCTACTTTGGCCTGTTCGCTCTGGAAAGTGCGTGGCTGTAAGGCAAAATGCATAGAACATCTTGTGAGGAATGCTCTGCAATACTCCGGTTCCCCGGAATATCCCTCTGGTGTGGGTAGGCGTGGCTCTGGTCTCTCAACTGCTGCAGGCATCGGTGGTGGGGGAACGGGCGGTGTGGGGGGCGCAGTGGGAGTCTGTAAAAGTTGTACCTGTTGGGTGAGCTCGGACACCTGCTTCACGAGTGCTTGCACCGCACGACCTGTGCCCGAGATGCTCTCTGCTTGTTGGTCCATACGTGAGATACTGTGAGCGATGAAATCGTTGAGCTGTGATGAACTTGCTGCATCCATGGTTGGTCAGATCGTTCTGTGAGGAAATAACAGCAGGATGCAGTATGCAAGTAAAACTCAGTTTAATGGATAATTCAGAATGAACAATGAAGCAGGCACAAGTCGGGGACAACACTCAGATGGATAGTGAAGCAGGGACGAGATGGCGATCCGGTGGTAAACAGGTGATGACGTGCTCGAGTGAATCCCAGGGAAAGTGAACATCCAGATGACACGACGAACTGACGAACATCCAGACGAGGAACAGCAAACGAGGAACAGCAGACGAGGAACAGCAGACGAGGCACGAGCACAGGAAACACACCGGGGAACAACCACAACGATCTGACAACAAGGGAAAGAATTGCTGGGTATATAAAGGGAACTGGAATGGATGACAGCTGGTGACACTAATCAGCACAATGAGTAACCACACCCACACAATACACTCACGCAGACACATCAGCGTGAGAGAGCCGATTCATAAACCGTGACACTTTGCCATTAACGCAGAGTAACAACAGATCACTTTTACTTCACTGAATCTGCCGCATTCATCTTTGAGGAAATATTGAGAATGAAGCATGTCTCTCTATTTCTTTTCTTATTGTTGACGTGCTTACGTCTGCATGGTAAGACATTTATACATTAGGCTACTATCTGTTTTCCCGGTAAAAATGAACGAAAAAAAGTTTTATGATATGCTCTATTAGCTTTATATTCGGAGGATATTCATGTATTGTTTGTATTTTGAAAAATAAATATTGAAAAGTTGTCCCTGTCAATGCACATGGTACAAACCTCTAAAGTAACATGTTCTCGCACCGTTGAGTCACAATGTCGCTTTGTTTTGGATGAATAAAAGTGTAAATGAAAACATGTTATTTAAGTGTAAGATTGAAACAGTAAAAATTATAGGGGAGAGCGGGGCACAACGTAGCCTAACGCTTTTTGACTTTCTCAGTTTGTGTAAATCTACTTAGGGTTTAGAGTATTAATATTTTTCCACATTAATTTCCTACATGTCTAGTACAATTATGTGGTTTTGTTTTATTAATACAGTATACTATTTTCTTAATTTACCCCGAAAGAATGGAAGTGAAATGTGACAACATGCCCCATAGGGTGGGGTATTGTAACATGTGAGGGGAACATTGTAACATCACCATATGACAGCTTAAAATGCTATCTAATCTAATCAAAAATATATATACAAGTCAAACCAAAATATTTTCTTAATAAAATGCAATAATTAACTTTTTCATGTAAAATAATGGCATTTTTTAATAATTAAAAATAAACTAATTTTGGAGTTTGACAACAAACACACCGGAAAACAGAGCCATACAGCATCGTTCAAAACAAAATAATAATTAATAATTTCTGAACATTGACTCTCAGTCTTTATTTACATGTTTCTCATGTTTTCTCAATAGAATTCATAAAAGTATAGAATATAATAGCATATTTCTAATATGGGCTCATTGTAACGCAGTGTGACAACATGCCCCAGCTGCACAACTGTGATTTAAACCCTGCTAGTGTCTTCTAGTTAGCGAAGCATTAAAGAACTATCTCAACTGTTAAATAACAGATTGGAGATTAAAATAATATCAGATTTGTCTAATTTTAAATAAACAAAAAATAGAGATGAATTAAAAAAAAAAAAAGTACTTTTGCTATGGTTAAATAAATGTTCAGTGATATCTTACAAAGATTTCTGAATTTTGGCGCATTTTTTTCTCTATATAGTGTTGATATGGAAACTAGTAAATGCACCAAGTTTCGTGCTGGCATCATGTGTGGAAGTATTTAAAACAAGTGTGTTACAACTAGCCCCGCGTTATGTTGTGCCCCGCACTCCCCTAACGATTAATATATAAAACGTTCCATTGTATCTTAATGTTTTGGCAAATGGCACAATTTCCTGAAGTATTATCAAGGGTACTCATAATATTCATGTGTTGTATGATGTTCATTCAAGATCCTCCATGAGACTCGTGTATTTTTGTCTGATGAGTGAAAGTGTAAATCAATGATGTTCTTCTGTGTTACATTATAATCCAGACATTTACTCATAATTTACTCTTATACTGTAACATGTAAACATGGCAGCGCGTGCACACGCAGCGACATCTCTCTGTCCCAACAGAACGGTGTTTTGTTCGTTTAAAAAGTGTTTGTCCGAATGTTTTACGTGTTCGTCTCGTTTTACTACGTCGCACTACAAGTACAGCAGGCAGTTTCTATTGGATATTTGCAAAAGGAAGGTTTGCAGTGGTCTGAACTTTGCAACAGAGACGCTAAGGGAACTCGGACTCCGGCCTGCAACAACACCGGACTCGCCTACTACTCCCCTCCCGGAAAGAAAGCGTCGGAAGCGATGTGCGAGGGAGCAGAAGAGGGGCAAGCGCGGAGGCGTCCGGGCCAGGCTAGCGGCTAATCCAACTCGCCCAGCCATACCATCCATTCTCCTGGCAAATGTACGATCACTGGACAACAAAATGGATTATATACGACTGCTCAGATCAATGAACCGGACAGTAAGTAACTGCTGTGTGCTCGTCTTCACTGAGACTTGGCTAAATGATAACATTCCCGACTCTGCTGTACAACTGGAGCAGCTAGCCTGCTATCGAGCAGACAGGGCCATTGTAAAGGGAGGAAAATCACGAGGAGGAGGAATCTGTGTTTACATCCGTGATGAATGGTGTCGGGACACTGTAGTGGTAAGCAAACATTGCTCACCACTGGCGGAGTTTATGATCATAAAATGCCGTCCTTTTTACCTACCAAGGGAAATTACCGCGATTTTGCTAGTCGCAGTATACATCCCCCCCACTAACAATAACAGCGATAGGAGCACGGCTCTTATGGAACTGTACCAGGCTGTCAGTGAACAACAGACGGCACACCCAGACGGCTTCATCATCTTCGCTGGAGATTTTAACCATGCAGATCTTAAAACTGTTCTTCCAAGGCTATACCAGCATGTTGATTTTCCAACAAGAGGAGACAACATCCTGGACCTGGTTTACACTACACGCAAAGGAGCATACAAAGCCACCCCCTTCCCCCACATTGGACTCTCTGACCATAATACTGTTATGCTAATGCCCGCATACAGACAAAGAGTGAAAGTAAACAAACCGGTTCGCAAGCAGGTAAAAGTGTGGCCTGAGGGAGCCTCTGATGCTCTTCAAGACTGCTTTGACACAACAGACTGGGAAATGTTTAGGCAGGCAGCTACTTACAATAACCAGACAGACATAGAGGAGTATACAGACACTGTAACCTCTTACATCCCCAAGTGCATTGACGATGTGACCCACACAAAAGACCTCATTACTCGGGCTAACTGGAAGCCATGGTTGACAGGAGATGTCCTCAGGCTGCTGAGAGCCAGGGACAAAGCCTACAGAGCTGGGGATGAAGCTGGCATGAGAACAGCGAGAGCCAACCTGTCCCGTGGCATCAAGGAAGCAAAAAAGAAATACACTCACAAGATAACCACCCACTTCAAAGACAGCAGGAACGCACAAAGCCTATGGCGGGGCATTCAGGCCATCACGGACTACAAGCCCGCGCCACAGAGCTGTGAGAGCGACATCCCTTTGCTCAATAATTTGAACCACTTCTTTGCTCGCTTTGAAGCACAAAATAGCACCTGCCCACAGAAGATCCCTCCTCCTCCACATGAGCAGCCTCTGTGCCTCTCTGCCGATAGCGTGAAGAGGACATTTGCTGCTATCAACATCCGAAAGGCAGCAGGCCCAGACAACATCCCAGGTTGTGTGCTGAAGGACTGCGCTGAGGAGCTGAAGGATGTCTTCACAAACATCTTTAACACTTCCCTGAAGCAAGCCATCGTTCCATCATGTTTCAAAGCTGCCACCATCATACCTGTGCCGAAGAAAACTGCTCCATCATGCTTAAATGACTACCGCCCCGTGGCACTGACATCCATCATCATGAAGTGCTTTGAGCGGCTTGTCATGTCACACATCAAATCCATTCTTCCCCCCACCCTGGACCCGTTCCAGTTTGCATACCGTGCCAAACGGTCGACAGAGGATGCAATCTGCTCTACACTCCACCCAGCCCTCACCCATCTGGAAAAAAGAGACTCATATGTGAGATTACTGTTTATAGACTTTAGTTCTGCATTCAACACAATAATACCACAACAACTAATCTGCAAGCTTGACAAACTGGGACTCAGTACTTATCTCTGCAACTGGCTACTGGACTTCCTCTGCCAGAGGCCTCAAGTGGTACGTGTTGGCACTATTGGTACTAGTGGCACTAGTGGTACGTGTTTGCACTATTATTAAATAACATCTCAAGCTGCATCACACTGAGCACGGGGGCCCCTCAAGGCTGCGTGCTCAGTCCGCTGCTCTTCACCCTGCTGACGCATGACTGCACTGCAAATTACAGCGACAACCATATAGTGAAATTTGCTGATGACACTACTCTAGTAGGTCTTATCACCAAGGGCGACGAGACCAAATACAGGTTGGAGATCGACCTTCTGACCACGTGGTGCAGGGACAACAACCTCCTGCTGAATGTCAGCAAAACTAAGGAGATTGTTGTTGATTTCCGGAGAGACCACACCCAACACCTGCCACTGACCATTAACGGTGCTGTGGTGGAAAGAGTGAGAAGCACCAAATTCCTGGGGGTTCACATCAGTGAAGACCTCTCCTGGACCACCAACACTGCATCACTGGCAAAGAGGGCTCAGCGCCGCCTGTACTTCCTGCGGAAACTCAGGCGGGTAGGTGCTCCACCAGCCATCATGATCACATTCTACCGAGGCACCATTGAGAGCATCCTCTCCAGCTGTGTTGCTGTGTGGAGCGGAAGCTGTACTGACTACAACAGAAAGGCCCTGCAGCGCATAGTGAACACAGCTGGAAGGATAATTGGTGCCTCACTCCCACTCCCCTCCCTGAAGGATATTTACACCGCCCACCTCACTCGCAAAGCCATCACAATTGTGAGTGATGCAAGCCACCCCGCTCACAATTTGTTTGAGCAACTGCCCTCTGGTAAGAGGTACAGAAGCCTGCGTGCCCGCACCACCAGACTCACCAACAGCTTCATACACCAGGCTGTTAGGATGCTGAACTCTCTTCCCCTTCTCCCCCCAGTTACATAACATCCTTTGGACTTGCGTTGCTGTTGCTGTCCTGTTTGTCCTGAAAACTGACTTTTGCACTATTATTATATTGACTGTATGCATAAATTGCACATTGCACACTGGAACAACAGACTTTTTGCACTATTTGCACTTTTGCACTATTATATTGACTGCATACAGTATATTGTCTGTACACCGTGGGATGGAGGAAACGTAATTTCGATCTCTTGTATGTCTTGACATGTGAAGAAATTGACAATAAAGCTGACTTTGACTTTGACTTTGATAATCTAAAAAAAAAAAAAAAAAAAATTTTTACAGCACTATTATGCTTTTTTTTTGGGCTAATGTTAATTGTTTCTTCTTCAGGTGTGTTTGCTGATACAGAAGAAGTGTCAGTGAAGGAGGGAGATTCAGTCACTCTAAACACTGGTGTTCAAACAAACCAACAAGACAGTATTAGATGGTATTATAATGGCATTCACATTGCTCGCATCACTGGAGATCTCAGTTATATCTGTACAGATGTTCAGTGTAATGAAGGTAATGAGAGATTCAGAGGCAGACTGAAGCTGGATCATCAGACTGGATCTCTGACCATCATGAACACCATCTCAGACTCTGGAAAATACACACTAGAGATCATCATCAGCGACAGCAGATTCAGTGAGAAGATCTTCACTGTTTCTGTTTATGGTGAGTCATTATGTTTAAAAGGAAATCTTGTACATGTAAATCACATATTAATGTGTTGAGTGACTTTCAGGGGTGTTTTTTTCTTTACCTGTATTTTAATTCTCACACAGCATCACTACCAGTCCTAAGTTTTGGATCGGTAAGATGTTTGATGTTTTAAAAAGAAGTCTCTTCTGCTCACCAAGGCTGCATTATTTGATTAAAAATACAAAAAGTAATATTATGAAATATTATGACAATTTAAAACAGCTGTTTTCTATGTAAATATATAGGGAAATGTAATTTATTTCTGTGATCAAAGCTGTATTTTCAGCATCATTACTCCAGTCTTCAGTGTCACATGATCCTTCAGAAATCATTGTAATGTGATGATTTGATGCTCAAGAAACATGCATTACTATCAATGTTGAAAACAATTATTTACATTTTTATTTCAGGATTCTTTGACGAATAGAAAGTTCAAAAGAAGAGCATTTATCTGAAATAGAAAGCTTTTGTAACATTAAACACAACCGTTCAAAAGTTTGGGGTCAGTAAGAATTATAATTTTTATTTTTTTTGAGGGGAAAAAATAATAGAAATCAATACTTTTATTCATTAGGGATGAATTAAATTGATCAAAAGTGACAGTAAAGACATTTATAATGTTACAAATGATTATATTTCAAATAAATGCTGTTATTTGGAACTTTCTATTAATTAAAGAATCCTGAAAAATCTCAATCTCAACATTGATAATAATCAGAAATGTTTCTTGAGCATCAAATCATCACATTACAATGGTTTCTGAAGGATCATGTGACACTGAAGACTGGAGTAATGATGCTGAAAATTCAGCTTTGATCACAGAAATATAATACATTTTAAATTATATTAAAATAGAAAACAGCTATTTGAAATTCATAATATGTAACAATATCACTGTTTTTGTTGTATTTTTAATCAAATAAATGCAGCCTTGATGAGCAAATGTTTTTTTGACAGTGTTCTTCACATGCACATCACATGACACACAGTTGCCACAACAAACAAGTGCTGCTCACATTTCTAAAGTTATTAACATGAAAAATGAACGTAAATAGTCAGTGTTTCTGTGCTGGTGTTTCCAGTTCCCTTTCGTTGTCACTCCGAGTTCCGTCGGATGACGACGAATGGGATTTTCGCTTAGAAAGCCTATCAGCTTCAAACAATATAAAACGAGCCAATGGCAAAGAAATGCCATGGGTCTGCGGAATTTGCATAGCGTAACACCGCCTCACCTCGTGGGTATTTAAGGAGAACGCTGGCAGCAAATAGGCATGTTTTCGCTTCGGAGCCAAGAGTATCTCTTCACTCCACAGCCATTTCTGACTTCACTCTACGAGACGAGCCCCTCTCTCCGGTGTTGGTGTGACGGCGATCTGCAGCGAGTTCACATTGCCTGCTGATCTGTGCAGTGATCTGCCAATGAGTGTGTTTCTCCCTGCTCGCTTCAACATCGCGGAGTTTTTTCTCCTCTCACAAAAGAGCTCGCACGCGGCACGTCTTTTTAAAGACGGCTCGCCCGTGCATTTCTGGTTGCAGTCGACTCATTTCCGATTTTGATGGGCATATTCTTTGCTCTGCGTGCTTGGGCTTGATCACGCTAGAGCAGCGTTTGTGGATGACTCACGTTCTCCTCGCGGGAACGTGATCATCGTGTCATTACGGTCGAGACTCAATGATCTCGTTAGAGAGAGAGTCCCCTCATCCACACCCCGATCTAACACTCTCCACGTGAGGTGCTACTTCGGCTGGTGGCCAGGGTGACCTGAGGGTGTGAGTGTGGAACAAATCCGCCGACTGTTTGTCCGTGGACCACGCCCCCCTCTTCAGTGACGCAACCCGCGAGTGTTCAGGGGATTCCCCGGGTCTATTTTCGGATGTCCCGCGGGTTTCCCTTGACGCTCCAGAATCGGATCTGTTGTCCATTGCAGCATCACAGGGCGGGCTAGAATCTTCAGGAAGTGAAGATTCAACAGTGCTGCCACTTTCGGGTGTGCATATGGCATTTGTTGAGTCAGATCCTGAGATGACGGCCATGCTTTCCCGGGGCGATTGGTTTTTGGGTGTGGCCGCTGGCTCATGTCGGCGTCCACTCCAATGCCTTTCTCCCGGATGTGCATCAGGAGATCTCGAAATCCTCGAAGACCCCCCATGTCTTCCAGCGATCCCTCGTTGATCTCCTCCGCCCTTCCTTCCCTCGACGAGGCCGCTGCCCATGGGTACACTGGGGTCCCCCCGGTTGAACGCTCTGTTGCGATGCTACTGTGTCCTCAGAGTGCTTCCTCTCGGCGCGATCCTAAGCACCCGTCCGAAGCCTGTAGTTTTCGTCTACACTTGTGGCGAATTCCTATAGCGCTACAGGACAGGCAGCTGCCTCACTGCATGCCATGGCCATTCTGCTGGTCTACCAGACCCAGATGCTCACGGATATGCACGAGGGCGGGACTGACCCAGGGCTCTTCAATGAGCTGCGCGCCGCCACTGACCTTGCTCTCCGAGCGACGAAAGTGGCCGTACGCTCCCTGGGTTAGGTGATGTCCACCAGTCTGTGGCTGAACCTGTCCGATGTGCAGGATGTCGGGCGGACCCATCTGCTTGACACCCCCATATCCCAGGTCGGCCTCCTCGGCGGTGCGGTTGAGGGCTTTGCCCAACAGTTCTCAACCGCCCACGAGCAGACTGAGGCTTATTCTGCCCCGACGGCCCGCCGTCCGCTCAGATCCCTCAGTCTGCCCACCGCCGAAGGCGTCCTCCTGCGGCTTCCACCCCGCCCGTTCACCCGGGCTGGCTCTGGAGGCCGCAGGGGGACGCCACAGTCCTCTCCAGCCCCGCCCCCCGCTATACGCCGGGTTAAGCGGCGCTCTTGAGATGGGCTCTTCAGAGGTGGGACTCAGTTCTTTCCAGGAGCTGGTAGCAGGGCCACTCCTTTCCCTGGTGGAGGGCCAGGGAAGAATCCTTATTCAGAAAGAACTGACTCTCCCGTCTCTGAGCACACAGAGTTCTCGGACGACACGGTGCGCCGCCCCCGGGCCGTGCACCCCTCGTCCTCCTCTGTCCCAGAGCCGGATGACAGTGCGCGCCGTCCACGGACCGTGCCGCTCTCATCCTCCTCTGTCGCCAGACCCCTGGCAGAGCAGACCCCCGTGGAACGTTCGTCCTTCCCTGGTCTCCTCTGTCAGGACGCGGTCCATGGCTGTACCCCCACACCGGGCCGCTATGCCGTCCACGTCTGGGTCAGCCATACCGCCTCGCTGCCCCACCGACGGGAAGTCTGTGGTTCGCATGACCCCGCTGGTTCAGTCCTTGGGAGCCTGGCTAGAGCTTCCCAAACTGTCCCGCTGGGTCGCACGAACGATCAGGCTCGGCTACGCGATTCAGTTTGCGCGGTCTCCTCCCCGCTTCAGGGGAGTCCGCTCCATTATGGTCGGTGGCAATGCCCCTATCATGAGAGCGGAGGTTGCTACCCTGCTGGCGAAGGGTGCGATCGAGACTGTCCCTCCAGCCGAAATGAAGACCGGCTTCTACAGCCCGTATTTCATTGTCCCGAAGAAAACCGGTGGGTTACGGCCAATCCTGGACCTGCGCGTTCTGAACCGCTCCCCTCACAGGCTGCCGTTCAAGATGCTCACCGCCAAACGCGTTTTCGAATGTGTGCGGCACCAGGATTGGTTTGCAGCGATCGACCTGAAGGACGCCTACTTTCATGTCTCCATCCTCCCTCGACACAGACCGTTCCTGCGGTTTGCTTTCGAGGGACAGGCATATCAGTACGCAGTTCTCCCATTCGGGCTAGCCCTGTCTCCTCGCGTCTTCACGAAGGTCGTCGAGGCAGCCCTTGTTCCCCTCCGGGAACACGGGGTTCGCATTCTGAACTATCTCGACGACTGGCTAATCCTAGCTCACTCTCGAGACCAGCTATGCGAACACAGGGACTTGGTGCTCCGCCATGTAGCTCGTCTGGGCCTTCGGGTCAACTGGGAGAAGAGTAACTTTTCCCCGTGCAGAGGATCTCTTTTCTCGGTATGGAGATCGACTCGGTCGCCATGTCCGCGCAGTTTACGAGCGAGCGCGCGCAGTCACTGCTGACTTGCCTGAGACAGTTCGAGGGCAAGAGTGCGGTTCCACTGAAACTTTTTCAGAGGCTCCTGGGGCATATGGCATCCGCAGCCGTGGCAACACCGCTCGGATTACTTCATATGAGACCGCTTCAGCTTTGGCTTCGCGACCGAGTCCCGAGGTGGGCATGGCAACACGGCACTCTCCGAGTACCAGTTACTCCGACCTGCCGTCAGACCTTCACCCCGTGGTCGAACCTCAGTTTTCTACGGGCCGGTGTGCCCCTGGAACGAGCTTCCCGGCACATTGTTGTAACAACAGATGCCTCCGCCACGGGCTGGGGTGCCATGTGCAATGGACGTGCTGCCGCGGGCTCCTGGACAGGACCCCACCGCCTTTGGCACGTCAATTGCCTCGAGTTGCTGGCTGTACAGCTCGCCCTGCGCCGCTTCCGAGCCGTGCTCTCGGGCCAGCATGTACTAGTCCGATCAGACAATACCGCGACTGTAGCGTACATCAACCGTCAAGGTGGTCTGCGCTCTCGCCGTATGTCGCAACTCGCCCGCCACCTCCTATTTTGGAGTCAGAAGCATCTGAGGTCGCTTCGTGCCATCTATATTCCAGGAGCTCTGAACTGTGCAGCCGACGAGCTCTCACGGCAGACCCTGCGCAAGGTCAGGGAGGACGAGGAGCAGGTCACCTTGGTAGCGCCGTACTGGCCCACCCGGACCTGGTTCTCCGAACTTGTACTCCTCGCGACAGCATCTCCTTGGCCCATACCTCAGAGGAAGGACCTACTTTCTCAGGGACGGGGCACCCTATGGCACCCTCGTCCCGATCTTTGGAACCTCCATGTGTGGCTCCTGGACGGGACAAGGCAGGTTTGAGTACCCTACCACCAGCGGTGGTGGCTACCATCACTTCCGCTAGAGCGTCGTCCACGAGACACGTCTACGCGTTGAAGTGGAACCTCTTCGTCAACTGGTGCTCTTCTCACCGAGAAGACCCCCGGAGATGTTCGATCAACGTCGTGCTTTCCTTCCTTCAAGAGGGGTTGGAGCGAAGGCTGTCTCCCTCCACCCTCAAGGTCTATGTCGCCGCTATTGCCGCACAGCATGATCTTATAGAAGGTAAGTCGGTGGGGAAGCATGACCTGATCGTCAGGTTCCTGAGAGGAGCGAGGAGACTGAATCCTCCTCGCCCTCCTCTCGTACCCTCTTGGGACCTCGCAGTGGTCTTAACTGCCCTGCGTAGTGCTCCCTTTGAGCCTTTACAGTCAGTCGAGCTTAACTTCCTGTCAATGAAGACGACGCTTCTGACTGCATTGGCCTCCATCAAGAGGGTAGGGGACCTGCACGCATTCTCCGTTGACGAAGCGTGCCTGGAATTCGGGCCGGCGTACTCTCACGTGATCCTGAGACCCCGGCCTGGATATGTGCCTAAGGTTCCTACCACTCCCTTCCGGGACCAGGTGGTGAACCTGCAAGCGCTGCCCCCGGAGGAGGCAGACCCAGCCTTGGCACTGCTCTGTCCAGTACGTGCTCTTCGCATCTATGTAGACAGAACGCAGTGTTTCAGGACCTCAGACCAGCTCTTTGTCTGTTATGGTGGGAAGCTGAAGGGAAAGGCTCTCTCCAAGCAAAGGTTATCTCACTGGATAGTGGACGCCATTGCTTTGGCATACCAGCAGCAAGGTCGACCGTGCCCCCTTGGTGTGACTGCCCACTCCACCCGGAGTGTGGCATCCTCTTGGGCTCTAGCGCATGGCGCCTCGCTAACAGACATCTGCAGAGCTGCAGGCTGGGCGACACCTAACACATTCGCCAGATTCTACAATCTCCGAGTGGAGCCTGTGTCCTCTCATGTACTCGCTTCAACCAGCTAGTACCGGACCCGCTCAGGTGTCTTCGCTTGCTCGCCATTCCACTCTACGGACTGGATACGTGCGATATTCTCCTCAGGTGAGCTTCTCCGAAAGCCCTGAGTTCCTCCAGCACTCCTGACGTCGGCGCCAGTGTCTCTTGCCTGCGCGTCGGCTAGGTGCCTCCCGTGTGCATGGTACCTCCCGGAGCTACCCCCACATGTGTATTCCCACTGTAAGCCTCTCTGAGCATGTGTCTTTCCCTTGGCAAGCCACCTTGCCACCCCTGGGGTTGAAATATTCCACCTGCGGCTGGACACCCCAGTGATTCCCCATATGCATCCCTCGGGTCATATGTGTATTCTTAAGTCCCCCCCTCTGGGTTGGCAGTAATTGCATACTTCCCTAAAAGATCTGGGATATGCTCCCCAGTGTACCTTGGTATTCCTGTGTTAAATAGGAGTCCTTCGTCCGTGCTAGTCTCACGACAGGGATCTCAGATTTACGCAGGGCACTGGAAGACAGCTGGGAAGGTGGCGTGATTAGACTGGTAAATCCCATTCGTCGTCATCCGACGGAACTCGGAGTGACAACGAAAGGGAACGTCTCGGTTACGGATGTAACCCTCGTTCCCTGAGTAGGGAACGGAGACGTTCCGTCTGCCTGCCACTTCCGCTGTACCGCGGGGATCGCCTGAGCTCAGTCTTGGCTCCTCAGCGAAGAAAACATGCCTATTTGCTGCCAGCGTTCTCCTTAAATACCCACGAGGTGAGGCGGTGTTACGCTATGCAAATTCCGCAGACCCATGGCATTTCTTTGCCATTGGCTCGTTTTATATTGTTTGAAGCTGATAGGCTTTCTAAGCGAAAATCCCATTCGTCGTCATCCGACGGAACGTCTCCGTTCCCTACTCAGGGAACGAGGGTTACATCCGTAACCGAGACGTTTCCAGTGCTTGATGCTGTTTTAGCTGCTAGTTCTTCAAAAACACACAAGATGGAGCCATTCACCAGTTAAATCAACATCATACAACTGATGACCAAAGTAGAAACGTGTAGAAATAGATATCAGACAAAAATACTGTTGAAGTTGATTTATAAGTCACTTTGTAAATAACAATGACTGTCTTTAGCTCTTCTAGATCAAGATTCAGGTTCAGATCCGACTCCATTCCTGACAGGACTATATGTAGCTGTTGCTGTTTCTGTTTCTGCTGGTGTTATTGCCATTCTGCTGATTGTTGCTGTGATTTGCTGTTGCAAGCGCAGAGCAAGAAGGAAAGGTGAGTGTAAAATACAAATGATTTAATAAGATTGAAATATGACATTTAAAAACATCTTTAAAAGATGTTATAATTCTCTATTTGTTACTCTAACCAAAGTAATGTTTAATTGAGTTTGTTGTTTTTCCTCCAAAAGCTAACAGGACGGAGCGCAGTGAACAGGTGAGAAACTACATGACCTGAATCTGTGTGACTGCAAAACTCACATCTGTCAGCTGATGAAATGTTTGTGTGTGATTTACATTTTATATTATTATATAATTAGAATAATTTGTTCACATAATATTTCAAGCATTTAAACGTACAGGTTGTTTAGGAAAGATTAATTATTTTAACACATGTGAAGAGAAACATCCTACATTATAGGATATTTTGTTATTTTTTGTAATTCTAAGCCTAATTCTTTTTCCTTCTGTGAATCTGTGTGTTTTTATATACAGGCGAGTGGAGCTGAAGACTCGTCCCCTGATCAGAGAGACACTTTTTTGATGAAGAATCTCAGTGACTCGAACCTTCATCAGACTGAGGCTGAGGCGGCCAATGAAACGCCTTCATAACTCTTATTATATTATATATATATATTTATATTTATTAGGGATGTGAATTTCTGCCAAAAATGCCATTCGAAAATCGAGGAGCAAAAGTCGATTATCGTTAGAAAATCGAAAAAAAAGATGACACGAAAAAAACGCACAATGACAGAAAGGGAGGCCAATTTCATCTTTAGCGATTTATCATCAAAAATACTGTTTATTATTCGAACAATTAACATGTTTTCGTTGTTTTTTTAAATACCGGTAGTTAACATAGAATACAAAAAAAACAATAAGCACGACAGTCCAATTTTACATCGCCAAACCAGATGCTCGTTAGATTTTAAAAAAAAATGTCATAATGATTTTATGCAAACCTGCCTTGTTACTGCAAAAGCCTACTTTTTAAACAAATTAGTTTCAATCAAAACTATTCGTGTGATACCACTGCGCAATACACACACATTACCGCGGGATGGCGGGTGTTCATTTCATAAACTGTGGACAATGGTAGCTTATTTAATGTAGCCTATAAATGAATGTATATGTCCAAAAAACAGATAATGTCATCATACGTGTAGTGCTATCGTCGAGTAATAATCTGTTTGGTTGTAAAATGTATTACCTGAATGAAATGAACTAGAATGTATCGTCCTGTGGAATCATTCATTCACAGTATCATATGAAGATGTTCAACTAGATCTTCATCGCTGGCAAAAATATGAAGCATTTGCAGATTTGCTTTCACTAGACTGTACTGTAGGTCCACGGCCACTTCATCCAACGCTCTTGATCTTCTTAAATCTTCCTGTTACGACTCCGTGTCGAGTGTGAATTGAAAGCGCTTCAGACGATTCAGTGCGTGAGGAAACTGAACAGATCATTCAAACTGATTCGCGAACCGATTTAGACAGATCTGCCAACTTGTTTGATGAAGTCTTTGAACAGAATCGACTCAAAAGAGTGATTCATTTGTGAATGGAGCATCGCTCATGCCCATAAAAAAGATACAGCGCGCTTGGAATAAACTACGCATTTAACAACATGTATTGCATTAAAATAAAGTAACGAAAGGAACGTCGCCCAACGTAGTGAAGTAAATGTAGCCTACTTTGTTACTACCATAGACGGTTACTATAGACTCTCTCTCTAAGTCGTCCTCAGACGAGCCTTCCATCGTTGCCTCCAGGCATCCCGATTCTCCATGCATCCGGCCAGTTCGTTGGTGCTCTGGGCTCCTGTATCCCTCTTAAGTATGTCCAAGTATGTTAGCGTGGGACGTCCTCTTGACCGATGGCCATGTGTTGGTTCCCATAGCACCAGCTTGATGGCTGGCAGCTCGCGATGCCTTCGGCAATGTCCTGCAAGTCTCATTCTCCTCACAGCAATCTTGTTGCTCACTCTTGATATTCCCTCATACAGGATTTTGTTGGTTACATGCACACTCTTACTGATATTAAGCACTGCACGCAGCATCCTGGTGTAGCACCCGTCCAGGGACTTCTCTAGGGTTGGATTCAGGGTCCAGCATTCACTGCCATAGAGGAGAACAGACTCTACTGTCGCGTAGAAGAAGCGAAGAAGAAGCGAAGAGGAGTTTTATTTGGCGGGAGAGGTTGGAATTCCATACACTGTTCATGCCGTTCAGGGCCCTCCATGCAAGTGCCTTCCTCACTTTTAGATCTTGCTCAGTTGAGTTGACCCATGCGCCCAGGTACTTAAAGTCCTCAACTTCTTTCAGCACAGTGTCTCCTACTGTTATCAGAGGTTGATGTTCCGGTGGTACGTTGTAGGTCATGACCTCAGTTTTCTTTGCATTTACCCTAAGGCCAACCTTAGTGCACTCTAGCTCCACATAGACAGTAGACAGTAAAGGTTAGTCTACTACCCACCTCTGTTGGGCGCAGAGTTAACGGTCACGACAATGCTCTTCTTCTGTTGTTTGTTTACACTATGTATAAAACGCTGGTATCCTAGATCGCGCAGGAGGGGGTTTCATTCATGTTAGTGACACCTTGTGTCCCTGACAGGAAAATACTAGGCTACTGCGCGATCTGTGACAGTAGGCGCGCCGTCAATTATGTCACATTGGAATTGTGCGAGAATATAACGATATTCGAATAAGCAATTTTATGATCGAATTTCCAACGCAGTTCGACTATTCGACTATTCGAAGATCGCGACTCATCCCTAATATTTATGTATAACTCACATCGCTCACAGAGAAAGAGTGTCACATTACCAAGATTTCATGTGTTGGCACCAATACTAGTGAAAATTCACCTTTACACCAATTTGAACTAATTCAAAGTAGTTCGTTTTTTAGTTTTTAAATATTAAGTAGCCTAAATATATTTTACAATATGCAAACATTGCTTCAGAAAAGGCAAACGGTTAATTAGTAAGAAACAAAGAAGAACATTACCTCCAACAGGACAAAGAGCGCTTGAGGATTTTCGTGGTATTTAAATGTTTATTAAAGCTGCTAAATTGATTCAGACAGAAACAGTAAGTGATTTCTCTGTTTCCCTGTAATCATTAAATCAGTGTGTTCCAAAACAATGACAAAATTCACATTTATGAGATGTAAGCATTCAAAACTGCAGTCTCTCACTTACGTACTCACATCAAATGCTCTCTAAAAACTAAAGCTCCGCCCCCTACGCTATAAACACTAACTGGCCAAAGCGACCGTTGACACGTCACGGAGAAACATGGGTTAGGCCGTGTGTCCACCAAAGCCTTTTTCCACGCGCCTGGTGTATGTTTTCAATTGTTTTCAATGGGAGTGCCGCGTTTTTTAAACGCCATGAGCATAACGAGACGCTGAGAGTTTTTTTCACGCTGAAGCGCCAAGCGCCCGGCGTTTTTTACTGGTCGCCGAGAGTTGAAAAATGTTCAACTTTTGGTCAAACGCAGCGCTCATCACTGTCACCAGTCACCAGTCACCAGCCACCAGCCGTCCAATGACAGAGGAGGAGGGGCGGGGCTAATACCACACCGACCAACTGTCACAACATTCTTTCTGTACAACGACATCAACCAGCAGAGCTAACCGAACAACATGGATAAAAAATATTTTTTTAGTATGAAACAAATTATCTGCGAAATCAGTTACAAGTAAACTGTGCAGCGGATATTCTGTATCATAGCAACAAAACGTCTCAACGGAAAAACGCTGCGCTGCCAAAACGCTCTCAAGCGCCCAAAGCTAGGCGTCTTCAGCAGAGCGTCTAGCGTTTTCAGCTGGCTAAAAATGCTTTGGTGGACACACGGCCTTAGAGTTGTGAGTTTGAATTTATCTCTACTATTGAATCCAACGTATCATCAGCACTCGGATTCGCTACCAAGTGCGACTTGGAGTCTGTGAGGTAAACTAAATGCTATTGGCTATTTGAAAAGGGGGAGGAGCCATTCAATATTTCCCGCCTTAGCTCCTGTTTCAGTGGAAATTACGTCAACGCGTCAAACAAACCTGCGCGTTTCAAGGCACTTCAGTGGGACTTTAAAGGAGCACTAGGTAACTTTTCAACCTTCATAATCTATTTCCAAGTCTCTTGTGATGGTACATCGACTTACAATAGGTTGAATGACACGTCTGCCATAGCCTGACGGGGTCTGTAGCGTTTTTAATCGTACTTTTAAACTTTGGGTTTCGGGTAGTAACCGGCGAACAAAGAGAACTACAAAATTTGACTGCTTTACGGCATACGTCACTTCCACCCCCACCCCCACTTTTTTAAAATCGGACGTGCGAGCCAAATTTTAAAGTCATTGCCGAAGCAGCACAGAAAAACAAGAAAGCAAAGGTTTTATCGGAGCAAAGCAAAAAGAGATAAAGAGAAAGTGATTGCGTTAAAGGCAGAACGAGGATCAACATTGGGCCAGCGTTTTCTCGCTGGCGTGAGCTGAAGGAGGAGGAGGGGTGCCCGACCGATGCGGACTTGGCTGTCATGCTTTTGGACTAGTAAGTTTATTGCTTGAATACTATCTCTTTGGGTTTTTTTTTGTCTGCCTGACTACGTTACGGAAGCTATCTTATCCTCCGTTTATCTTCGTGAATCAAGTAATGATAGTAGAGTATAGGGAATTATCAATCTGGTAGCTAGTAAACGATATTCTAGTTTTTGATGGTTAGCTATCGCTAGCATTCTCGTTCTGATTTGAACTTTGCAATCGATGAAATGCAAATAGCAAATGTTTAGCCTAAAAAGTGTACTCTACTCAACATGTACAAAGAAAGGAGGAAGATTATTAATATTATCATTGTGTTCATAGCTTCTCATTTGTTACATGTGTAAAGTTACTTGATTGTGTAATTTGCGATTATTTATAGCTACAGAGGCAAACGGGATTCTTGTCGCAATTTTTTCGGATGACGAATTTGGTTATTATCTACCACTCAAACATTGCATTGAAGTATCATATAGATTCAGTAAAACGGTAACCATTTGTCGTTAGAAAAAAAATAAAACCCAAATTATATTCATATGACATGCTGAAATATATGCCACTGTACCTGGGATGAAGACATTTCACACGCGACGCAAGCAGAACACCTGCATGTGACCTCCTCCTACAGTGTTCAGGGCTATCATGGTTGTCAACAAATGCACGTGCATGTAGGATGACAGAGTTTACGACAGTAGTAGAGGACAATACTGTTTCCCAACTGTAGGGGGACCCCGAGAGCAAAAGTTACCTGGTGTTACTTTAATAACAGCAACATTTACACTGCAAGACCTGCAAGGGTTTTTCGTCTGCTTACGTTTACATTCATTTATAACAGGTTGTGAACATGAATACTTTATCAAAGATTAACATTTTGAACAATTTCAAGTAATTCCATACTGAAAGAGAAATGCTCTTCACGGAGAAGCTGTCAGTCAAACAACACACAGGTCAAGTGAATATACCAATAATGTTATATTTACAATTTCAGTATTAGCATCTTCACAACACTACAGAGGAACATCCCTGATGAAAACACCAGTATGATGTTATTCCTGACATTAATGTTACTCTAAACTGGTGTTTTCAGCAGAAGATGTTTAAGTTTATGAAGCACTTTGCTTGTGGTGTCGTATCTTTGTGGTTAAAGTGTAAAAGGTTCAAATCGTGCAAGGTTTGATCCATGAAATATCACCATTGTGTCCTTGATCAAACTCTGAATCTCAGGAACTGAACCTGTAAAACTGAGGAAAGAGACTGGAGGAAAGCAGCAACAAAATGCCTAATGTATGTTTATGTAATGTATTTTTTATATATTATCTTCCATAATTATTACTGACTGTTGCATAAGCCTTCTACTGGTATTAAGTTTCACAGATATGTTTATTGGTTAAACATCTATATGCATTTTGTATCATGAAGCACGTTTTTGTCTTCGTTAAATGTGCAAACATTGAATTGCTTTTCTTTGTATTTTATTTTAACAAATGTCTTATAACATTGTAACCTTTTATGAAGCATTTGAGATGGCATGCTGATCAGCTTTTTTGTGTTTTTTTTTTTACTGTCAAGTTTTTTACTGGGATTTAACGGTAATGATGCACTTATTCACATCATCTCTTCGTTATAAATTTTCTTTTAGTTCTATTCTTGAAGAATATTTTGCTGTGCTGTGATTGTCTATGTTGTTATGTAATTATTTGTGTCATTTATGTGTATGTATTTTATAATATTATTACCGTGATGGAAAAAAGCGCCTTGGCTTGAACACACAGTCAATCCCGGGTTTATCTGCCGGTCTCTCTGAACTGTGAGCTTCCTGGTTATAAGCCGGCAGGATTTACAAGTGTCATCATGGTGTCTGTTGTTATAAATGTTTTCAGAAAAGTAATTTCAGTGTCATAAAGTACTATAATATGCCAAACTCCTCACAAAAGCCCGAACCACGACCTTAGTAGAATATGGACCTTTCTCCTCTCTTCTTTTTTTTATTTTTTACTTTGCATCCGTCAAGGAAAATGTGCTTTGTAACACATAAACTATATTATTTTCTAGAAAATAAATCTAAAGATATGTGTATGTTACTGTGATAAGTGCAATTCAAACTGATAGACTGATTCACTTATAACGGCGGAAGTCTTTTATTATTATCTTTTGGATTTTTAAAAACCTAATTTTATGATGCTGTTATGCAAACTTTAGGCAGTAAGTTTGTAAAAATAGTCATGATTTAGCTGTATACTTCAGAAAATCTTGCAGTGGATCAAAAATAACATTTTAGTAAACATTTAAAAACAAATTAGCAGTAGGCTTTTTATTAGACAAAGAAGAATAAACTTAATGGTAATTTAATAACATTTACAACTTATGGTTTACAAGGTTAAAGCTGCAGTCCGTAACTTTTTTGTGTTTAAAATGTATATAATGAGCGAGTAGTACATCATGAAGGCATTTTCCAAACTGTGTTTTTGAGACTGTCTTTAAGAAGAAAATACTCAGGAATGGTGTTGACTCACATGGTTTGCGCATGGTTGGTCTTAAAGCATATTAAAAACACCACATAGACACATAAACAACATTAAAACCTTGATTTCTACCACAGGGGGACTTTAACTCTTTCCCCGCCATTGACACCCGACTGGCTCCATCATCTCTCATACATGATAGAAAATGTGTTTGTATTTGGTGTAGGAAGGAGCATGTCATTTAAAAAAAAACATGATTTCACTTTATTAAGTAGGCCTATATTAAGTCAAGATCACCGTTTCGAGAGCGAATTTTTTGAACTGATTCTTTTAAATCAACTGGTTCACAATAAATAATATTCATTTGTGGATTCGACTGATCTAGGGGATTAAACTTGCAGTAAATAACAACAACTTAGTGATTTGGATAGTAGAAGCCTAATTCCGATTTATTTGGTAATTGAGTCATTACTAGTGGGTTACCATGATCTTCACTTTTATTTTATTTTTTTATATATTATGCATTATTCATGTTAATTATGAATCATAATTACGTGTATTTGGTAGTTTTTAGTAGTCTGAATGGCAGGAATGAAAATAAAAACAGTTATTGATTAGATAGTAGTGACCTATACATCATTCAACTGAGCGATATTACTTACTAATTCGTTAATTGTTAATAGTAAAATTCAATTATAAAGTAAATTTGTTATAAGTGTTAATAGTGCGTTACTCATCTGTTCATGCCCAAGTGAAAAAAAGTATACTTTATTGTATTTGAAATATATTCCCTTTTACAATAGTACATTGCAAATATACTAACAAAAAAATGTACTATCTTTAAATATTAAAAGTATATTAGCATCATGCTTTTTACCTATTTTTACAAAATAACTTTTAACACACTTTAAAATAATTGTACTTTAGTATATTTTCTAAAAGTATATTGAAAAACAAGCATACTTTTAACATATTTCTAAAAAGTGCTTTATAAGTACATTGGTAAAAAAATATATTAAGAAATATGCTAAACACAACTTTTAATATATTTCTAACAAGTTTATAAACACTTAGGCCTACTGCAATATAATTTAAATATTTATGTATTTATCTTTTTAATATAAAAAAATAATTTACAATGTACCAACTTATAATGTATTAGAAACATTTGTCAACTATTATTAAGCATTGCAATAAGCATACCTAAAATTAATGTTGTTCACTTTTACTTGTTTGTAGGCTACTTGTAAAAGGCTACTTAAAAGGCTGTTGTCCACGCTACGTTTGCACTACTAAAATTCCTACAAGGATTTCAACATCATATTATTTGAAATTGATCATAGATACATTTTCCAGAGATGTTAAAAAAAGTTTGTACTTGTTTAAATTCAAACAATAGCATAATTCACGTGACTAGTCCTGATTGGTTCCAGAGCCGTTAAATGGCTGTGATATGTTCTGTGATTAACTTTGTGAAAAGTAGCGTTTTGAGAAACATATTGATTTTACCCAGCTTCTTCAGGTTTGCATGGCGTGTGACATTTGGAACCTCATTATGTTGTGATTCTAGGTAAGATTTGTATTACATTAACGTTACTTGTCTTTGCCAGTCGTATTTTTGACACAAAGTGTAACAGCACGTCTTTTTCAGTTCAGCCACATTCAATTTGACCAATCAGAGCCAAGCTTTTCAAGTCGAAGTCGAAGCAGACTCGAAGAGATGAAGATGATGCCTCAGAAGTTACTGGTAAGTTTTAGTTGCTGTTTGCACAAAAAAAAAAGCCCACTGTTTACTGCATCACGGCGCGTCTCAGGTGCTGCGGTTATCACTCCGCCCAAGTAGCAGTGCTTCGCCTTCAGAGAATATAGTTCCCAGTATTTATTTGGTTAAAATATGTCTGTGTCTCATGTGACTTTGTTTTTTGTACACTCTGTGACTATACAAATCACAACATGTAAATAGGAAAATGTATGCGTTATTTTGTCACTTATTTGGATTAGTATGCTAGCTGCAACCATTTACAGCCAGTCTTTGTGCTAAGCTAGGCTAGCGGTGGGTGCGTCAGACAGTGTTACAGCACGCACGGAGATGAAAAAGGTATGTATGGACTTATCTAACTCTGGGGGATAAGGTGAATAGGCTAAAGTCCCAAAAAGTCGGAGTGTTCCTTTAAAATTGCATTGTGATGCTTATTTAGTGATGTAAAATTCATAGTGTACTTTTCAGTAATACATGTATAACTGAAATGTTCTACAAAAATATATATAAATATAGCTCTGCCATAGCATTTCACTGATCTTTTTAAATTAATAACATTCTTAAAAATATCTTATTTTATGTTCAGAATAAAGAACTTTACGTTAGCCTAAGCTCTTTGCTAACTAATATTTTAAATATTGTTTAATTTATTAAAAACTATACAACATCATATCTTACATCATCTTTACCCCTCATGTCATTTTTGTTGTTAGTAGTAAGTTCTGTTATTGTATTTTATTTCTGTGAACTATAATAACACTAAAAGGCTGTTGTGACTTTGTCTGTTTCAGGAGAGTCTGTTCTCTAAGCAAAAACATGGATGCTGACTATGAAGGGCAGAATCATCATCCAGTTACAACAGCTAATAGACCCTTCTTCAGCATTAGCTGTCCATTTTGTCGAATGCAGAATTCGGTAACCCAATATACAGTATATATATATATATATATATATATATATATTACATTACATTTACATTCATGCATTTGGCAGACACTTTTATCCAAAGCAACTTACATTGTATTTAAGTTTAAAGGAACACGCCACCGTTTTTTGAAATAGAGGTTTTTCACTGTCTCCCCTATATTTAGATAAGTCAAGTCAAGTCACCTTTATTTATATAGCGCTTTTTACAATACAGATTGTATCAAAGCGCTTTCACAGTGATAACATGAAAACAATATAACAAAGTTTGTTTCTAAAAGAAAATTGCGTCAACGTCCACCTTAAAGGTGGGGTATGTGATTTGCAAAACGGTCGGCAGATTTTGAAAATACACAACTCAAAAGGTCCTACCTTCTTTCCTCCAACGCTGGCCCTGACTCGCTCGAGGGTGAGGGGGGTATGGTACGACTGTTTGATTGACGCACTGACTGTCCAATGATTCTAGGTGGTCTTTGGAAATGATTGGCTGGAGTTTTTCGAGTCCTGCCCGTTTCACAGATGATCACAGATCATTCACAGATTGTCACGGTTCACAGGTTCACCTTCCCATTCTGTGTGTTACTGCTCTGATCTGATTGCCCTCGAGCGTCAGCTGTGCTGACGAGCAATCAGATCAGTCGCAGGTGTACCTCGTTTGTGAGTCCTATATGTAGTGCTGTGTTTGTCATGTTCAGTGTCAGATCGTTGTTTTTCCTTGGTCCTGTTCGGTTCTCATGTTGGTGTCAGTCTCGTTCTCAGCTCCCGTTCACGGATTCCTGCAGCTCTCTGCCAGTGCCGTTTCACTCGGCTACAGTGGATTATCTGGTCCGTATCGTTTCACTCTGCTACAGTGGATTATCTGGTCCGTGTTGTTTCACTCTGCTGCAGTGGATTATCTGGTTCGTGTTGGACTTTCGAGTGACGGAACCACGCTTCCCCCACTGCTGTCATCTGCGCTGCCAGAGCCCTGCTGTCTGAGATAGATCGTCACCAGTCTTCCTGTCTTCACTGTTCACTCTGCATTCATTATCATTAAATACTTTTACTTGCTATTGGATCCTGTGATTCCTACCCTGACATAACGATCTGACCATTATGGATCCAGCGAGTGTGGCCGAGTTACGAGAGATACTCAATGAGAACAATGCACGTTTCGATCGACAGGATGAACAGATCACAGCTACCGGCCGTGCTGTCCAGACCCTGGTGGCGCAGATGGCAGACCTCTCTTCCCAGTTTCAACAGCTAAGAGTCGAGTCTGCCCACGGGACCACTGCGCCTAGTCCACCACCCGCTGTTCCACCCCCGGCCCAGCCTTCCAACAGTCCGGAGCCTCGCCTACCTCCTCCTACTACCTATTCGGGTGAGCCACAACTGTGTCGTGCATTCCTGACTAAATGTTCACTGTATTTTGCTCTCCAGCCGTCATCGTTCCCCACCGAAGCATCTAAAGTAGCCCTTGTAGTTACACTACTCTCTGGTCGTGCGGCGCTGTGGGGAACCGCTGTCTGGGAGCAGGGGCATCAATGCTTGACGTCCTTCCAGTCCTTCGGCGCAGAACTGAGGAAGGTATTTGATCGCGCGGCTTCAGGGAGGGAGGCGGCCAGATTCTTGGCAGACCTTCGGCAGGATCACAGGTCAGTGGCGGACTATGCCATCGAGTTCCGGACACTGGCCGCGGAGTGCAAGTGGAACAGCGAGGCGCAGTGGGACATCTTTCTGCATGGGTTGGCCGACCGCATCCAGGCGGAGATCTACACTCTGGATCTTCCGGCATCTCTGGATGACCTGATTGATTTAGCCATTCGAGTGGACTCAAGACTGCAACGTCGAGATCTGATAATGCAGAGGAGGTCGATTCCTGAAGTACAGAACCTTCCGGTTACTCCTTCCTGTGATGCGGTCGGTCCTACATTCGACCCAGAACCCATGCAGGTGGGCAGAGCTCGGCTCTCCCGGGAGGAGAAGGAGCGGAGGAGAGCCCAGGGACTGTGTTTGTACTGTGGGACCGGGGGACATTTTGCCACCAAGTGCCCGGTAAAAGCCAAGGCCCGTCAGTAGGAAGGAGGTTACTGACGGGTGGCATTGCTGTTGAAGAAACCTCCCGTGAATCAACGCTCCTCCCGGTCAGACTGCAGTGGGCCACCTCTCACCACGTCTGTGATGCGCTCGTGGACTCTGGAGCGGAGGGGAGCTTTATGGACCGTGATCTGGCACGACGCCTGGGGATTCCCATCATTCCCATCACTCACCCCATATCGGTCAACGCATTAAGTGGTCAACTCCTGTCACCCGTCACGCACTCCACCGGACCGGTGAGTTTGACCACCTCTGGCAACCATGTCGAGGAGATATGTTTTCTCCTCATTGACTCTGTTTTTGCGCCTGTGGTGTTAGGGCACCCCTGGCTCACCCTCCATAACCCCCACATTAACTGGCGGCAGAACTCTATCATGTCTTGGAGTGAGAATTGTCATGCGTCTTGTTTGGTGTCTGCGTGTTCTTCTGTGTCTTGTTCTGTGTTGCAGGAGGAGCAGGTGGACCTGTCTAACGTGCCCGAGGAATATCTCGACCTGAAGGAAGTGTTCAGTAAGTCTCGGGCTGCTTCTCTTCCTCCTCATCGTCCTTATGACTGTGCGATAGAGTTAGTGCCAGGTACGTCTCCGCCTAAGGGCAGATTATACTCTCTTTCTGTTCCCGAGAGGGAGGCCATGGAGAAATATATTTCTGATTCTCTGGCAGCCAAGTTCATCCGCCCTTCCTCTTCCCCCGCAGGGGCGGGATTCTTCTTTGTGGGTAAGAAGGACGGTTCCTTGCGTCCTTGTATTGACTATCGAGGGTTGAACGACATCACGGTAAAGAATACTTATCCTTTGCCGTTGATGTCTTCAGCCTTTGAGAGACTGCAGGGCGCCTCCTTATTCACAAAGTTGGATCTTCGTAACGCCTATCATTTGGTCCGCATCAGGAAGGGGGATGAGTGGAAAACCGCTTTTAACACCCCCAGGGGGCACTTTGAATACTTGGTTATGCCGTTCGGGCTTTCCAACTCCCCCGCGGTTTTCCAGGCACTCGTCAACGACGTGTTGAGAGACATGGTCGATCAGTTCATATATGTCTACCTGGATGACATATTGATTTTTTCTTCGTCTCTCCAGGAACACGTTCAACACGTCAGACGAGTGCTTCAGAGGCTGTTGGAGAATGGGCTTTATGTCAAGGCGGAGAAATGCGTTTTTAATGCACAGTCTGTTCCCTTTCTAGGATACATCGTGTCGTCTGAGGGGATGCGTATGGATCCCGACAAGATTCAGGCAGTGGTAAATTGGCCAACCCCAGACTCCCGCAAGGCCCTGCAGAGGTTTCTGGGCTTTGCCAATTTTTACCGACGTTTTATTCGCAACTATAGCCAACTAGCCGCGCCTCTGACCGCCTTGACCTCCACCATGACGACGTTCAGGTGGTCTAGTGCAGCGGAGTCTGCATTTTCCAAACTTAAGGACTGCTTTGTTTCAGCCCCCATTCTGGTTGCCCCTGATTCTTCTCGTCAGTTTGTGGTGGAGGTCGACGCGTCAGAGGTGGGGGTAGGCGCGGTTCTCTCCCAACGCTCCCCCGCAGACAACAAGGTTCATCCGTGCGCGTATTTTTCTCATCGCTTATCTCCTGCCGAACGTAACTACGACATTGGTAATAGAGAATTGTTGGCAGTCAAGTTAGCCTTGGAGGAGTGGCGTCATTGGTTGGAGGGCTCGGGGGTACCCTTTATCGTTTGGACCGATCATAAGAACCTTGAGTACATCAGATCCGCCAAACGTCTTAACTCTAGGCAGGCTCGGTGGGCACTTTTTTTTGGTCGATTCGATTTTTCCATCTCCTACCGTCCAGGTTCCAAAAACATCAAACCTGACGCGTTGTCCCGCATTTTTGACCAATCTGAACGCCCGGGTTCTCCCGAGTCCATCGTTCCACAGAGTCGTGTGGTGGCAATGCTGACCTGGGAGATCGAATCGAAGGTCCGCACTGCCTTACATGGGGTAGTGCCTCCGCCCGGATGCCCACCAGGTCGATTGTTTGTGCCAGAGAGATTGCGGTCCAACGTTATCCAGTGGGGTCATTGTTCCAAGCTAGCTTGTCATCCGGGAGTTAATCGTACCATCTTTCTCATTAAACAACGGTTCTGGTGGCAGACCATGGCTCGCGACACTCGTCGTTTTGTATTGACCTGCTCCGTCTGTGCTAGCTGTAAGACCTCCACTCGTCCTCCGGCTGGGCTCCTTCAACCGTTGTCAGTGCCTTCGAAACCCTGGTCACACATTGCGCTAGATTTCGTCACAGGCCTCCCTGCCTCACAGGGTAACACGGTGGTTTTAACCGTGGTGGACAGGTTCTCGAAGGCAACTCATTTCATCCCTCTGCCCAAATTACCATCAGCCAGAGAGACAGCGGTGGCTGTCATAGACCACGTTTTTCGGATTCATGGCCTCCCGACGGACGTGGTCTCTGACAGAGGTCCCCAGTTTATATCCAAATTTTGGAGAGAGTTTTGCCGGTTGCTGGGGGCGAATGTCAGTCTTTCTTCTGGGTTCCATCCCCAGAGCAACGGACAGACGGAGAGGGCCAACCAAGATTTAGAACGGGGGTTGCGATGTTTAGCTTCACAGAACCCGTCCTCTTGGAGTCAGCACATCTCATGGGTTGAGTACGCGCATAACTCATTACCAGTGTCGTCCACGGGCCTGTCTCCGTTTGAGAGTAGTTTAGGGTACCAGCCACCAATCTTTCCTAGTCTGGAATCCGAAGTCGCGGTTCCCTCCGCTCACGAATTCGTCCAGAGGTGCAGACACATCTGGAGAACGGCCAGGGAGACCCTTCTCCAGGTGGGTTTGCGCACCAAGGCCCAGGCCGATCGCCACAGGTCGAAGCCTCCCGTCTACGTCGCTGGTCAAAAAGTGTGGCTTTCATCTACTGATATTCCTCTTCCTCTTCCGCTTGTAGAAAACTTGCTCCTAAATTTATTGGCCCGTTTACCATCACCAAGATCCTTAGTCCGGTGACGGTCCGCCTCAAATTTCCTCCGGCGTACCGGAGAATTCATCCCGTTTTCCATGTTTCTAAGATCAAGCCCTTTTTTCGTTCTCCTATTAATCCGCCAGTCCCGGTTCCCCCACCGCCGCGAATCGTAGATGGGGAACCAGTTTATTCGGTTAACCGTATTCTGGACGCAAGGCGGAGGGGACGTGGATTCCAGTACTTGGTGGACTGGGAGGGTTACGGTCCGGAGGAGAGGAGTTGGGTTCCTGCCCGAGACATATTGGATCATTCCCTTATCGATGCTTACAATCGCCAGGTAGGTCCCTCTGGGAGCGTCAGGTGACGCTCCTAGGGGGTGGGGTAATGTCACGGTTCACAGGTTCACCTTCCCATTCTGTGTGTTACTGCTCTGATCTGATTGCCCTCGAGCGTCAGCTGTGCTGACGAGCAATCAGATCAGTCGCAGGTGTACCTCGTTTGTGAGTCCTATATGTAGTGCTGTGTTTGTCATGTTCAGTGTCAGATCGTTGTTTTTCCTTGGTCCTGTTCGGTTCTCATGTTGGTGTCAGTCTCGTTCTCAGCTCCCGTTCACGGATTCCTGCAGCTCTCTGCCAGTGCCGTTTCACTCGGCTACAGTGGATTATCTGGTCCGTATCGTTTCACTCTGCTACAGTGGATTATCTGGTCCGTGTTGTTTCACTCTGCTGCAGTGGATTATCTGGTTCGTGTTGGACTTTCGAGTGACGGAACCACGCTTCCCCCACTGCTGTCATCTGCGCTGCCAGAGCCCTGCTGTCTGAGATAGATCGTCACCAGTCTTCCTGTCTTCACTGTTCACTCTGCATTCATTATCATTAAATACTTTTACTTGCTATTGGATCCTGTGATTCCTACCCTGACACAGATAAGTGGGCAAACGCATTTTTGTCTCAGTGCATGCATTGTCTTATGGAGCGTTCACACCAAACGCGAATAGAACTTCTGGTGCGAGTGATTTAAAAATTAAGTCAATGTAAAGACGCGTTTACATCCGTCTAGACTAGAGGTCAATCAACATCAGCCATCTTGCAAACAGGCAACCGTCTAGCACTTGGCCCTCCCACAAGAAGGGGATTTAGCCTTGGATGCGCGTCAATTTCGCTTCAAGCGCTTGCTTTTTACGTGTGTCAATTTAGCTTAGAACACGCAAATGGATTCAAAATGTTCAAGCGTCCAACTAGACGCGGTAGACGAGAATTTGACGCTCTATTTGCGTTTGGCAGCGCCGCCGGATAGCATGTCCGGATAGCATGTCCTGAGTAAAAGTGATCCCCTCCCCCCAAAAAAACATTACTTATTGTTGCTTGCGTATTCACAACGAGTAAAAATAGCAATGCAGATTAAAGGAACACGCCGACTTTTTGGGACTTTAGCTTATTCACCGTATCCCCCAGAGTGAGAAGTCCATACATACCTTTTTCATTTCCGTGCGTGCCGTAACTCTGGCTGACGCACCCACCACTAGCCTACAGTAGCTTAGCCCAAAGACTGGAAGTAAATGGCTCCAGCTAGCATACTAATCCCAATAAGTGCCAAAATAACGCCAACATTTTCCTATTTACATGTTGTGATTTGTATAGTCACAGAGTGTAGAAATAACAAGGTTATATGAGACACAGCCATCTTTTAACCATATAAATACTGGGAACTATATTCTCTGAAGGCGAAGCACTGCTACTTGGGCGGAGTGATAACCGCAGCACCTGAGACGCGCCGTTGTTTCTTCTGTCAACAAAACCAACGTGACTAGCTATCTATTAGCGGAAGTGAATGGTGATCATGGCTGATTTTGAGGACACGAAATAAAGAACACAAACTGACTTTTACTGTATTTTATTATTTGGTTATTATTACAGTTTGGTTTTCAGTGTGTACATTTTTGCCATGCTACAGATACAAATGGTTCCCATGAGATTAGTTCTTTGGACTTTGGTGATGTTGCCTTTTTTTCTTCTTCAGCTATTGAGGTCAAGATTTATAATTTGTACTTCTAAAAACAAAATGTTCAACGATTAAAAAGAATATTATAAGGACCAATGTTCATGAATTATAATTTTTGGGGGTGGGGTAAACATGTAAAAAAAAACCTCAATACTAATACTGTAAATGACAATACAGTAATATTACTGTAAATCCAAATTCAGTAAATGGTACAGTATACTGTAAAGGTACAGTATACTGTAAGTGAAAATGCATTAAAGGTACAGTATACTGTAAGTGAGAATACAGTAATAATACTGTAAAACATTTTTAGGTGTCTTTTTTAGGAAACAGATTTTGATCTTCAAAATCAAATAATTTCATTTAGATCATTTAAAACAATTTGAAATGAGCAGATGATATAAAATACATCCGATCTCTTCAAATGAAGGCTGTTTATGAAAACTTCACGGATGTGTGATTTCACAGCATCATGACGATTGAGATTGATACGATAAAAGAGAAAAATTCTGAGGATTTCTGGCATCTTTGTCACTTTCTCAGGTTCATAAACAGTTTATTGCAGTGAAATGTATTTTTAATACTCACAATCCTTTGTCAAAACAATCCACACATTGCTAAAATAAGAACAAATGTTAATAATGATAAGGGAATGTATTTAGATAAATATTTGAGTTACTTGCAGCGACAGAAGCTCATACTATATGAAACAGAGAAATATTGAACATATTATAAGAACAATACAAAATAACAGAAATTAACAAAAGAAACACTAATCATAAGATCCATATCTTCCTCCTGCTTTCTGTTCATTAAATATTCATAATCGATAATACCACTGTCATCTTTACTATTAGAGTATTAATAAAGTTATTTATAATGCTGCTGGATAAAGAACAACCTGATCAAACACACATACGATCACAAAGTAGTACGTACTAGTGGAGGAGCGTCGACACAACTCATTCTCTGCAATTTCCTTAAAACTGATTCTTCACATGTTGTTATAATTCACATTCACACATAATTCACAAATTGAGAATGAATTAATACAGGATCAATAGTCTCTTTTTAACAAAATAATGGAGGTTGATTGTGTAATTCTAATACAAGCAATGTTTTAAACAGTTTTCTGAAAGTTATGAATATGATCCTCTCCTTGAGTCTCTGTACTGCATGATTGCATTTTAAAGAATTCATACTTTTGATGTTTTTCTTTATTGTCAGTGTCATTTGTTTGAGATTGTACCAGTCAAATGTTTTTATAAGCAACTTTATTATTCCTTTACACACAAGTGTGACTTTCTGAAGAACCAAAATGGTGTTTTAAAGGTGACCTATAATTCAAAATTGAATTTACCTTGGTATAGTCAAATAACAAGAGTTCAGTGCATGGACATGACATAGAGTGAATCTCAAACTGGACTGTTTTCGCGTTCTCATTTAATTCACGTTTATGAAAAACACCCCTGAAAAACGGTCGGTTCTCCACACAATACCAACTATGACGCAATTGTCGGGATCATTAATATGTACGCCTCCAAATATTTGCATAATGCCAGCCCTCAATGCCAGGCGGAAATGCGCAGCCGAAGCATGGCAGTTGCTCAGTGTGGATGTACACATGAACACAAAAGTATTTTTTAGTTCCTTCATCTGAGCCTCTGAAGAAACAATGGGTTAATTTTATTTTCTCTGGAAATTTCCAAACATTTCACCGACTGTTTCCTCAACTTGGGCCAATACAGAGCTGGCCTCGGATCGAGCTACCAAGCAACACTTTCTGATGTGTAATTGTTCAAGTTCAGACAGGTAATCTTTCTCTCAAAATCGTTCAATACTGTTTATCAGGGGCGGACTGGCCATCTGTGTGATCTGGAGAAATCACAGAACGGCCGGCACTCCAGGACGGCCGCCGGCCCACCACCCGCCACACACGCAGTCACAGACATCCCAAGTCTCCCGGAAGTTCCGCGAGTCTCCCTTCATATTGATAGATGCTCCCTGATGCCCGCAAATTAGTTAAAATCTCCCGGAATCTAGAGCGAGCAAGAGCGTGCATGCGTACCGCGTGCATGGCAGAGAGAGGGAGCGAGCTAGCGACCTTGCGTGTGCGTGGCGTGCTAGTGTGCGCGTGTGCCTCACGAAGCGCATGTAAGGACCCAACCAATCAATTGTCAGTGCGGGCGGGCTTTTATCTCTACTACTCCCGAACCGAAATAATCAGAAATTACTTTGCAAGTTACTTGCTAGGGATGATGTTAGGAAGTGATATTCAGCTTGCTACATTTTTTATGATTACAGTAGTTAAAACAGCTAAACTTCAACATTATAGCTGTAAAATGCCTGTATGCAGGAGCTAATATTAAGAAATATGTTGTGCTTTTACTTTTAAAAATGTTGGTAACGTTACAGTTAATGCAAACTTTGAAGATTTTGAATACAGAATTACATTTGTAATGGTGTATTTTCATTTAGATGTGGTATTATTATTTGTGCAGTAGATTAATTACTGCATAAATTAATTAAGATTATTAAGTAATAAATTCATTTTAAGACAGCATGGAATTGTATAATACACTCTCAGAAAATAAAGTACATAATTGTACCTTTAGGGGTACAATGCCTTGTCACTGGGGCTGTACCCTCAAGGGTACAATATTGTACCCTTGGCATAGGGTACATATTTGTACCCTTGTGATTTGTACCTTAAGAGACCAGTCTTGTACCTGTGGTGACAATTTTGTACCTTTATTTAACAGTACAAAAATGGACCCTTCAAAAATGGTGCAAAATTGGCTTTGACAGGGTACAATCTTTGACTATAATGATATATATATATATATATATATATAAGTATATATATATATATATATATATATATATATATATTACACACATGCTGAATTAAAATCAGAATTTATTAGACCCTTTTAATTTTCACATTTTCCAACATTTCATTTTAAACTCAATGTTTAACTATGACATATAAATGATCATCATCTGAGTAAGAGTCATTTGCCTGAAAGTCCATTTCATCTCCTTTCATCTCGACGTCGGTTACTTCTATGCCTGCTTCTGATATTTTCTGAAGGACCTCCTCGGTTAAAAGCCCTGAAAGAACCATGAGTAACCTTGCTATGACTTCTTCTCCACCGATGGCCAAAAAAAAGAAAGACCGCAAACTGGACAATCTTTTAAATTGAGATTCAAGCAGCCAATCAGGGCTGGCTCTACATTTATGCCCTGTCCCAAATGGAACCCTAAGCACTCGCGGTCTTCCTCTGAGTCCGCACTTTCGCGACGTAACGCCGCTTTGAATGTCGGGAAGAAGTCTGCTGTGGAGTCCGCATCAGCGCGGGCTCGGCAAAAGTGCGCATCAAGGGCGCAAATCGACCGCAGAGGGGGCGCTCGCGAGCACCCTTCTGAGATCTAAAAATGACAAATGGGACACACTACGGTCTCACGGACTTAACGGACACGCGCACGCGGCAGCCATTGTAAGTCCACAAGACCGAAAGTACACATGAAGTGTGCCATTTGGGACAGGGCCACAGTCTCAGAAAATAAAGTACATAATTGTACCTTTAGGGGTACAATGGCTTGTCACTGGGGCTGTACCCTCAAGGGTACAATATTGTACCTTAACCTTTAAAAGAAACAGTACATATATGTACCTTTTAATGCTTTTTGACCCTCAAAAAGGTACATGTATGCACCTTGAGGTCCAACAGCAAAAACTCCAGTGTTAATTGAACTCTCCTGGGAGTTTATATGACTCCAGACTCAAGAATGTTAAAGTTAATGAGATAATTACGTGATTCATTGAGTGATGATTGACCATTATTGAAGACACCTGATGTTAACAAGCAGAATCACTGAAGGAGAAAATATAATTTTTTAAGACACCGTTATGGTGATCAGTGTTTGCTTTAGTTGGGCTCTTGACCCTTAAACCATTAATTTTAGATTTTGTTTGGCTGTTGTATCTGAGCTATAACTTCCAGATGAACAAAGCGAAAAGGTGATCAGGTGGTGTTGGTTATGTTTTGACATAATCATAATTTGCCTGAATCACTGAACTCATTCTTTTACTCAATCTCAGTCTTAAATGTATATTGTTGATTACAGCAGCCTGTGATTCTACAGCAAATGATTTCCAGCAATTTCCATATAATCCAAAATATTTCTTAAAAGTTGTTCTGATCAAAATACTTTTTTTAAAATTATTTTATGTTGACACACTGACATCAATAATCAGCCTGTGAATCTCAACAATGGTGACAATAATAAAGCATGTTGCAGTGCATTCTGGGTGACACCAATCAAAACTCATTCATGGCTCCCATCATGCATTGCGGTATGAATAAATTATGATCCAAATTGTTTTACTAATTTCCTTTCCCTAATTGAATATTCTTTTTGTCACCATTGTTGAGATTCATACACTGATTATTGATGTCTGTGTGTGCCTAAAAGAAAGATTTGTTTTATCAGATAAACTTTTAAGAAACCCTTTAGATTAGAAAATGATGGATCTTATTCTGTTAAATCACAGGCTGCTGTAATCAAAAATATACATTTAAGTCAGAGATTAGACTTCAAATGAGTTCAGTGATTCAGGTCAAATTATGATTGTCAAAACATAACCAACACCACCTGATCAACTTTTCTCTTTGTTCATCTGGCAGTTGTACCTCAGACACAACAGAGAAACAAAATCTAATGTTATCAGTTTAAGGGTCAAGAGCCCAACTAAAGCAAACACTGATCACCATAGCGGTGTCTTAATTTTATTTTATTTTCTACTTCAGTGATTCTGCTTGTTAACATCAGGTGTCTTCAATAATGGTCAATCATCACTCAATGAATCACTTAATTAGCTCATTAACTTTTGTTAATTTAACAGTCATATTTTAACACTTTAACACTCTTGAGTCTGGAGCCATATAAACTCCCAGGAGAGTTAATTTAACACTGGAGTTTTTGCTGTTTTATAATGATTTAATATCAGTAAATTGACTTACAAAACTTTTATTTCCTCTATTTCAAGCCTAGTCAAATATAGTGATAAGTTAAAATCTACCTTAAATGATTAAGGTATCCTTAAAACCTTAAAACCTTTTTTACAAAAAAAATAATAATAATTACTTAGCAGAGGCTGTCTTTTGATATTGTACCTTAACCTTTAAAAGAAACGGTATATATATGCACCTTTTAATGCTTGGGGACATATATGTACCTTTTTGACCCTCAAAAAGGTACAAATATGTACCTTGGGGGACAGAAATGGACTCCTACTGTACCCCTATTTCTGACAGTGTATGCTGTTAGCTATAATTTGGATGGTATAGTATCATGAGCCACAATTAAAGTCTTGTGACACTCATTTGTGCAGGCGTTATTGTTGTTGTTGTTGTCGAGTTTCCGCGCGCCGATTGCTTTGGGCCGGGCCTAGTCAAAGTCCAGGGCCGTTTTTTAGTCCCAGTCCGTCCCTGCTGTTTATGCATCAGTAAGTCAAGCCAGTGACTAAAATATCAGCTTCACAACGTTTCTTTTAGTAGGATGAAAATAATCGTATTTAAATTGTGAACAAATTATATACAGAAAGCGATCAAAGAACAATCTTTCCACACAGCGCGAGTTTATCTGGACACTTGCCAAACTCGTTATGAAATCAATGACGCACGTTACTGCACAACAAAGCTCTTACTGTATTTACATCATCGTGTTTGCATTGGGGAAAGCAGAGAGAGTGCAGAAACTGCTTTGCAATGATAAGATCTTCATTCTCGCGATCAACACACTGTCATCTGCTCAATGCTCATCACGGCAACATTTTATGTGATGGGAATAGATCTAAATACTTTTAAAACATCTCACGATTCGTTAATCTCGATAGCTGTTATAGTAAAAACTTATAATAGCTGTAGTAAAAGTATTCGGGAGAGAGTTTCACATGTAATGCGTTGCTATTTCATATGCAAGCATGTCAGCCAATCACAGCAGTGGCCGCGGTTACACTGAATCCCACAGCAGACACGCCCCTTCAAACAGAGTGTTCAAATCAGAGGCTAAAAGCAGGCTAGGAAAAATGCCATTTATTTCTAAATTATGATTATTTTTTATCTAAAAAAACATACTAACATTATAAGGGTAACCCAGGAAACATTATAAAATAATTAAAAAAAACATTCTAGGGCACCTTTAAGTGTTTCTCAAGTGTTTCTCCAGTTTCACAGTCTGAGGATCAGGATGAGCATAAACCAGACAACAGCCTCAAGATTAGGTTTTTTTATTTGTATTGTTTTATTCAGTAACAGCATGAAGTGAACGCTGTGCGTCCGGCTCAAATCAGCAAATACAAGAGATTCAAGCTGAAGCTTCTCTAATAAAATGAAATAAAAGAACAATCAGAAATCAATAATTTCACACAACAGTGAAAATCATCAACAGAATATCAGAGTTTATCATTTCACATTCACATCTGATCTGAGAGACACAGATGGGCAGATTCACTTCAGATTATACAAAATATAGATTGATAAAAATATAAGAGCAATTATGTATCATAAAAAAGACAGATAATAATATAAGAAAATAGAGTAAGGCAAAATAATACCTGAGTAATATAAATGTGCAGATAATGTCTGCAATAACAGAGTTTCACACAGAGATGAACAGTCAAACTCACACTGGAAACTTCTTCAATTAAACTGTTTCTAGAAACTTCTAGAAGTGAAGAGACTGTTAAAGTATCTAAAGCTCAGGATTAAACATGCTTGTTATATAAAACACACACACACATTAGTCCGAGAAATACTGGTTTAGCACACACACATTCTTCTTATATAGTCTATACATGACATTTCTCATCAGATATTTGGCTAATAGATGCAGAAACAGAAACTGGTTAATCCAGTATTCACTATATGTAATGAGTAACAGTTGAAATGTTAGATTTTTATTAGATTTACATTAGAGGATCAAATAAAGACGAGTTAGTCTAAAGATCAGTATGAAGAACAGTAAATGAAATATGTCTGTGTGTTATCATGTTGTTAAACTGCACAGCTCAACATCACACACACACACACACACACACACAGCTAGATCTCCATCATACAGGGTTTAGAGGCTCACATCAGGAGAAATATGATTTGAATGTTGATAATGTCACAGTCTGGAGTCAGCCGTGTACTGTTGTCAAAGTCACCTCTGGGTTATTTCTAATATCTGAAAGAAAACACACGAGACAGATCATATTAAAGGAAAGCTTTGTTTTTATATTATATAGTTAGGAGGAGTTGACTTTGAATGTAGCCTATTATTTGCATTTAGATTTCTTAATAACACAATAATTTACAATCATACACACACATTGACAGAGTCTGTTCTGACAGAAATCATAAAGTGTCATCATACAAACTCAGTCTTTCATCTAAATGTCTGACAGGGTTGATAGAAAATAAGATTGTTATTATACTGACATATTTGATTTACTCACCAAGAACTTCGACTCTGAATAATTTAGTTGTGATTTTTCCTCCTTCAAGTTTGCGTTGCATATAAATTCCAGCATCTGTGGGTCTGATCCTCTTGATGGCCAGTGATCCGGTCTGATGATCCAGCTTCAGTCTGCCTTTGAATATTTCATCAGCAAATGGGAAGACTTTCTTAGTCCCTCCTGTGATTTCAGCTAACCGAATGAATAGTCCAAACGTCCAATGGATCTCATCACCTGTCTGTATGTCAACAACACCAGTCTCCAGTGTGACAGATCCTCCCTCCTTCACTGACACTGGCCTCATGTCTGTCTGATCTACACATACAGAGAAACACAGAACAGAAATCAGAAAAATACAACGAAGTAGTCTAAATGATAAATCAATAAACAATCTATAAACAAGTCAAAATTTTGTCCTCAGTTCTCATGTTTGTTGTGATGTGTGTGTTGGACCAATCATATTCTCTGATTCATGTGTGATCAGGATCAACACATCCGTGTTTAATTGTGTTTATGCCAGGAAACAATATAATTTTTATTGAATATCATATTTCATTGTGGTTTGTTTTATGTTCCTTATGTTCTTATTGTTCCAGTAATAATGGTTTAATGCTGATTAACTACACTTTATATATTTATAGTGGTGAGCTTGAGAAACTGCAGATCATTTTTTAAAAACTGATGCGATTTGATTAAATAATTTCGTGAGCTAATGTGTTTATGATTAATAATGTGCCGTCACTGCATTTCACTGTCAGATAGTTGTCGAGGTCTTCAGTGACTCACAAGCACACAACAAACTGATCAAGTTTAGAGCAAAATAATTAAAACATTAATCAATTTTAAAGTGATTTGAAATGAAACTGACTTTGTATACAGCATAATAGATTACATTATGCTTCAATACTTGTGTTGAAGGCTGTGCATATAATAAGATATAACCAAATAAAACTCATAGTCCTCAATTGAATAAATTAATCTGATTTAAAATAAAATCATTATTATTTAAAGATTTCAGTTACTCACCAAAGACAGAAACACTGAATCTCTTTATTGAAATGTTTCCCGATCTGCTGATCAGTAGTGTATATTCTCCAGAGTGTGTGGTTCTGGTGTTTGTTATGGTCAGAGATCCAGTCTGAGGATCCGGCTTCAGTCTGCTTTTAAATATCCCATCAGGGACATCATCATATACAGTGAAACTATGAGCAGCGGTTTTCCTTTCAGCAATACAAATGCTTCTAAACATCCACAGTAATTTGTCGTCTTTATGTACTTCATCATCATCATCAGGGTTTAGAGTGATAGTTTCTCCCTCCATCACTGACAGCATAATCATTTTATCCCTCCCTTCACCTCAGCAAACAGAAACAGATAAACACAGAGAAGATATTAGCTGGAGAAGAAAAGCAATAAAAGCAGAGAGGAATAAAATCAACATAAAATCACTGTCTCAGGCCATGTCCACACTAATATATTTTTCTCTCCGTTTTGGCCTTCCGTCCACACTGAGACGGCGTTTTAAGTCAGCGAAAACGTAGCTTTTGGAAAACGCTTTCCAAAGCTGATACATTTGAAAACGCCGTTTTCGCGTTGAAGTGTGGACTGTGAAGCCGGAGGTATTGGAAAACGATGACGTAGTTTAGTCATGTGGTCCATGTTGTACCAATAGATATTCATGTTTACTGGCATTGTGCCTGTTAATTATGTGCGATTCATTTTTACACTTTTGCTAAAATAATGTTACTTTGCACACTCTTCATACCACAGTAGCCTAACGCTACTGCAAAGATGACAGAACATGTAGGCTACTCACATTTGCTGTCCTGCGACAATACAGGAGAGCAGTCGCGTTTTAGACCAAACATATGGTGACTGAGTGCGACCTGGACACATCAGTGAATGGTGAGATATTTTGCTAAATAAAATTATCCTGTTAGAAGAATTGCGCGATAACTTTATTATTTATTTTTCCATCTGTATCGTCTCAGTGAGCTTTTGTGAGGTTTCACGCATGCGCAGTAAGATGAATTTAGAAGTTTCTCATCCACACTGAAACGTCGGAAAACGCCTGAAAACGGCTCTGGTTACTCACGTAATCTATGTTCTCTTTCATAGGTTCACTCAACGCTTAAGACGCAGTGGGAATGCCCTCTGGGTATGCCGATTGTCTGAAGCCCTTATAGAATCACGGCAATTCATTGGCTAATGGCGCGGGCCCCGCCCCGACGCTCTATACGCGCGCACGCCATCTGATCCTCAGATTTCTCTGCCGAAAAAGAAAACTTGTCGGCAGCGCAAGGAGCTTGGCAGCGAACGCAGCGTCTCATTCCCTATTCAGAGAACATAGGTTACATGAATAACCAGAGACGTTCTCTTTCATAGGTTCACTCAACGCGGCGTAGCTTAAGACGCAGTGGGAACGAAATACCAAACTCACCAAGCTAACGCGCTGCCAAATCCAGTACAAGACCAGAAAGTTATAATGACCGGTTCAAGCAGATAAAACTTGGGAACCTGGAGTTAAGTCAAGATCCAGACTATAAAATCTGACAAAAGTGTGCGGAGAGGACCAACCTGCCGCCACACAAATATCTTCCAAGAGGTCTCCTCTAAAAAGAACTTGAGAGGAAGCCACACTTCTTGTGGAATGTGCTCTGATGCTAAGAGGTGAAGGCAGGCCACGCACCTCATAGGCCAGTGGAATAGCATCCGTAACCCAATGGGAAATCCTCTGCTTTGATGCGGCAAGCCCACGGCGGCCAGTGCCAAAACATATCAAGAGTTGGTTCGATTTTCTCCAGCCGCCCGAGAGGTCCACATAGGACTTCAAGGCTCGAACCGGGCAGAGCAAGTTAAGTTTCCTATCCTCATCAGAGGCAAAAGGAGGAGGATGGAAAGCGTTAACTTTAATAACCTGAGAGCGGAATGTTGTAGACAAAACCTTTGGTACATACCTTGGTCTCGGTCTTAAGGTAACCTTGACCAAACCAAGAGCAAAGTCCAAACATGTCTCTCTAATAGAGAGAGCCTGTAAATCCCCTATCCGCTTTAACGAAGTCAAAGCTAACAAAAGAGCAACCTTTAGAGTCAGAATCCGCTCAGGAGCTGACTCCAAGGGCTCGAAGGGAGCCTCTGTTAACCCTTCCAGGACAACTGATAGGTCCCATGAGGGAATTCCAGGGGAGCGCGTTGGTTTTAGGCGTCTAACCCCACGCATAAAAGTCGAAACTAGCCTAAGTTTACCCAGGGGAATCTTGTCCGACTCTCTGTGAGCGGCAATAGCTGCGACGTATACTCTGAGAGTGGTAGTGGCCACTCCAGAGGCAAACTTCTCTTATAGGAATTCCAGCACTGAACCAACATGGCAGCTGACTGGGTTCCTGGCATGTGATGAGCACCATGACTCAAATACTCTCCACTTGGAGGAATACAGCCTCCTCGTAGCAGGGGCTCTAGCACTTGTGATGGTTTCCTGAACATCAGTTGGGAGACCAAAGCCTAACGCTAGCGGCCTTTGATTGGCCAAACATACAGCTTCCAAATGTCGGGGCGAGGATGCCACAGCTTGCCCTGAAGTTGGGAAAGCAGATCTTCTCTGACTGGGATCTCCCAGGGGGAGGACTCCAGCAGAGGAATAAACTCAGAAAACCACGGCTGGGACGCCAGAATGGGGCTACAAGAAGGAGGGGGACTCCGCTCTCTCTCACTCTGGACAGAACCGCCTGGATCATCTTGATGGGTGGGAAGGCATAGAGTTTCTGCATCGGCCACGGGTGGGCGAATGCATCTATCCCCAATGGAGCTGGTGGACTCAGGGAGAACCAGAGCGGGCATTGGGACGACTCCTGAGATGCAAAGAGGTCTACCTCCGCTTTACCTCCGACCTACGTCGGAAGCTGCAGTAAAAATAACGTCTTCCAGCCCGAAAGAAACCGACTCGCATGCTCCCGGGCTGGGGCATAAATAATCATGCGCGAACTCGACAGGCATGCCACGTGCGTGCTCGGGAGAGAAAGGGCGAGGCCCATCTTCTCATACTCCGCGTCTTCGACCTCTACATCCGAACCCCAGGTCGCGGATCCTCGAGAGGCCTCAGCGGTCTCAGGAGCGCGGCGGGGGGAAACGAATGACTCCTTTCTTAAAAAACGCAAGTCTCGAACGGAGGGTTTTGAGAAGGAGATTGTCGCAAAATTTACACTTTGACGACCCTAAAACAGCCTCACGCGCATGCAAAAAACCCAAACATTTAATACACTTACTGTGAGGGTCGTTGCTCGCAATGAAGCGAGCACATGGCGGAGAACAACGACGATATTCCATTGCACTTCACTGAAACTGGAACAGAGTTCCACTTATTGCAGTCGCTGAAGTGTGGAAGACGACGATAGTAGTAGAAAAATCAGAATTCGGGCTCAGAAAAACCGAAAGCGAAGGGCATGAAATGGCCGCTTCGTGAAGGCAGAGAAATCTGATGGTGTGTTCACACCGAACGCGAATAGAGCGTCAAATACGCGTCTATCGCGTTTAGTTAGACGCTTGAACATTTGCTGGAGTTCAAAATTTTCAACTTGCGCGGAAGACATTCGCGGCAAACGCCTCGCCCAATTCGCGTCATTCGCAACGCCCGGCGCGAATGATGCGTCTATTCGCGTCTTTGCATTGACTTTGTATGTAATCTACTCGCCCAAATAATTAAATTCGCGTTCGGTGTGAACACACCATGAGGAGCAGATGGCGTGCGCGTATATAATGTTACGATGTAAGAGCATCGGGGCGGCGCCCGCGCCATCAGCCAATGAATTGGCGTGATTCTATAAGGGCTTCAGACAATCGGCACACCCAGAGGGCGTTCCCACTGCTTCTTAAGCTACGCAGCGTTGAGTGAACCTATGAAAGAGAACGCTAGTGTGGACGGAGAGCATTTTTAAACGAAAACGCAGTTTTCAAATGTATCCGGATTAATGTAGACGTAGCCTAACACTGAAGCACATTTACACTCACAGCAAAAGACAATATAAACTAACACATTATCTGAAATACTTCAACATTATTCATAATCTGTGTTTTTGTGTTGTATTCATCATGAAGTGCTTCTTTTTTTTAAATAAAAGTATCTGCTAAATGTGTAAATGTGTTTCATGTTGGGTAGTCAGAGGAGGCTTTTTTCCCTATGATTTTAATCACAGGTTTTGTTTGATATGGTTGTGTTTATTATTTTAGCATCTGTGAAACCCTGAAGCTATTGCTCTGTATTTCATATCATTTAAATAAATCTATAACTTTTCTATTAAGAGTTTCCATTTCTTTGGTATGAAGAGCATCATAAACTACTCTGAGCTGGTTTAAGATGACCTTTGACCCTGAGCAGATGAAGAGTGCGACTCGTCAGGAGACCAGATCAGTTATGATTGAGACACGTCTACATAGTTATCTAAATGGGGACGTTGCACAGAAGTCTGTTGTTAAAGCTGGTCATAAATACTGTATTTAAACACAAACCCAGACACCAACCCTAACAGAAAACTTAATGCATTTTAAAAAGTGTGGACTAGCTATTCATTTTGTTGCCACACAACAATAAAATAGTTTTATAAAGTTGTATAACAATGCATTCAGAGCCCTTCATTCTAAAACAAAACCACAGTCAGTGCTCTTTAATATCTGTGTATTGATTATGTTTCTTTCTAACCCTGCTTTTATGAGCAAAACTACAACACACACACACATACACTACACATGTAAATGGTTGAAACATGATTACGAACAAACATTTTACACTTTTAATCTCTACTGTATCATAATAAAGCTCAGTATTTATCTTGCTTTATCAGCTGTAATACTCACATTCTTTTAGTTTAGAGATCTTGCGGCGATGGTAAATCACAGCAGCAACTACAGTAACACACGCCAGCAGACCAGCAGCAACACTGATCGCTGCTATAGCACCTGTAGACAGACCTGGATGTGTGATGATAAAGAGAGAGTCATCAGTGTGAGTGAATCTGGGTACAAGCCATCCTGCTGGGCCCCCCGCTGCAGGTCCGCTTCACGGACTTTCGACTTGAGTTCGGCGACTTATCCAACGGGGGGAGGGTTGAGACGGACTTTTTGAATGCCCATGAGAAGAGTGCAATAATAATGCAATACTAGAAATTGACGTTATGCATGACCATTGGACAGTGAAATGCTGTCCAATGAGACGGACTTTTGACTTGAGCTCGGCGACTTCACGGAGCTCAGTTAATTTGTAAGAAAAGTAAAGATCCTAAGTTTTTATTTTTTTATGTTTTGCAATTCATAATTAAACAGTCAAACGAAGAACGTTGGATTCAAGACTTTTGTTTACTGACGTTTTGTGTTGAGTACAAAAGAACTTTGAAGTCTAGAGAGTCAGCTTGCTGCACTCACAAATGATTAAATACAAAATGAATAGTAGTAAAGATAAATGTGGTTTGGAATGGGTAAAATGTACCTGAAAAAAATATGATCAGAAAATCAACGTGCCAAATAATTCTGCACGCACTGTATAGCTAAAACAGTAAATATAAATCAAATTAAGTCATTAATGAGCATGAGAGAATGTAATTTTAATTATTATGATATTCTCCTTCACTGTGTTGATCTTTTGTATTACGGTGTTACAGCAGGAGTTTGATGTGAACAGAGGACTGATTTATTTAAGAACATTACAAACAGTAATGGAGATTAATCATCTAAAATCAGTTGGAAACATGCAGTAATTAGTGTCCATTAGCATTAGTGTCTCCCAACTTCAATACCTTAATCTTACTCTCTTCATTTGGGAATCAAGAATTTTTTTTTTTTTTTATAAAAAATGCAAATTGGTGCGCTCCTTGGTAATAAATGTAATCAATGTTACAGAATGTTAAATAAAACTAAAACATTACGTTTAACAAAAAAGAGGCTCTTACTTACCAAATATTAAGACTATATGGTATAATGCCAATAATGGTATTTCTCACAAATATCTTGTATTCTTCTGCACCAAAGTTCTTTGAAAGACGAACTATAACAGTTTAACGGCAGTCCAAAGATTCACATTTGATGTTTAAGTGTTCAAGTGAAGTTTAACTTTAGGATTTAAATAAGAACACTTTTACATTGACAGATTTGATCTACTCACCAGTGACAGTAACAGTAATTCTCTTGTTTATGGTGAATCTGCTGATGATGATCTTCAGCTCATAAAGTCCAGAATCTGTGAATCTGGTGTTCCTGATGGTCAGAGATCCAGTCTGAGGATCCAGCTTCAGTCTGCCTTTAAATATCCCATCAGGAACATCAGATGTGAGGAATCGTGTGCGTGCTTTATTGATTTCAGCGAGGACCGAGTCTTCAAACATCCACTGCATTAAATCAGTCGTCTGTATCTCAGTGAGTTCAGTGTGTAGAGTGACTGAAATTCCCTCTATCACTGATAGTGCTGACATCATTTCACCTGTAATACACACACATGAAGTTTGTCATAGAAAATTTTAACTAAATATTAAGCTAAACATGTTTTAACATTTAACCTTATCTAACATGCTAAATCTCTGAAACAATGTTCTAAGACATTCTGTATTTTAGATACTAGATATTTTAGGTATTTTGAATGTGTGTGTGTCGAACCCCTGACTGTGTGTATAAATTACAAATATGGGAAATTAATCTAGACAGATGACTAGCTTAGAACTTGTGATCAATGAAGTAACCGTTAAAACAAAATCTTCTCTACCCAGTAACAGAAGAGACTGCAAATGAATAACCAATCAAATTAATGTCACTATGCCATACCTCCCTATTCTATAAAAACTGTGGTATCTGTGTTTTCGGTGCGATTCTCAATGGAAATTGTCTGAGATCCTCCGGCCTTGGTTATTCTTGGGTGATTTTCAGAGAACTGCTCGAGAACTCCTGGCCGTAATAAAGAGCATCAAAGGACAATTGCTGAAGTCTGTCTGTCATTAAAGCTGCGCAGCGAAGTTAAGAATTATTAGACTCGGCTGTAGTCGACAAGAAGACTCGCTGGAGTATAGTGAGAGAACTGAAACTGAAGTCGATTTGTAGACTCGTGGAGGTGTAAACTTAGCTAACGTCAATATAATTGACGCGCTACAGTATAAGTATTATTGATAGAGTAGTCAGGTTTAGGGAAAAACCAATCACAAGATCATTGAGAAAGACCTACTCAGACGTTACAAGCTACACTGTGTGAATGACGTATGCATGCAATTTCCTGAAAATCAATACAACTGCTCTAAAATATCATAATTATATATTTATCAAAGTGTATTTTGGTAAAGACATGGTTTGAAAGATGGATTTTTTTTTTTTTGCACTCTCTCATTAATACTATTTTATTCTTTTTTTGATAATAAAAAAAGTTACATGGTATAGCCTTAGATGCATGCTTGAAGATTTTTAACAGTTAATAATTTCAGGTAACAAATGTATAATAATTAAGTCTTGTATAATAATGCTAATTTCAATTGTTCTGTAAAAGGCTTGAATATGTCTGATTTATAGACAAAATGAGCAATAAACTAATTAGTGTTTCATCTCCCATGCACAAGTATATGCATACTGCTTTTATCCAAAGTCAAGTCAAGTCATCTTCATTTATATAGCGCTTTTAACAATGGATTGTTTCAAAGCAGCTTTACAGAGATAAACACAGGGACGTGCACAGGAATTTTGTGGGGCAGTTGCTCTGACCTGAAAAAAGGGCACTACCCCCAAAACTCACGGGCTATATGAAGGAATATTCAGTTGAATTTTGCCCATACAAATTGCCTTATCTGACCGTGTTTATGTCCAAACGCAATGCCTCATATTATGGTCTTATTATTATTTATAAAGATTGCAAACGTCAAAGATGACAGGTTTATGATATGCAACTTTGTAAACAGTATACAAAATGTATTAACAATATGTTAAATGTCACAAAAATACACATGAGAAAAAGAGTTCCTCATATTATTGTTTATTGTTTTTTAATTATTTTTTATATATTTTTTTAATAAATAATCTGGATTGAATTCTTGACAGATGGGGAAAAACTCGCTTCTAATAAAAATAAAAAACGCTTAGATTTCGGAAAAAACACAATCCTTTTTTAACCTTTTGGCTTCCCGTACATTCAATTGTGCTTTTTGCTCATCTGGGCAACTACGCATGATTTGTAGTATGATTGCGTAAAGGGAACAGGAATTCCGGTAAGGAACAGAATCGACTGCTAAACCCAGTGCCGATCCTGACCTCCCTGGGGCCCTAAGCAAAATTCTGCTAAGGGGCCCTCTACATGACCTGTGATGTCGTGAGCTATGTAAACAATTTGCCATTGCCACAGTCACACCTGACACTTCAGCGCTCCCATACAATCCTCCCTTCTTTAAACAAAACAGTCAAAGAATAAGTACAACAATATAGAACAGAATGAGGTTCAAACACACAGTATTTATTGAATAGAGTATTTTCTATAGAATGTTAAGATAATAAGTGAATATTATTAAGTAAGTGAATATTAACGTAAACATAAATAAGAAGAAAATAATAAATTATAACCCTGAGCTTTGGCTTTTGGGATTAACTTTGGTTCTTTCTACAGCCTGGGCATTTTCGGCATCAGTATGATTTTTTTAATTTTGTATTATGCATGTTGAAACAATTCTTGATTTATGGTTATTATTTACTGAGGGATGTGCATCCATTTTGACCAGTATGTCCAGCTAATCAACATTTTTAATTCAATATAGCCTATAAATCAATAGTCAATCAATGTCAAATTGTCAATACATTGCTTTCTATCTTGCATAATTAGTGCAGTTGTTTAGAGTTTTTAACTACACTGAGACTAGATAACCAGTGACTTGTTTTAAAAGTAAAATGTGTACTTTGATTGGGAGTGCCATCATTCACGTGCATGTATTGTACAGTATGTCTGGTCTCCACATATTTCTGCTTGAAAAATGCGAGTTTCATATGAACGCACGATAACACACGCGACGCGGTTATGTTTTCCGAGCTGCAGTAAACAAACACCGTTGCACTTTGTCGTTTATCAAAATCAAACGTAATAAATAATTGTATTTTACTCTCACTTTTGTCAGCCACAAAGTGATGCAAGAGATGCACTGCCTGCCCAGCTAGGTTAGCAAGACCGAAAAACATCTAACTTTGCTGACATCAAACTTAGAGAGGAGAGAACACAAGTTTACCTGATTGTTGTTCCCGCAATTCACTCTCATGGTTTTTTTCTTCTTCCTCTTTTCGTGAAGTTTCGCTTCATTTTGTCGTGGATGTTGTAGCTACACATTTGACGGCGCGCTATGACTATGACACGAGATGGAGGCGTAGCCTTAAGTAAGTTGCGTGGCCCTACGCCGGTCGCGTGCAGTCTGGTCGCGTGCAGCGTTTGCCCTTCATACTGACTTTCACTTTCGGTGCCCGAATGGAAGTAAATGAGGCTTTGCGATTTTTTTTTTTTTTAAATCTAGGCCTACGTGAAATTCTGCATCCATTGTACGATTGAATTTTTTTCTCGGAAGGGCAACTTGAGTGAGAAGGGCATATGGGCAGTTGCCCGGGCAACCTGAGCAACCCCCCTGTGCACGTCCCTGGATAAACATATCATTTAAGGTAACAGATTGTTTTGGCGTTATAGCGGTTCTTGAATAATGTTACTTCCAGCTAAAGTTAACTTTGATTGATTCACCTCCGTCGAAATGATCAGACTTTAAACGCGAACCTGTGATTAACGCAGACGGCGTTCACATGCTCATTCAGAATTCTATAGGTATGTGCTTTTTAAAATATGTGTGCAGGTTTGTAAAGTGATTTACTAATAAGGACACACTCCTGACGGCACTTTTACTGGTGTTTGGAAACTGATGAACAGAATGATTCAAATCTCCACTTTTCATTTAATTCACCAAATTAAGTATAAAATTAAGCACTCAAACCTGAACATCACTTCAGCATAATGATCAAGTGCTTGAGGGGAACTAAAAATAAATGTTCATTTATTTATTTTTTTATTGCAAATAAATGTTCATTTAAACTATTCTAGGATGCTGGGATTTATTATTACTATAAATTAGTTGATAAACTCCTGGCAGTCACGTTGTATGACTTGTGTATGGTGTGTCTGCTGCTGTTTTTCCTAATACCAGCTTCATAAAATCCAGAGTTTTTGGTTCCGATGTTCATGATGGTCAGAGATCCAGTCCAATAGTCCAGCTGCAGTCGTTCTCTGAATCTCCCATCAGGACCATCAGATGTTGAGAAGTTTCCAGTCTTTCTATTGTTTTCAGCTATAAGAGAGTTTAGATCTCCAAACCTCCACTCGATCACATCATCTCTCTGTATAATAGTACCAGAGTTTAGAGTGACTGAATCTCCCACTATCAGTGACACTGACTTCACTTCATCAACATCAGGCACAACTGAAGAAGAAAGAGAAAAAGATTTTCTGTCAGAGAAATACATCAGTCTGTTGTTCTTGTGATAGTTGTGGTTCCCAAACTTTTTAACCCTCTGATGGTCTTCAAAAAAAAGTCACACTCGTGGTCTTCGGGGTCTATTGGACCCCAGACAACAACATTTAATTTTGTAACCGAACAATAATTTATTTTTTAACAAATATAATTTTACTCTGTTTATTAATGTTTTTACTCAACATTTGTGCAGTTTTTGGAGAATTTATGATTTTTTTTAAATTTCTATAAATAAATAAATAAATATTTAATTAAATAGGATTTTTACAAAAAAAAAAAAAAAGCATTTTATGTTAAATAAACTTTATAAAAGACCCAGATTTCCAACTTTCATTCCTGGGGATACCATGGATAATTTTACAAGGTTTAATGTAAGATTTTTGCCCATTTTTTGGAAAATTCAGGTTAAAATTTGTAATAAATCACTTTAACCACTAGATGGCTATAGAGCTCCATTATATGCTATTTGCTATTTGAATTACTGAAAGATATAGTTTCTAAAGTTGGATTCAGTTGGATTCATATCTAAATATTATAAAATCACAATTATAACAAAAATAAAATAATTTTTGTCAAAATTTAGCATTTTTTGTACTGAAAAAACACTATGCATGGTAAACCGCATGACTTCTGCAGACAGAGTTGGAGCAGGTTTGGCACTTCACTGTTGTTGTTGTTGTTGTGTGTATGTGTGTACATTTTATTTTTATTTTTATGTGTACAGTGTCACCAATTTATTTTTGTGGTGGTTCTTCATTTTGTATGATTTTATTTGACAAATTATAAGACTTTTTATAGCCTTACAAATGTATTCCTGTGTGTGTGTGTTTGTGTGTCTGTGTCTGTGTCTGTGTGTGTGTGTGTGTGTGTGTGTGTATGTGTGTGTGCGCACATTTTCAATGCGTCTAAGTGTTACCAATTTATTTTTCTGGTGGTTCTGCATTTTAGATTATTTTATTTTACAAATGATAAGAGAACAGTTTTTATAGTCTGTGTGTATTCCTGTATAAATGTACTCCTCTTTATGTGTGTGTTTGTGTGTGTGTGTGCGCCTGTGGTGAGCATGATAATTTTGGATTGTGGATGTTTTTTGCATTGTTGGAAGTGTGCCACTTTATTTCTGTCATTTCTGTCTTTGTGTTCTAGGTTGTTTCTGATTTTGATGATGTTATTTTGTCTATTTTGATTGCCGGGTCCAATAGACCCCGAAGACCACGAGTGTGACTATTTTTGTCACGCCAACATAAAAACAGATATCATTAAAAACAAATTTTTTTTTTGTAGATCTAGAAAGTGTTGAGAGCCGTAGAAAGTTTCAAACCATTTGGACAAAGAGAACATTTTTTTTAATTTGAGCAAAAGTCATTTGGGGTCCAATAGACCCGAAGACAGCATGGAAGCCCTTTGGAGCCTTTTTCTGCCCACGGCACCCCAACCCAATTAAACTAAGTCAAAAAAGTGTTTTGGATTTGTAAAATCGTTTGATAGTGAATTTTTATAATAGTCAGATTTGACATTTCTTGTTTTAACAGTATAGGCTACATACATTCCTTAATCGTTTATATTCAATCCAATCTACCAGATCTTTTGTTAAATGGTATCTTTCCCAGGCCTTGTCCCTTTGCTTAAAGAGATATATTAAATCACCAGCAATCCATAGATGTCTACCCTTCACTTTGACTGATGCCCATGGAGCATGTTTATCTATAACTTTTAATACCTCAGTATAAAAGAAATTCCAGGCATCATCAACATAAGGAATTAAATACATCCTGTTCCAATTAATACATAACAAATCTTGAATAAATGTCTAATAAATTGTCTTACCTTGATTATTTTAGGTGGTAGGCGCAGTAACCTTATTTTCGAGATACAAAAGATAACTGAATGGTCACTGAAGCAATCAGATAAAACACCTGAATCAGTCATTCTATTGGGATGCGTGACCAAGATCCAGTCAAGAGAGACCTGAGTTCCCCTCCACTCTGGTAGGCTCCCGTATTAACTGAGTGAGATTTAGGCTTTCAAACTGATTCCTCTCTTTCAGAGAGGACCTATCAAGCCAATTTCGATTGAAATCTCCCAATACTATAATTTCGTCAAAACAATTTAAAGAATTAATAGTACTAAGAATTGTATTTGTTGTTTTGGATGGAGAGTTAAGGGGGTCTATATATGTTTCCTATAATCAACCGTTTGTTTTGATGAAAACAACAAACTTTACCCAGGATCTGTAAGTGATAAGGAGATAGTACTTGTTTCTGATGTTTTGAACCATTTTAAGCCTGGAGACCTGATTTTGTTGACAAGGGATTTCTAATCCACAACATTCTGCCAGAAAGAGTCACAGTAAACGTTCCCCCATTCCTAAGTAACGGCCAACGGACACACAGTGAAGCACATGCTACAAAGCTGATTGCACAGAACAGAATTCATGTAGAGATGAAAGGCAAATGGCCGTTTAAAAGATTTTAAAATTCGGAGATTTATTCCATCTCACTTGCTCAGGTATGCTGTGCACTAGTGAACCTCCTCAAAGTCCTCTCATAAAAGAAGTGGCAACAGAATAGTGCAAAAACGATCCTGCTCTCCATCCAGCCAGAAACACTTACTCTCCATCCAGCCATTAACATCAGGCTCCTACTCTCCATCCAGCCATTAACATCAGGCTCCTGCTCTCCATCCAGCCATTAACATCAGGCTCCTACTCTCCATCCAGCCATTAACATCAGGCTCCTGCTCTCCATCCAGCCATTAACATCAGGCTCCTACTCTCCATCCAGCCATTAACATTAGGCTCCTTTTCTCCATCCAGCCATTAACATCAGGCTACTTCTCTCCATCCAGCCATTAACATCAGGCTCCTGCTCTCCATCCAGCCATTAACATCAGGCTCCTGCTCTCCATCCAGCCATTAACATCAGGCTCCTACTCTCCATCCAGCCATTAACATCAGGCATCAGGCTCCTGCTCTCCATCCAGCCATTAACATCAGGCTCCTTTTCTCCATCCAGCCATTAACATCAGGCTCCTTCTCTCCATCCAGCCATTAACATCAGGCTCCTTCTCTCCATCCAGCCATTAACATCAGGCTCCTACTCTCCATCCAGCCATTAACATCAGGCTCCTACTCCCCATCCAGCCATTAACATCAGGCTCCTTCTCTCCATCCAGCCATTAACATCAGGTTCCTTCTCTCCATCCAGCCATTAACATCAGGCTCCTTCTCTCCATCCAGCCATTAACATCAGGCTCCTTCTCTCCATCCAGCCATTAACATCAGGCTCCTTTTCTCCATCCAGCCATTAACATCAGGCTCCTTCTCTCCATTCAGCCATTAACATCAGGCTCCTGCTCTCCATCCAGCCATTAACATCAGGCTCCTACTCTCCATCCAGCCATTAACATCAGGCTCCTTTTCTCCATCCAGCCATTAACATCAGGCTCCTACTCTCCATCCAGCCATTAACATCAGGCTCCTTTTCTCCATCCAGCCATTAACATCAGGCTCCTTCTCTCCATCCAGCCATTAACATCAATCTCCTGCTCTCCATCCAGCCATTAACATCAGGCTCCTGCTCTCCATCCAGCCATTAACATCAGGCTCCTTCTCTCCATCCAGCCATTAACATCAGGCTCCTGCTCTCCATCCAGCCATTAACATCAGGCTCCTTCTCTCCATCCAGCCATTAACATCAGGCTCCTTCTCTCCATCCAGCCATTAACATCAGGCTCCTTCTCTCCATCCAGCCATTAACATCAGGCTCCTTTTCTCCATCCAGCCATTAACATCAGGCTCCTTTTCTCCATTCAGCCATTAACATCAGGCTCCTTCTCTCCATCCAGCCATTAACATCAGGCTCCTTCTCTCCATCCAGCCATTAACATCAGGCTCCTGCTCTCCATCCAGCCATTAACATCAGGCTCCTTTTCTCCATCCAGCCATTAACATCAGGCTCCTTTTCTCCATCCAGCCATTAACATCAGGCTCCTGCTCTCCATCCAGCCATTAACATCAGGCTCCTTCTCTCCATCCAGCCATTAACATCAGGCTCCTTCTCTCCATCCAGCCATTAACATCAGGCTCCTGCTCTCCATCCAGCCATTAACATCAGGCTCCTTTTCTCCATCCAGCCATTAACATCAGGCTCCTTCTCTCCATCCAGCCATTAACATCAGGCTCCTGCTCTCCATCCAGCCATTAACATCAGGCTCCTTCTCTCCATCCAGCCAGAAACAATGGATTTCCTGACGTTTCTAATATTACCTCAATGTAAAGGTTAGTAAGTTTATTAGATACCTCTATTCTCTCATCGTTCAGTTAAGCTCAGCCCAGCTTCTATTACACTGTGTGTACACCAGGTGCGATGTGACACACAGCTTGTTCTAATGGGATTTTCGCATTGCACCGCGACCTCATACAGTAAGAAATATGTCTACAAATTTTTGATTGTTCAGATTTTTACAACTATTTTTTAATTCTTAACAAAATTAACTTTCAGGTTTGATTGCCAAGTGTCATCTCTGGATTTGGGGATGATGACACTTTGTTTTGTGGTCCACATAGTGAAGTAGCAGGTTTCTCTTGCAGTGAGGTGAAGCTGTCCCTGTACTTGATGCCAGTAGGGGTGGTCTCTGTGCAGGCTAATTGACTTTTCTCTTGCATTGTAGGGACACTTGGCCTCCAATATTGCAGATGACCCCACCAGACCATCTGGAGATGCTCCCAACACTCCTGATGGAGACAGCCACAAGCCAGACTCCTGGACTGGCATCTGAGTTGCTGTGGTGAATGCCTGGATGGCTTCACTCTCGTTCACAACACCCCACTGTACAGACAAAACACCCTCTAGGGCTTGTTGCTTTCCCAGCACCCTAGCAAGAAGTGAAGCAGTCACACGCTTTGACCTAAGGACAGCTCCAAAGTTGCTGGCAGTCAGCCTTCCACGTCTAAATAAATGCCAGTTTGGATTGTTGCGCTGACCAGTTGTTGCCACCTGAATAGCCCTCCGTTCCTCCTCTGACAAAGCCATACTGGCCAGGATAGCTTCAGACCCCTGATGACCTACAGACTCTACAATTCTAGGAACAGAATGTGCTTCCGAGGTGTGAGGATTCTCTTCAGGTTTAGGTGAGAGAAGCCAGGACATTCCTGAGAACCTGCCCCTGAGTCTGTTCCTCAGCCAAACACGATCCTCTGCTGTTGGCTCTCATGTCAGTGGGTTATAAGGCTCATTCGGTGGAGGGAACAGCTCCTCTACAGAGTGTGTGCTCTTAGCTGCTTTGGGCTTCTTCCACTGACATGTGGTGTCTGTGCAGCTGAAATTGTGGATGGCAAAGATGGCCAAAGCAGCTGCATGGCTGCATTTGTATTGTCCACGTGGACATTCACATTGTGTAGCAACAATGCCATCTTTCCCTGTTGAGACCTGTCATGTGAATTATCAGTTTTTGCTATTAGTATATAGTTTGTTTTCAGTTTACTTATTTTATGAAAATAAAGATGTTTACTACAACTCTTGCTGTAAGGTTTCTGTGGCTCAGTGATTAGAGCATTTTGTTCACTGTGCAAAAGGTTGCGAGTTCAATTCCCAGAGAACACGCTGATATGTATAGCCTTAATGCACTGTAAGTCGCCTGTCTGACAAAAAACTAAAATTAAATGTTAAAATATTGTAATACTACTTGTATACTATTGTAACTACACTCCAGTCAGCTCACAGTAATGTGAATGTGAGATAAAATTTACTACACTGGCTCTCACATTGGGGCTTGTGGAGGTAAAAATATATAGAAAAGGTTAACAAAATGAGTGTGTATGGTTTATTTAGGGAACATATATGGTTTAATTATAATATATTTGTTGATGCTTTTGGACAATTATCTTTAAATTCAACATATATAATTATATACAACTATTATATTAAATGTTTGGAATTTAACTGTGTTATGCTTGTTCAGAGATCATTTGTATAGTTATCTTAAATACATAGAACACTATTATAACTCCTCTATCTCTCCCTAGTTTTACTTCCCGAGACTCGATAAACCTTGTCCCTCATGCTGGCCCTTACAATACCGGCAAGTTAACCAGCATCTAAGCTGCACTGTTCTACATGTCCAGATTTATAGTGGTTCTCTCCTCGATCTAGGGTTTTTCCATCGTCTAAGAAAAATGACATAAGATTGGAAATTGATACGGCCATAGCTAACGTTACATTAGTGCTTCTGAGATGGTAAAATCGCGGGTTTTTTCTGGCGAATTAGCAAATGGTATGCAAACATACTGAAGGGTTGGTCAAAATCCCTTGCCTCTTCAAATACATATATAATCATATATCATTTTGAATGGTTATATACTTCCTTTATAAAAATCAATAATCAAATATATTCATTATCACATAATAATTTTTATATTCTTTGTGCTTGTGAAATTATATTTTCTTAAATGCATGGATGTAAGTAACCAGTTTCTTTTAGGTGCATTCCAATCTTACTTTGAGATTGCACGAAGTACACGCAGGACACGAAGGCCACGTAACCCACAAGGCCGTTTGTCTCTTTCTCTGGGATCAGTAGAAAGGTTAGAGGGTCCTAAAGGCAGCGTGGACACATATGATCCTTCGTTGGACATATGGTCAAGCTATATTGAGCGTTACTATCAAACTTTAATTGTTGTATTAAAATGTATTCTTTCCAGTATATTTCCTTCCTTGGGAGTAAATGCCAGTGATCTGTTTTTCTCCCAAACGAGTGAATGTTTTAGCATTATGTTTTGGTATACTTAACTGATAATAAGGAGCTCAGACTCTCTTCAGCCTTGATGGGAGCTGTTATTTGCTAGTGTCTGTTATTTGTGTGTGTGTGCGTATGACATTCTATGTAGGTTCTGGACGTTCGGACCAGACACCCCGGCGCCCTTCTCTAACCTGCGAGGCCACCACAGACCTAAATCCAATGAGTGGACGACAACTATCTTGACTAATGGCGATAGGCACCCCTATCTCCTCACATGTGTTAAATTGTTTAGGCTTTCATGTTTCTTAGCCAATGAGAATCATTCAACCTGTAAGCAATGACGTAGCTTAGACCTTGGAAATGGTATAACTGCTGTGATCTTTTTAACTGTAAGCGGGGCGGCCTACGAACTCCTGTGTGAGTCTTGAAGCTGACTTCTGCTGATGAAAATGCAAACTATATTCAGTAAAACTTTTCCTTAAATTTTTTATAATTCTGACTCCGGGTCTTCATTCTTCATATCTGGTTCTGGGTCTTTGACTGTATACCCCTTACAATACAATCAAACATAATACAGTGAAAGATAATCTTTAAAGTTAATTTGGGGCACAATGATCAGGCATAATAATCTTAATCACAAAGAAAATAATATTAAAGCTCCAGTCCGTAACTTTTTTAAGTTAAAAATAATCCAAAATAATTATATTAAAAAAAAAACTTATTCTGCCAGTGGTCAAAACTATCTGCTTGCCATAGCTAGATTCAAAACGGTTAGCTTGTAATAATGATTTTAATTCCAGTGGTACTGGTGGGTTTCCGCGGGAAATTCGAGCATGTCTTTGCGTCATGACGTCACACCCGTACACATAAATAAGGAGTTTCGGCTAGCCGGCTATACTGCGCGTGACGAGATGTTTAGATGTATAGGCTTTTCTCGCAGCACTTTACATAATTAAACTTATGGCATCCAGAAAGATCCAAACAACAATCATCAGTGTCAACTGGAGATTCAGCAGTTATAAAACCCAAAAGACTTCGTACTTCGGATTTAAGGTGGCTAGAGAAAGAGAAAGAAACCGTCTCATGCGAACACAAGGATTTAAACATCGGCGGGGCTTTTGAAAAGTGCGTGAACTCCGTGTTTTGAAGGGGTTCAAAACGGAAGAAGAGACGGCTTTTTTCTGCTGAACAAGTTAGACATTTCAATAGTTCAATCGTGTTACAGTACGTTTTCTTAATTCACACAGTTATGGAGTTTCCTTTGTTGTGCCTTTCTCGTTTTGCTATTATGGAGAATATGAATTCTGAACTACACAGGTAACCATAAAACACATTAAATTTAACATTAGTCACGCAATGCTGATGTTGTTAACATGAACAATTTGAGAACAAAGTAGGCTATAATTTGCACGGTTGCTGTAAATCACGTTGATTAAATCTAACGAAGCTTATCATGTCGAATGCTTTTTCCCCCTTAGTTGGTCAGAACAAAAATGGATTTTACTTGTTCAGAAGACATTTTCTTATGAAAATTCTTATGTTGCTCAAACTTTCAAAAAGTGAATCTGTGATTCTGTATGACAGTATCCACACAGCGCGGTGACTGACAGCAGCACTCGCCTCAAAGCACTGTGTTCATCCGCGCTGTTTCATGCCGATTTACAACCCACGTAAAGATAATAATTCCGCAAATCACTGCAGTTACAGATTTCGAACAGAGAGATGGCGACAAAGGGGAAAAGTTACGGACTGCAGCTTTAAGGTTTATAAACTAACAAAATAATAAACGAATAAATAAAACATTAACAAAAGATAAATAAATCTCAGAGAGGCACGCATAAACAAAATTAGTTTCTAACATTTTTGGAAAAAGCGAATGGGCAATATTTCTCATGAAAAAGTGGATAAGTGTTCATACACAGCGCAGATCATAATGAGCGAGCGTGTTTTTTAAATAAAGTTTGAGGAAGCTTGATGATGACGTTGATCCGCGACCATGGTGTGCTGTAGTCTGTTTATAGCCTACCATTAGCATTTTATATCTGACGGCTTTATTTAGGCTTCAAAATGTATACATCTAGTTGGGTCACAACTCTTTGTTGAACACAGACCTTTTTTTTTGCGATTTTCCAAAAGTCTATGGGGAAAATGCATAGCTTTTCGATCGAGGGAACCCATGCGCCGCTAACTTCCGAGTTGTCCTACAAAGTGACGTCATCACTTCGGCACTCTATAAACTATCGACAATGAGATTAGAAAAATAAAGTGCAACACTTACAAAAAAAAGCCTCTTAAATAACACCTTTCCCATTTTCCAAGACTTCATCATCAGGCAAAAATGTGCTTCCCTTCAATGAAAGCGAAGGGACCACGAAAGTATGCCACTTTCCCTTCAGCTCGTGCTTGTTTAATGCGTGGCCAAAGTACTCCCCTAGCCTCTCGGTCTTCTTTATTTAAGTCCTCAGAGAAATTAATGCATGCTTCCTTGCACACGGTTGATCCCTTTGACAATGTTCATATTTGATCTCTGTAGATTCGCTTTGAAAGCTGTATGATGATCTGGCGCATACGATTTCCTTCTCTTCTGCCAATACGATGAACCGTATCAACCGCCTCTTCCATTTCCCAGGGCATACAGGAGCAATCTTGGCCAGCAGGGTTATCACTTCCTGTCGGATGCGTAAATTCCAACGCCTTTTGTAGCGATCCAATTCTCCTACCCTTGACCTCAGCTCTTTATTTTCTTTTTTTAAGATCAGAAAGTTCCAGCTCCAATATAGCTTCCTTCTGCTTGTGAGCTTTCATCTCTTCCTTAACCTCAGAAATGGTGTTACAATTCTCTTCCATTTTTTTGGACAGCTCCTCCAGTTTCTTGGGAGTGAACAACTCTTTCTCTCTATGGCTCTGGACTGAAGTAATCTAAATCTGATTAATATACACTACAGTTTAAATGTTTGGGGTCACTATGCTCTTATTTAATTAAATAAATTAAAGGTGCTCTAAGCGATGTCGGGTGACGTCACTTCTTGTTGACTTTTAAAGTATTGTCAAACAAAACGGAGGCTAGCTAGACCCTCCCTCCTCCTCATCCGCGCACTAACCCTCCAAACCCCGCCCCCAAGTCCTTCTTGTCGGTGATTGGCTGGAACTGTTTGTCATGTTTTGTGGAGCGGGTTAGCCCAGTTTGTTTTTGTTGCTGTTTGTGGAGCCTGGGTTGTCTACAGAGATCGCGTTTCTTTACAGTGTGTTCAGGGGACAGGCAGCCAGCGGATAGTGAGGAGATGTTTGCTGTATGTGACAAAAAATGTTTTGGCCTAAAAAACGTGTGACATCGCTTAGAGCACCTTTAATATTTTTATTTAGCAAGGACACCTTAATCAAAAATAACAGTAAAAAATGTATAATATAACAAAAGATTTCAAAAAAATGTTGTTCAATCTTTCTGTTCATCAAAGTATCCTGAAAAAGCAAGACTGTATTAGAGTTTCCACACCTTAGTAAGCAGCACAACCATTTAAAAAAAAAACATCATAGAAAAAAAAACATTTTCAATAGGCCTATTTTTAAATAGGATTTTTTTTAAATAATGTGTGGCAAACAGGATGAAAAAGAGGACCAGGGCTGGACTATTTCTGCTGTGTTTTGTTTATTTGTGGCGGCAGTCGTCCGTTTAGTTGTTTGTTTGTTTTACGCTATTAAAGAATTCAAATGTTTGCTGGTTCACGCCTCCTCCTTCTCACACCAACTTACTTTTACATAATGATTTAATTTAGGCACTAATACAACATTAGTTATTAAAAGTGACAGCCCAGTGGGGTTGTTGAATACACCAGAAACAGAGACCAGGAATGATACTCTACGTTGATTAAAGTAAAACAAACAGAGATGTAATCCATAGAAAGTAGTTAAACTTAAATGAAAAGCAAACAATGTCTTCATGTTTATAACCTAAAACCGATTGAAAAATCGCTCCTCTTCATAACGTAAGGATCACGTCCAACATATGTTTAGATTTTTTGTTTATATCTTTAGGCTCCTTAGCATGTAAAAAGGTCTATTTTATTTTGGATTTCTTTTTAAAATTTTGTTTGTGAGTCCCTGATGTATTTTGGGATTATTTATAGTTAGAAATCTTGTTTATTATTAAGATATGTGTTTGCACAATAAACTGCATCTGAGGTGTCATACAATTTGGACTCCTGTAACTATTGACTGATTATTTGGAAATCTGCTTTTCCTCCATCTTAGATCAGATTCAACTCTATTGTCATTTTGAGAGCCAATGAAATAGACATTCTTAGTTATCAATTTTGGAAAAATTCAAGATCAGATGACCTCTAGACCTACACGTCTAAATTCATCTCAACGATACAAAATAACAATTCTCACAAGTTTTGTGAGGGTTATAATTTTTTCACTGATTAGCAACAAAAGAAAATAATTTATATGACATATTTTAACGGCCTTTTTAAGAAATCTAAGTCCAACTGGTACTGATATGATCATTTTACCATATAATTAAAAATAAATATGAAATCTGTTGTTTTTCCTTATAATAAAGAAGCAATTGCATTGAATATTAAAGGGTCTGTTTGTCCGTTTTCTTGTCAGATGATGACAAATATTTTATAAATATCTCATTTTAAACTGAAATTATTTGTATAAATGAAAGTTTGCCAGTATCATTTTGTATCTGTAACAAAACATTGTAGAGAATTTAAATTGTTCATAGGGTGTTTATTATGTATAACAATTATTAAATAAAAAAAACACTCACCACTGACACTGAATATCTTCTTTGAGGACCCACTGGTGTTGAATATATGTAGTTCACATTCTCCAGAGTCTGTGGTTTTGATGTTTGTGATCTTGAGATCTCCAGTCTGATTGTCCAGCTGCAGTCTGTCTCTGAATGCCCCTTCAGTTCTGACGGAGTCATCACTGATTTTAGCAATGCGATATCCATTTAACCTCCATTCTATCACAGCATCTCTCTGTATTTCAGTAACAGCAGTGTGTAAAGTGACAGAATCCCCCTCAATGACTGACACTGTCTCTGCATCAACAAATACACCTGGAGAACAAACAGAAACATACTCAGTCAGAAATTAAACATATAAAACACTCAGAAATCATGAGTCTTGTTGACTGATCAGTGGCAATAATAAATCTCACATGTTTTTCTGCAGTCTGCATTAAATCTGGGTCTACACTGTTCTGTTTATGCCCATCATGTACACACACACACACACAATATTATGTGGCTACAAACAACAAACGGATACATATTTGTATTGAGGAACCCAAACTCTTAATAACAACTACCCACAAATGAGTATACAATTATTAGGCTATATATGTTTGAGTTTCATCTCAAACAAACAATAGAATTTAATGCAATGCATTAGATCTATTGTAACTCAAGGAATCTTTTCAGTTCCTAGAACTATTGGAGAAAGTCCCCGGATTTTGGCGTGTTCGCAGGAACTAAGAGCGATTTTAGGCAAGGCAAGTTTATTTATATAGCACATCAATGGTAATTCAAAGTGCTTTACATAGAAGGAATTAAAATAATCAAAACAAATAAGAAACAGTTTAGAATAAAAATGAAATAAAATACAGCACAAAAAGTCGGACACACAACAGTGCTCATTCAGTAAATGCACAGCTAAACAGAAGTTTTTTTAGTCTGGATTTGAATGTGATTTCTTGATCTCTTCTGTAGGAGCACATCTGATCTCTTCTGTAGAAGCACATCTGATCTCTTCTGTAGGAGCACATCTGATCTCTACTGTAGGAGCACATCTGATCTCTTCTGTAGGAGCACATCTGATCTCTTCTGTAGGAGCACATCTGATCTCTTCTGTAGGAGCACATCTGATCTCTTCTGTAGGAGCACATCTGATCTCTTCTGTAGAAGCACATCTGATCTCTTCTGTAGGAGCACATCTGATCTCTTCTGTAGGAGCACATCTGATCTCTACTGTAGGAGCACATCTGATCTCTTCTGTAGGAGCACATCTGATCTCTTCTGTAGGAGCACATCTGATCTCTTCTGTACGAGCACATCTGATCTCTACTGTAGGAGCACATCTGATCTCTTGTGTAGGAGCACATCTGATCTCTACTGTAGGAGCACATCTGATCTCTTCTGTAGGAGCACATCTGATCTCTTCTGTAGGAGCACATCTGATCTCTACTGTAGGAGCACATCTGATCTCTTCTGTAGGAGCACATCTGATCTCTACTGTAGGAGCACATCTGATCTCTACTGTAGGAGCACATCTGATCTCTTCTGTAGGAGCACATCTGATCTCTTCTGTAGGAGCACATCTGATCTCTACTGTAGGAGCACATCTGATATCTTCTGTAGGAGCACATCTGATCTCTTCTGTAGGAGCACATCTGATCTCTACTGTAGGAGCACATCTGATCTCTACTGTAGGAGCACATCTGATCTCTTCTGTAGGAGCACATCTGATCTCTTCTGTAGGAGCACATCTGATCTCTTCTGTACGAGCACATCTGATCTCTACTGTAGGAGCACATCTGATCTCTTGTGTAGGAGCACATCTGATCTCTTCTGTAGAAGCACATCTGATCTCTACTGTAGGAGCACATCTGATCTCTACTGTAGGAGCACATCTGATCTCTTCTGTAGGAGCACATCTGATCTCTTCTGTAGGAGCACATCTGATCTCTTCTGTAGGAGCACATCTGATCTTTTCTGTAGGAGCACATCTGATCTCTTCTGTAGGAGCACATCTGATCTCTTCTGTAGGAGCACATCTGATCTCTACTGTAGGAGCACATCTGATCTCTTCTGTAGGAGCACATCTGATCTTTTCTGTAGGAGCACATCTGATCTCTTCTGTATTTGGGTAAGTTAGTACTTAGTAAAGAGTAACAGATGATCGGTTCATGTGCCGCTTGAACTGAGATCTGTCAGCGATCTTTCACGTCACATTTACAAGCGCCAAAACTGTCTGTGTTTATTGTTTGAATTTCGTATTAAAATTGACCGAATCTGAGAGCTGAGAATCTGTTTCATATCAATAGTAAGCTGCTCTGTCTAGTCTGTCGGTGTCAGTGTCCTCTTGATCGTTTCTGCGCGATGTTTTTGTTTAATCATGTCCAAATATCCTGATTCAGTTGTGCTCGAATAACTTGAATCAATCACGTGGAACCACTGTCCATGATTAAATCATGTTCAACCAAAGAGTTATTTTTTTGAGTGTAGGAGCACATCTGATCTCTTCTTTAGGAACACATCTGATCTCTTCTGCAGGAACACATCTGATCTCTTCTGTAGGAGCACATCTGATCTCTTCTTTAGAAGCACATCTGATCTCTTCTTTAGGAACACATCTGATCTCTACTGTATAGGAGCACATCTGATCTCTTCTGTAGGAGCACATCTGATCTCTTCTGCAGGAATCCTTGGTTATTACACAACTAGCGGATGCTACAACTTTATTTAAGGTCTCAGATCAATACCTAATGCTTTAAAAGCTGTATCTTTCTTTTCAGATGCTTCAGGGTTATTTTTAAACTTTAAAAATGTGAGATATTATCAATGTCACAATGCAAGCAGTTTTATTGACGACAGATAGAACAGGTGAAAACTCAAAAAGCCATGTTTGCAAGCGGGCGAGCTGGAAGACACAATCCCGATCTGGAGACGAGAGACTGGAATAAACCCAGTCAGGATTCAGACCGAAGGCAGGTGAAAGGACTCCAGACGATCTCCCAGAATACTGGATGCACAGAATAACAAGGACATAACTCTGCATGGAAAACTAAGACACAGGAACTGGGTGAGAGAACACAAACAAGAGTGATGAACCGACACCAAGCACAATCAACTCCAGCTAGATAAAGACAGCTAACAAGCAGTAGTGATTAGCTGCAGCTGAAGGCTGATTGAGTGATCAGCTGGTTACTAGACAACAAACAAGCACTACACACCCACACCTCCACACCTACAAACACACCAACAGAACCCCAAAACGAACACACGCCACACGGATTGATGAAAGTAGCATAATGATTCAGCTTATGTCAAAATGATTGATGGTGACCTTTGACCTCGCCCCTCCCCTTCCCCCGGGGTTGACCTTCCGGTGTGGGATTAACCTTTGCCCTTCCTAGCGATCGATCAAGTTGACAGTTAGTTTTGACCTATTGAACTTTCTATGATATATCATTTTGTCAGTTGGCTTTGATCCGGGGTATGATACGTCAAGTTGACATTTGACCTGTTGATCTGGATATGATATATCATTTTGTCAGTTGGCTTTGATCCGGGGTATGATACGTCAAGTTGACACAGTTTTGACCTGTTGATCTGGATATGATATGTCATTTTGTCAGTTGGCTTTGATCCGGGATATAATGTGTCATGTAGTGGTGATCAATGGTTTGACAGACGGTTTTACAGCGGAATCCCCCTTCCTCCGCATTGTTTGGGGTAAGTGAGAAAAATAGATTTTCTAATAATGTTGTATATTTCACACCGACTAGAGTAAAAAAAAAAATAAATAAAAAAAAAAAAAATATATATATATATATATATATATATATATATATATATATATATATATATATATATATAAATGAAATGGTTATAAAATTTACCAATATTTCACACTAACTAAGGTTGAAAAACATTATACTCTTTAAAAAAAAAAATATCTTACTGAACCAATTATTTCAAAATAAAAATCATCCGACATGTTTTAGAGAGATGAAGAATTTAAATAAAAGATTTTAGGGAGTTGAAAAAAACATCTCTGGAATGGTTCTCTCTGTCTCTCTCTATCGTGCAGAGAGCATCGTGTGTGTGTGTGTGTGTGTGACATGATAGCCATCGCATTCCTGCCCCTTGCTGAGGCAGTGGAAGTGAGAAAAATTGATTTTCTAATAATGTTGTATATTTCACACCAATTATCTCAAAACAAAAAATAAAAATCATCTTACATTGTCACCGAGTTAAGATGTCCATACAATACATTTAAGTTGCAATGAGTTTAAAGTTGAAAAGACCCCAGAGTGTTTTCTCTCTCACAGTCGGCCTGGTCCTTTGGTCTTCTATGTGGGTGAGAAATAGGTAATATCATCCGTTGTTTTGCGATACCACCGGTAATAAATTACTTTAGCCCTCTGAAAAAATACACAGAGTGAAATCCGGTCGTCGTCCTGTCTTCAAGTCAAAAGAGCCCGCGCGCACTTATTTCATGTATGTGGGTGACAGGTAGGCAAAATAACAGTACCACTTTCACCCTAGCGATATGGTTTTATTTTTAGAGATTTGAACAAGTTCCTAATGCATATATTTCTATACAATAAGGTGGGAGGGTATCATATCACCCTAAACTCATTGCAATTGGGGTACAAAATTGCAATGAGTTTAAAGTTGAAAAGATCCCAGAGTGGTTCTCTCACTCTCTCTCACAACTGTTTGACAGTCTCTGAGTCAGAGGTGAGGGGGAGAGTATGTGTGTGTGTGTGTTGTGTGTGTGTGTGTGTGTGTGTGTGTGTGTGTGTGTGTGTGTGTGTGTGTGTGTGTGTGTGTGTGTGTGTGTGTGTGTGTGTGAGAGAGAGAGACGCATGATACCCTCCCACCCTCCCCATTCCTGAGTGCATTGGTGGGACAGTGAAAGTGAGAATATACTCACCTTAGGAACACCTGTTCCCTTTCGTTGTCACTCCGAGTTCCGTCGGATGACGACGAATGGGGGTTTCGCTTAGAAAGCCAATCGACTTCAAGTACTTCAAAACGAGCCAATGGCAAAGAAATGCCATGGGTCTGCGGAATTTGCATAGCGTAACTCCGCCTCACCTCGTGAGTATATAAGGAGAACGCTGGCAGCAAATAGGCATGTTTTCGCTTTGGAGCCAAGTTAATCCTTCGTTCCACAGCCATCTCTGTACTGTCAGTTCTTCAGACGAGTGAGATTCCCTGGTGTTGGTGTGACGGCGATCTCCGGCGAGCGCGCACTTCCTGCTTATCTGTCTGTGGTTTGACGGCGAGTGTGTGTCTCCCCGGGCGCTTCAACACAGTCAGTGTTTCTTTTCTCTCACAAAGGAGCTTGCACGTGGCACGTCTTTTTAAAGATGCCTCGCCCGTGCACTTCTGGTTGCGGTAGACTCGTTGCCGACTCTGATGGGCACGAGCGTTGCATAGTGTGTTTGGGCATTGATCACGCTAGAGCAGCGCTCGTGGATGACTCATGTTCTCTCTGTGGGAACATGACCATCGCAGCACTACGATCAAGACTCAGTGATCTCGCAAGAGTGAGAGCCCCCTCATCCACACCCCGATCTACTGACTCTAGAAATAGAGCTAGTACTTCGGCTGGTGGCCAGGGTGATCTGAGGGTGACGGTTTGGAACCAAGCGCCTACTATCAGTCCGTGCCCAGCCGCACCCTCTCCAGTGTTGCAACCCGTGAGTGCTCAGGGGATTCCGGCGGGACCATCTTCGGGTGCCCCGCGGGTTTCCTTTGGCGCTCCAGAGGAGGACGCGATGTCTATCGCGGCATCACAAGGTGGGTCTGAGTCTGCTGGAAGTGAAGACTCATCACAGCTGCCACCTTCGGGTGTGAATACAGGCAGGACAGACCCAGGGCTCTTCAATGAGCTGCGCGCCGCCACCGACCTTGCTCTCCGAGCGACGAAGGTGACCGCACGCTCCCTGGGTTTGGTGATGTCCACAGCTGTGGTCCAGGAGAGACACCTATGGCTTAATCTTGCTGATATGCGAGATGCCGAGCGGTCCCGGCTGCTCGACACTCCCATATCACAAGATGGCCTTTTCGGCGGTGCAGTCGAGGACTTTGCCCAACAGTTCTCGACTGCTCAGAAACAGACTGAGGCTATCAAGCATATTCTGCCCCGACGGCCCGCTGCTGCCTCCACCCAGCCGACCGGGCAGAGTACTCAGTCTGTTCGCCGCCGAGGGCGCCCTCCTACGGCTCCCGCCCCTCCCGCCCGGCCCAAGCAGCAGCCTCCACCCGGGCCCGGTCGTGGAGGAAGCCGTAAGAAGGCGCCCCAGCCCTCTCCAGCCCCGCCCCCCGCTAAACGCCGGGCCAAGCGGCGCTCCTGAGACGGGCTGCTCAGGGATGATGTCCACTTCTCAGGAGATGGTAGCAGGACCACTCCTTCCCCCGGTGGAGGGCCGGGGGAGAATCTTTTGTTTTCCACTCCCCGCTGCTCACCCACGGGTGGGCAGCACCCTAATGTGGTTAAAGAAAGAAGTGACACATTCATCTCTGAGCACACAGAGTTCTCGGACGACACGGTGCGCCGCCCCCGGGCCGTGCACCCCTCGTCCTCCTCTGTCCCAGAGCCGGATGACAGTGCGCGCCGTCCCCGGACCGTGCCGCTCTCATCCTCCTCTGTCGCCAGACCCCTGGCAGAGCAGACCCCCGTGGAACGTTCGTCCTTCCCTGGTCTGCTCTGTCAGGACGCGGTCTATGACTGTACCCCCACACCGGGCCGCTATGCCGTCCACGTCTGGGTCAGCCATACCGCCTCGCTGCTCCACCGACGGGAAGTCTGTGGTTCGGATGACCCCGCTGGTACAGTCCTTGGGAGCCTGGCTAGAGCTTCCCAACCTGTCCCGCTGGGTCGCACGATTGATCAGGCTCGGCTACGCGATTCAGTTCGCGCGGTCTCCTCCCCGCTTCAGGGGAGTCCGCTCCACTATGGTCGGTGGCAATGCCCCTATCATGAGAGCGGAGGTTGCTACCCTGCTGGGGAAGGGTGCGATCGAGACTGTCCCTCCAGCCGAAATGAAGACCAGCTTCTACAGCCCGTATTTCATTGTCCCGAAGAAAACCGGTGGGTTACGGCCAATCCTGGACCTGCGCGTTCTGAACCGCTCCCTTCACAGGCTGCCGTTCAAGATGCTCACCGCCAAACGCGTTTTCGAATGTGTGCGTCACCAGGATTGGTTTGCAGCGATCGACCTGAAGGACGCCTACTTTCATGTCTCCATCCTCCCTCGACGGTTTGCTTTCGAGGGACAGGCATATCAGTATGCAGTTCTCCCATTCGGGCTAGCCCTGTCTCCTCGCATCTTCACGAAGGTCGTCGAGGCAGCCCTTGTTCCCCTCCGGGAACACGGGGTTCGCATTCTGAACTATCTCGACGACTGGCTAATCCTAGCTCACTCTCGAGACCAGCTATGCGAACACAGGGACTTGGTGCTCCGCCATGTAGCTCGTCTGGGCCTTCGGGTCAACTGGGAGAAGAGCAAACTTTGCCCCGTGCAGAGGATCTCTTTTCTCGGTATGGAGATCGACTCGGTCGCCATGTCCGCGCAGCTTACGAGCGAGCGCGCGCAGTCACTGCTGACTTGCCTGAGACAGTTCGAGGGCAAGAGTGCGGTTCCACTGAAACTTTTTCAGAGGCTCCTGGGGCATATGGCATCCGCAGCCGTGGCAACACCGCTCGGATTACTTCATATGAGACCGCTTCAGCTTTGGCTTCGCGACCGAGTCCCGAGGTGGGCATGGCAACACGGCACTCTCCGAGTACCAGTTACTCCGACCTGCCGTCAGACCTTCACCCCGTGGTCGAACCTCAGTTTTCTACGGGCCGGTGTGCCCCTGGAACGAGCTTCCCGGCACGTTGTTGTAACAACAGATGCCTCCGCCACGGGCTGGGGTGCCATGTGCAATGGACGTGCTGCCGCGGGCTCCTGGACAGGACCCCACAGCCTTTGGCACGTCAATTGCCTCGAGTTGCTGGCTGTACAGCTCGCCCTGCGCCGCTTCCGAGCCGTGCTCTCGGGCCAGCATGTACTAGTCCGATCAGACAATACCGCGACTGTAGCGTACATCAACCGTCAAGGTGGTCTGCGCTCTCGCCGTATGTCGCAACTCGCCCGCCACCTCCTATTTTGGAGTCAGAAGCATCTGAGGTCGCTTCGTGCCATCTTTATTCCAGGAGCTCTGAACTGTGCAGCCGACGAGCTCTCACGGTTTCAGCCCCTCCCGGGAGATTGGCGACTCCATCCCCAGTCGGTTCAGCTGATTTGGGACCAGTTCGGGGACGCACAGATAGATCTGTTTGCCTCTCACGACTCGACCCATTGCGCGCTCGGCACGGATGCACTGGCGCACAGCTGGCCGCGGGGCCGCAAATATGCATTTCCCCCAGTGAGCTGATCCAGACCCTGCGCAAGGTCAGGGAGGACGAGGAGCAGGTCACCTTGGTAGCGCCGTTCTGGCCCACCCGGACCTGGTTCTCCGAACTTGTACTCCTCGCGACAGCACCTCCTTGGCCCATACCTCTGAGGAAGGACCTACTTTCTCAGGGACGGGGCACCCTATGGCACCCTCGTCCCGATCTTTGGAACCTCCATGTGTGGCTCCTGGACGGGACGAGGCAGGTTTGAGTACCCTACCACCAGCGGTGGTGGCTACCATCACTTCCGCTAGAGCGTCGTCCACGAGACACGTCTACGCGTTGAAGTGGAACCTCTTCGTCAACTGGTGCTCTTCTCACCGAGAAGACCCCCGGAGATGTTCGATCAACGTCGTGCTTTCCTTCCTTCAAGAGGGGTTGGAGCGAAGGCTGTCTCCCCCTTCACCCTCAAGGTCTATGTCGCCGCTATTGCCGCACAGCATGATCTTATAGAAGGTAAGTCGGTGGGGAAGCATGACCTGATCGTCAGGTTCCTGAGAGGAGCGAGGAGACTGAATCCTCCTCGCCCTCCTCTCGTACCCTCTTGGGACCTCGCAGTGGTCTTAACCGCCCTGCGTAGTGCTCCCTTTGAGCCTTTACAGTCAGTCGAGCTTAACTTCCTGTCAATGAAGACGGCGCTTCTGACTGCATTGGCCTCCATCAAGAGGGTAGGGGACCTGCACGCATTCTCCGTTGACGAAGCGTGCCTGGAATTCGGGCCGGCGTACTCTCACGTGATCCTGAGACCCCGGCCTGGATATGTGCCCAAGGTTCCTACCACTCCCTTCCGGGACCAGGTGGTGAACCTGCAAGCGCTGCCCCCGGAGGAGGCAGACCCAGCCTTGGCACTGCTCTGTCCAGTACGTGCTCTTCGCATCTATGTAGACAGAACGCAGTGTTTCAGGACCTCAGACCAGCTCTTTGTCTGTTATGGTGGGAAGCTGAAGGGAAAGGCTCTCTCCAAGCAAAGGTTGTCTCACTGGATAGTGGACCCCATTGCTTTGGCATACCAGCAGCAAGGTCGACCGTGCCCCCTTGGTGTGACTGCCCACTCCACCCGGAGTGTGGCATCCTCTTGGGCTCTAGCGCATGGCGCCTCGCTAACAGACATCTGCAGAGCTGCAGGCTGGGCGACACCTAACACATTCGCCAGATTCTACAATCTCTGAGTGGAGCCTGTGTCCTCTCATGTACTCGCTTCAACCAGCTAGTACCGGACCCGCTCAGGTGTCTTCGCTTGCTCGCCATTCCACTCTACGGACTGGATACGTGCGATATTCTCCTCAGGTGAGCTTCTCCGAAAGCCCTGAGTTCCTCCAGCACTCCTGACGTCGGCGCCAGTGTCTCTTGCCTGCACGTCGGCTAGGTGCCTCCCGTGTGCATGGTACCTCCCGGAGCTACCCCCACATGTGTATTCCCACTGAAAGCCTCTCTGAGCATGTGTCTTTCCCTTGGCAAGCCACCTTGCCACCCCTGGGGTTGAAATATTCCACCTGCGGCTGGATACCCCAGTGATTCCCCATATGCATCCCTCGGGTCATATGTGTATTTCTAAGTCCCCCCCTCTGGGTTGGCAGTAATTGCATACTTCCCTAAGACCTGGGATATGCTCCCCAGTGTACCTTGGTATTCCTGTGTTAAATAGGAGTCCTTCGTCCGTGCTAGTCTCACGACAGGGATCTCAGATTTACGCAGGGCACTGGAAGACAGCTGGGAAGGTGGCATGATTAGACTGGTATCCCCATTCGTCGTCATCCGACGGAACTCGGAGTGACAACGAAAGGGAACGTCTCGGTTACGGATGTAACCCTCGTTCCCTGAGTAGGGAACGGAGACGTTCCGTCTTCCTGCCACTTTCCGCTGTACCGCGGGGATCGCCTGAACTCAGGTTGGCTCCTCAGCGAAGAAACATGCCTATTTGCTGCCAGCGTTCTCCTTATATACTCACGAGGTGAGGCGGAGTTACGCTATGCAAATTCCGCAGACCCATGGCATTTCTTTGCCATTGGCTCGTTTTGAAGTACTTGAAGTCGATTGGCTTTCTAAGCGAAACCCCCATTCGTCGTCATCCGACGGAACGTCTCCGTTCCCTACTCAGGGAACGAGGGTTACATTCGTAACCGAGACGTTCAATTTCTCATTAATGCAATTATCTAATCAACCAATCACATGGCAGTTGCTTCAATGCATTTAGGGGTGTGGTCCTGATCAAGACAATCTTCTGAACTCCAAACTGAATGTCAGAATGGGAAAGAAAGGTGATTTAAGCAATTTTGAGCATGGCATGGTTGTTGGTGCCAGACGGGCCGGTCTGAGTATTTCACAATCTGCTCAGTTACTGGGATTTTCACGCACAACCATTTCTAGGGTTTACAAAGAATGGTGTGAAAAGGGAAAAACATCCAGTATGCGGCAGTCCTGTGGGCGAAAATGCCTTGTTGATGCGAGAGGTCAGAGGAGAATAGGCCGACTGATTCAAGCTGATAGAAGAGCAACTTTGACTGAAATAACCACTCGTTACAACCGAGGTATGCAGCAAAGCATTTGTGAAGCCACAACACGCACAACCTTGAGGCGGATGGGCTACAACAGCAGAAGACCCCACCGGGTACCACTTATCTCCACTACAAATAGGAAAAAGAGGCTACAATTTGCAAGAGCTCACCAAAATTGGACAGTTGAAGACTGGAAAAATGTTGCCTGGTCTGATGAGTCTCGATTTCTGTTGAGACATTCAGATGGTAGAGTCAGAATTTGGCGTAAACAGAATATGAACATGGATCCATCATGCCTTGTTACCACTGTGCAGGCTGGTGGTGGTGGTGTAATGGTGTGGGGGATGTTTTCTTGGCACACTTTAAGCCCTTTAGTGCCAATTGGGCATTGTTTAAATGCCACGGCCTACCTGAGCATTGTTTCTGACAATGTCCATCCCTTTATGGCCACCATGTACCCATCCTCTGATGGCTACTTCCAGCAGGATAATGCACCATGTCACAAAGCTCGAATCATTTCAAATTGGTTTCTTGAACATGACAATGAGTTCACTGTACTAAAATGGCCCCCACAGTCCCCAGATCTCAACCCAATAGAGCATCTTTGGGATGTGGTGGAACGGGAGCTTCGTGCCCTGGATGTGCATCCCACAAATCTCCATCAACTGCAAGATGCTATCCTATCAATATGGGCCAACATTTCTAAAGAATGCTTTCAGCACCTTGTTGAATCAATGCCACGTAGAATTAAGGCAGTTCTGAAGGCGAAAGGGGGTCAAACACAGTATTAGTATGGTGTTCCTAATAATCCTTTAGGTGAGTGTAAATGAGTTGCATAAATTTAACCTAAGGTATTATTTTTTACTAAACATCGTTAGTTCAAAAAATAAAATAAGAAATGTTATAAATCAAGAACTGTGCTTTGGCATCTTAGATCTTATTACAAACAGTATTTTTGTCCATGCGACATGAAACATGTTGTCAAAGTTTGTCACAAAAAAAAAAGAAATCCCAGGACCCTACATTGCTCTTATTTAGATTAAGTTGTATCATTTAGAAAATCACCACACATGTTCAGAGACGTGATGTGCCTCTGTGGTCCATGGCGCTGCATAAGTAAAGTTTGTCTTGAGCGAATATTTAATTTTACTCGTCTTAATTCAAAGCATGATCTTACTTTTTATACAGTTATGATCAATTGTACGTATAAGATATATCATTTTTACTTTTCTTGTATCTCCCAAACTATCCTTATTCATTGTGGAAACACACAGGGTGAAACCCTTCACTGAGAATATACTATTGGTTATCTACTCAAAATATATGTAGAATTTTAAAATGTTAGCATTTGTTGATGCGACAGGCTGTCTGTTGGCCGCATGAACAGACTTTGGAGAGAGCTGATAATACTATAGCAGGAAACATGCCCTTTGACCTCCTCGATTTTGGAGGCCTTTTTTTTAAATACCCTACAACTTAGTCCTTAAAGGTACTTTGTGTAGGAATTTCCCCATCTAGCAGCGAAATTGCATTTTGGCATTCAAACAAATAGTGCTCTCTAGCGCCTTGCTTTTTCAAATGTGCCAAGAAGCTATGACGATATGTCTTCCAATAGCACTTCATCGAGTTGAACTATACATGTTCTACCGTTATGCTGCCTATATAATGAATTGCACATCCAAACAATGAAAAAAGCTTGTAATTTAAACCGTAACATTGACTTACCTGTCGAGAAGAAAGCAGGCAACTTCTCCTTCATTAGCTCTATCCACCTGGGAAAAGCTATCCCCATATTTACCCTCGGTTTGAATTTGCCGGACACATTTCCCTTTAAATTAATTTTTTATGCTTTATCATGGCTACGAGGATTGCATTATGAAGTACCGTGCAGTGCAGCCTTTCAAGCACCTCTCACTGAGCGCTTCAGATGGTTTCAGTCAGCCGGCTCTGAACGAAAAGGTTGGCTAGTTGAGGTAGGCTAGTGCTTTTTGTCCCTCTCTGCTATTATAGTTTTTCAAGATGGCGGAACGACATGGAGGCCTCCGTGGACTTACCCGTACCATGTAAATAAAGATAAGAAATTCTTCACTTAAGAGGAAAAGTCAGAACACTGGCAGAGCTAATTTTACACCAATGAGATCATATTTATAGATGTATTGATTGACACATGACATTGATTTTAGCTATTACAATACTAAAAAAAAAACTACTGTACCTTTAATTTCAGATGTGTAAATTACAAAACAGCATTTTTCAACCGAGTGAATCAACAGATGAGAGATCTTCAGAAGTCATAACTTCAGGGGTCAATGGGGATCCTGAGAATATTTAATTTCCCTTAAAACCAAAGATTACGTTTAATGACACCAGTTTGCAACGTTCCCCCCACAATCAAATACACTATACGATTTGTATTACACTTTAAAGTTTGAACAAAAATGTAAAAGCACTTCTCCATATTTGCTGTGTTCTGACACAATGTCATTAATTGGTACTTTTTTTTATCTTCTTTTAAAATGTACTTTTCTTATTAATACAAAGGTTCAATTTCAATTCATTTCCTAATAAGTATAAAGTAAAAAATATAATATATTATTTGTCTGATGCAATGTTTTTGCAAAATAAATAGGTGCTGCAAAACACCAAACAGTTCAACTCACAATGACGGCATTAAGGATGCCCAACGGCATAGGTCAATTGGTGAAATCACTGCATGCGTAAGGTAGTTTTCCAGATTTTCCCCAAAATCAAATACTTTTTTGAACTTGTCAAAGGATAATCTAGCTTTAAAGTTAGAATAAAAAAGTTAAAAACCAAACATATCTTCAAACCCGTTGTGTCCTGGCACAAGGCCATTAACTGGTTCGTTTTGTTTTATAAATTTACTTTTCTAATTTCTAAAAATATCAGCCTGATAAATATGGACTTAATACACGATGAAACAAGATAATCATGCTACCAAATACGTCTGACACAATTTTTTAAGAAAAGTAGTGCTTTGAGAACCCTAATATTGGTGTAAGCTCTGCGAGGTCTCAACCACAAACGCAAAACTTTGTGTTGGGTGATACGGGGATAGATTTACTAAAGGAAAATATTATGGAAGTAATTTTCAAACTGTAATTATATTACATTTATTAATATTATGGTTTCATGTTGATTTAAAGTATTTGTTATTTATTAATACCTTTATTTTTAACTAACACTTCAATATCCAGCACAAAATTTTGTTCAAAAATTGTTCTCTGATCCAAAATAATTAGATAATGGGATGTTCACAAGCTACAGTTAGATATTCTCCTGCATAGTATGTCTGTAAATAGTAGTGCTTTGGCTGTATTTTGTCAGCGATGCAAAGGGCCATACTCTAGCCTATGGTCTAACTTTAAAACTAGGGCTGTCAAGTGATTAATCGCGATTAATCACATCCAAAAATTTTTTTTTTTTTACATAATATATGTGGGTGCACTGTGTATAATTATTTTATATATATATAAATACACACACATGCTTGTATATATTTAAGAAATATTTTCATGTATATACTGTATATAGATTTATATATAATTTATATTATATATAAATATTTTATATATAAATATTTTATATATAAATAATATTTTTTTCTTAAATATACATGCATGTGTGTGTATTTATATATATATACAAAATAATTATACACAGTGCACCCACATATTGTCACGGGTGTGGTGCAGGTAGATGAAGAGGCTGAAGTCAAAGATCCAATTTCAATAAACTTTACTTACAATATCACAAATACTCGCACGGATACAGGCAGGGCAAACACTAACATTTACAACGACCGACAAGGACAGACTGAACAGAAGCAAACTAAATACAAGCATGAATCAAACATAACAAGGTGAAAACAGGTGACACGGATGATGATAACGAGGGACAGGTTGGTAAGTGAGGGAGTGAATACAGGTGTGGAGACGAGGAGGATTCTGGGAAGTGTAGTGCAGACACAAAGACAGACTGGTGCAGACGAGGACTGTGACACATATATTATTTAAAAAAAAACTTTTATTTTGGATGTGATTAATCGTGATTAATAATTTGACAGCCCTATTTAAAACATAATCTTTATACAGTAATTCAAAAGACCAAATCACTAAGAAAGGAGAGTTGAAAAGCAGCGTTTAATAAATAGACACAAGTTTGCAAATGATGGTTTTATTACTATTACTATTCAGATAGCTAGCAGATGTCACTGTTTCACATTTTGTATGTTGAACCGTATGTGTTTTAGGGGAAGACTTTTCTTTGAGAGCCGTCAACATTCAGTGTTTATAGGAATAAATGACCATTAATAATTTAAGGGATACTATTTCTGTTTGAGAACTAAATTGATACTTTGTTTAGTGCAACTTTCCCTCTATCTATGTTGTGGAATCACACAAAGTATTAAGATGCTGTTAATATAAGCAAGTATTACTTATAAGTAAGTAGGCTATTAACGCAAAAAGTAAGCGCATGCTGTTTTACACTTAAACTATTACAACAGAATCACATCTGCCTATTGCACTGAGAGATGCATTGGCTATTCATTAAAGCTCGAGGCTGTTAAACAAAGTTCGGTAAAACCTGCAGATAACATTGCACAAAGTAAATTCTAGTGATCAACTTGCTAAAAAGTAAACATGAGCCATACAGAAAAGCCACCATATTCACTGCAGCAACTGTAGCAAAAATGTGAGCGTACGAGTTTCTTAATTTGTGATTTGTAGAATAGGATTTGTGCACCTGCAATGAAGAATTTGAGAAGGTGTAACTGTTGTGTTGTGTTTGTGGAAGATAAAAAAAAGTCTACAAGTTTGCAACTCTTAAAACATTTCTCTCTGTGACTTCAAATTTACTGATACACATGTGTGGCTATTCTCTATCACTACAAATTCCACTGTCACAGGCGTTCAGTTGTTTTGCACCAAAAATTAGGGATGGCTGACACGAAACAGACGTTCCGAAGCTTTGCGAGATCCCGAAGCGCAGATGTTTTGAAACACTGATCCAAAGCGTGATTCAACACCCATGTCACGTGACTACGGCTAAAGGAAGCTTCTGAGTGTTTCGACAGGTGGCGAGCTCTGCCGATTCAGCTTTGATTGACAGGGTCGGGAACCATACAATTGCACATCTGTATAAAAGTGAAATCAACGCATGACCTCTTGGGTTTTTGTGAGAGAAGTTTTTCAACGGCTGGAGAAATAATCTGTAAAAAAAAGAAGTAGGCTAAGTCCTTCGACAGCAGAGAAATTAATATTTTTGAATAAAAATCTATAAAAAAGTGAGACATTGTGGCTTAATTTCTTTTATTAATATTCATTTTCCATGAACAAAATAACATTATGCACAGCAGGAGCCCGTTACAAGCTTCACATATTAGAAGAAGAAGAAAAAAAAAATATGAATGGCTCGTTGTCAAGGTTGTTTCAGATCAACACCTGCAAGTGACCACTAGGTGTCATAGTGGAGACGGGTGTCGGGATTGTTTCGAAGCCTCGACAATATGGCACATATGCTTCAACTGTTTCATTGCTTCACGAAGCCTCAATCTGCCCATCACTACCAAAAATAGGCCTACCTCGATATGCTCCTGCGCTGCTTACGCTCTGCTAACGCGTGCAGTTTGAAACCGGCAGGGGTGAGTCTATTTTTGCTGCGCAGCTCACGCTCAATTAAAGTGAAAGCACACTTTTGATGGACAAAAAAAATTTAAAAAAATGATTTCACACAAAAAGTGCCCAAAATGCACAGAATTTGCATGTCGTGTGTTTTAAAAGGAACTTGAGTAGGCTATGTCAGAAAAGAAAATGAAGACTCTATAGAAAATATTTATAGAAAATGTACCCATTTAAACGTGTTTTTATTATTGAGTTAGGGTAAAAGTATATGGTGTTTTATAAAAAAATATATATAGAAAATAAATATTTGTGTTATTGAAAATTAAAAATCGGCTAAAATCGGCAAGTCAAACTCAATGAAAATCGGAATCGGCCTAGAAAATTGTAATCGGTGCATCTAAACAATTTCCTTGAGGTCCACCACATTGCATCTCTTTCACAACTTCCATTATAAAATACACATTGTGTCCCGTTAGACAGTTTACTTTTAAACCATTGCACAGTAGCCTATGTGACATTAATTTGTAACATTTCAGTTTATCCAGCAATAATTTATGATCCAGTACATCAAAAGCTGAACTAAAATCTAGAAATACTGCTCCTACTAAGTTATTGTCATCAATATGTGCTCTCTCAGTATTCATGCTGAAAATTAGAGAGCAAATTTTTCTCCTTAAAGAATAATTGAATTTCCTCACAAACTATAAATTTTAACTTTGCTAAGAACTGGTAGCCAACTTATTGGTCGACTATAATGACCATTAAAACCCAGTGCTGCATTTTTCTGTAGATGAATAACCTTTCCAACCTTTCCAGCATCTTTCCAAGCTAAAGGAAAAAAATCCCCTTTACAATACTGATTTTAAAGATGTGGCAAACTGGTTCTGCCAAACTAAATTTCTTCTCTCTTATGAAAAAAATAATTGAATTAATTTCCAATTTCATATGGTTTTAAAAAAAGTCACCTTTAACAATAAAATAAGGAATTTGACTTCGATTTCATATCCATTATTTCATTGAGTGTACTCCACTTTTTTTTTTTTTTACAATTATATTTAATTTTTAAAAACTATTTTATTTTTTTCTATTAATTTTAGTTACTTGATTCAACTAAAATCTGTTTAGTACTAAAATAATGTAGGCTAGTCATTGTTATTGTGCACTATTACAACGTATGTCCTACAGCTAGTGATCACAGTTGTTAAATTTTGAAGAAAATATTGAAAAGAAAATGCTCATTTCCAGTGAGTAGAAAACGAAAGAGCTGCAGCTATGTTTATAAAAAAAAACACAATCACTTACCGATCGTAAATAGTAAGAAAAGAACACGCATAAGCGCGCTCTTCATGTTGATGTAGCGATGAGTGTTGGATAGTAGATAGTGATGTTACATATGACACTGAAGCTTCGATGTGCGTATCGCGAAAGCGAAGCAATTTCTATTGAAGCCCCGTATCGGGGTGTGTATTGGTTTCCCAGAGGTCACGTGATCGATGACAAACGAAGCCTCACTTTCTGTCCAATCACGTGCGCGTCTCGCTTTGGGTGTCAGAAGGCTCGAAGGTCCTTGTTGGCTCAGTCTGGTTGATGGGTTTGTGAGGAGAGTGCTGTACTTTGAAAGTTAATCAATACATTACATTTAAATAACCAAAACTACTTATTATTTTGTTGTTGTTGTTGTGTTTTTTTGTTTTTGTAAGATCGTTGCACTTTTGGTGTTTTTTAGGTAATTTGGTGTTGGTATTTGAGTGTTTGGTGACGGGTTTGTATTTACAGCAATGGCAACAGCCAAAAAAAGGAAGACTTCCCCTAACTGGGAATATTTTGAGCTTATAGCTTCCAATGTATGAATGCATTTCTAAAAAAGAAATAAAGAAATAAATATTTATTTATTTATTTAGTATTATTTTATTTTTTATCATTGTATTGTATAATTGTTGACCGTTGATGTGTCTTATATTCATCAATGTACATGTACAGTCACTCCCAACAAAAAAAAATGTATCCTCACACTTCTGAGGTGGAAACCTTTGTCTTCTGTTGGAAAGTGCTGTAGACCAGCGCAAACAAAGCTCAAATGCCACTTCTGATGCGATCGTAGAAGTGGATAAATACCTTACAGAGACAAACATACAAAGAGCTGAAGATCCACTTGGATACTGGAGAATGCAGAAACATGTCTACACCCCTCTATATACATTGGCATTACAGAATAATTTAAATCTTTATCACCTTTCTGTCATTCCTACAGTTACATAAGCACAGCTATCACTGCCAAGTGTCAGATGAACAGATGATCCTATCACACAATGTCCTTATTCACTATATGTGTGTGAGTGTGTGTGTGTGTGTGTGTGTGTGAAGAGAGAGAGTAGGCCTACATTAGATCTTATTAAATCATATGCTCATTTTATATTTTATTGTCACACTTTATTGACAAATCAAACACAAACGTGTAAGACTTTTTATTTCTACACATAACATTGAAATTATGGAGTGTGTTGTGGTTGCTTCATCTGCCAGAGCTTCTAACACAGGCTTCTGGCTGCTTTATTTTAAATAAGCACCAGATGGCGCTGTTCTCGACACTCTCGAAGCTTTGAATCTTTTCCCGGAACAGTCAGGGGAAAGCCTCATTGATTCACGAGGCTTCATTTCCCCATCCCTAATAGTAGATGATCCGTAGAGTTATTAAAGTTCTCTTTTCTCTGGGTGTTTCTGAGCCGCACCCTGAACCAGAGATCTTCTTTCTGTGTGTTCACACCTTCTCCGGCGAGAGCGTTAAAGTGGCCGGAAGTCATTCATTTTCAGGGAGAGCCGGCGGCGAGCTCCGGTGGCGCGGCGCGTCTTGGACGGTGAGAGCGGCGAGGAGAGTTGAAATCAGGTCAACTTTATGGTAATAAGCTATGACACGGTTCGGCGGCAACCGGCAACTACGAATTTACACCTTTTGAGAGCAGGATGCAATTTGCCTAAAGGATGCACCCTCCTCTGGAAGCAATATATCTCTAAACTCTTAAAAACCTTATTACCTTTTGGTTTACTTCGGTGGAGATAAAACCTTTGTAGCCTACCAGACAGTGGCACCGAGACATTTCAAATGATACCAAACATGTATAGTGTTGAATGATAATTGTTCACATTAAACCATTTATATTTCGGGGGAATTTCAGGTGATATCAGCATGAGAGAGAGATGAAATGGGGAAGGGAAATTTGGAGGCGATCAACTTAAGTGCGATCATGTCTTGAATGGGATCATGTACTCATAGCAAGAGAGTTCAGATGTTGACTTCCTTTGTTTTCTCAGAGAGAGTGAGTTCTTCCTGTCTTACAAAAGTTAAAGTCCCCCCTAAATAATTTACTGATGTGTTTACTGATTATGTTATGTTAAAACGTTTGACATGTTTGACTAGTCAATGCTACAATTGACATAAAGAAAGAAAGATCGATCCATGTAATTTTCTATTAACTTGACGACTATACAATAGCCGCTTTCCGACCAAGTAGTTACAGGAACTTAGTTATAGGAACTGTCCACTTCTAAACAGTTCTAAGAACTACTCTCCCCCAAACTCGGTTTTGCTGTTTGCGTTCGCACTGGCCAAGTGGCCATAGGAACTGGTAGGAGGGGTAAGGGAGTGACGCAAGCACGGCGGCGGCGCCACATACAACAACAACAAACCAGCGAGGAGGAGGCTATCGGAATGTTCCTGTTCTGCCTTGCCGGGACATTAATAACGAGTACGAACGGCGGCGTTTAAAGATCTTGAGTTCTGTACAGAGAAACACAGAAGACGAAGGCTCCAGCGTAATATGATCTTAAATAATATGATGGAAGAAGATAGAAGAGCAGAGCGCAGGAGGCAAACAAAACGACGGGTAAGTTTAGCAAGCATTAGCAATTAGCTGGTTGAATGCGTTATGTTTGTCTTAAGTTATGAGTTAGCATAGCCTACATAGGCGAATTGCAACAGACAGTGAAGAAAATGTGTTGACAGTGGGCGTGACTTATAAGTTGAACCAATCAACGTAGACCTAGGGAAAGGGAACTAAAAAAGTCCTCGCTCTAGACTAGGTACTGAAGGAGTTATAGGAACTACGGTCTGAGGAACTAAAAAATCCCCAACTTAGTCCGGTCGGAACACGCGAAAAAAAGGGTTATAGGAACGTTAGGTTCTAGGAACTGCAAAAGTCCCTCCGGTCGGAAAGCGGCTATTGCCGAAGTCCCAATTCAGATACCAGCTCCTCAGGTTCTCAGTGGATGTTTTGCTACCCGTCACATATTAACACTGCACTGGTCAAGCTTTTTTTCTTGATCTTTTCAAAATAAATTTTAATAGCAATGGAAAACATGACAATTTCATAATGGGTGAAAGCAGAGGGGCACAGTCTGAAGGAGAGAGCTTTGACAACAATACCTCACTTAAAGGTACAATATGTAATATTTTTTGCATTAAAATATCCCAAAATCACAAGGCCAGTGTTATATATTTTGTTAAAGGAGAACTCCGGTCAATTTTAAAAAATGTTTTGTAAATTTGGAGTGCTGTCAGTACAGAGAACAATGACAAAAATCGGTGCTGCCTACACCGTGTTATCCTCTTTTTAAAATTTGCACCCTGTTGACTTAAATGGGGCAAGTTTTAAACCTGCTTTTAGCCAACATTAAAATAACATACAGATCATATTCTAACATTTCATCAGGTTTAACTAAATAACACTGATTAGTTGTATCATGTACATTTGCTCACCTGTCTAATAAAGTACATGCAACACTCAAGTCGAGTCGAAGTCATGTCAAGTCGAAGTTAGTCGCGGAGCTCTCGGCATCTCGAAAGATGTTGATCTTCGTTTTAGTCCTCTTTTTGTCTCAAAGTCTGCTTGCCATGGTCCATAATGTTTGACCAAAACAACAACAGCGTGAGCGTCCTGCTAGGCAGTTTGTAATGACACATCAAGGATGTTAAGAGGCCAAAAGCAGGTTTAAAACTTGCCCCATTTACAACAACTGGGTTATGCCTAGCAGGACGCTCACGCTGTTGTTGTTTTGGTCAAACATTATGGACCATGGCAAGCAGACTTTGAGACAAAAAGAGGACTAAAACGAAGATCAACATCTTTCGAGATGCCGAGAGCTCCGCGACTAACTTCGACTTGACATGACTTCGACTCGACTTGAGTGTTGCATGTACTTTATTAGACAGGTGAGCAAATGTACATGATACAACTAATCAGTGTTATTTAGTTAAACCTGATGAAATGTTAGAATATGATCTGTATGTTATTTAATGTTGAGCTTACTGCTAGTCTCACACAGCCATCAAACAACCTAACTAACAATTTTCAACAAACTCAAATGCCGTTTAGTGTGATAGTGTAACTGTTAGAGTAAGTGAAACAGCGCTGCGTTACCTCAAGTTTAATTCGTCTAATAAACTGACTTGTGTGAGTAGTAATTCAGCACTTGCGTGTAACGTTAGTTCGGTAGAATGAAATGTCCATATTCATCAATATACGCCTTTGTTATTGTAAGAGGTTAGCGACCCCTGCCGGCGAAAATTATTACATATTGTACCTTTAATAAAATACTGTAAACACTGAAAAGCTACATTATTTTAAAAACAGCGATACTTCCCTGCTACTAAATGTTGTTAAACTTTGCCACATGCACAGATTAATGCACATAGAGTAATAAGCAATACTTAATAGTAATGTTAATAAGAAAACATAAACCAAAGAAAAACATAGAGTAAAATAACCCAGCAATCCTATTAGTCTCAGTTTGTGTTGTGAATTAAAAAAAAAAAAATCTGGCAAAGCCCCATTCCCTCGTCGTCCTCTTCCTCTTCACAATGTGACATTATATGATTAATCTGTGAGGGTCTGATGATGATGATGATGTCTGTTATGTTCTCTCCTGTTTTCTGGATGTGATGTCATACACCACAATACAGGCAGCAGCCACACCCACCAGAGCAGAGATGACCAATCGGATGACAGCTTCAGAAACATGACAACAGAAAACACAGTCTGAGGAAATAAAAGAACAATATGAATCAGAACAGAAGATTTGGACAACAACAGCATTTCACCTGAGAGGGACAAAATACTGCATTTGTCACCGTCCCACAGGCGGGACGTTTGCCATTATATTTTTAAAACAATAATATCTTTGTAAAAACCTTAAGTAATATTGACAATCTATATATCATTTGAAAGCTTACAATCTCTTGTTTCCATATTTGGTGATTGATTTTCAAAATAAATTACAGAGGAGCCGTAATTTATCAATTTGCAACAAGAATATTTTCATACTCCTAAGGCGTGTTCAGACCTTTATTTTGAAATAGCAATGAACATGAAAAATCATGAACAAAATTGTAGAAACCTAGTTTGTTTTCATGCCAAGAGTTCAAAAGATAGCATCCATTCAATTATTTTAGAAAAAAGGTCTGAAAATGTTTTAAATATAAAGAAAAAAATAATAAATTCACCATTTGTGATGTGGCAGCGAGCTATGACGCATATGCATATTTATTAGAGGTTGAATTCATATCAAAATCTGCCAAACTTCCCATACTACTTCTGAATAGGATCTCTACTTCATAAATTGTATGAAAATTGTGGAAATAATGGTTCATATCACTCAAAACACATATGGAAATGGAGGCGCCCTTATATGGGCAGTAATGGAGTCTGGTTGTCATCTACTGAAAAAGTTTGGTACTGCGCCCAAACAAATTTTTTTTTGAGATATCAACCTAAAATTTGAAACACAACTTGTTCAGATTTTTGGCTTTGATTTTTCTGGAGTTGTAGAGTAGCCCAGCTTTTGAAAATATATATTTTATATAAAATATGAATCATTAATTTTTTTACATTGTACATTTCCATAAACTCAAACTTCTATAACTTTTTTTCTGTTTCACTTTCTTAATTTACATAAATCTGCCAAATGTCTTCTTTAAAACGAGACCAATCTTACGTCTATATTCCAAAGCATTCTTGAATTACAACCATTTATGTTTGAAATGTGCATTTTCATGTCTATTAAAAAAAAGGGGGTTACAGTTAACAGGTTAAAGGGCATATTGCAGGTTAAAGCCCCCTTGAGTCAATATAAAGAAAAATAATGTAGGAAATAGATTTTCTTTAAATATATACTTATAAAATATGCTATTAATGCTTAATGCTTCTGGAGCCGTTTTTGTGAGAAAATTTTACTTCCGCATCTGAAAATTCCAAGCCGGAAGTGCCGTAACGGGAGGGAGAGCGGCCAATAGGAAACAAATGGATCGCAATGACAGTTCGGACGCTGAGGAAATTGTAAATGTTTACTCGTATGACGGACCACAGCCATACAATTATGAGCCTGATATGCGGCCAAGAGAGCAGGACAGGCCAGGATTAGACAGAACAACGGTCAGAGGAGACAGATTGAGTTGTAGTGTAAGGAAAACCGGGCAGGTGTCTTGGTGAGAGACCAGTGTTAGCTTATAGATATACAGTATATACATACACGTACGTAAGCTGACGATATGTAACACTGCTCAGATCACAATATTGTACAGATTATTATCATGTATCAGGCAATAGCAAAGCTAGTATTGGTCATCTAGGAGTATTGATATTTACCAATAACAAACTAAAAAGCTTTAATCAGGCGTATGTCACAGATTCGTTAACATTCATCCACACTAACGTTATGTGATATAGCGGTTTCTCATTACCGCAGGTGAGGGAGAGGGAGATAAACATTTTCCCGATACACATTTCCGCTTCATAGGTGCTTATGCGAGGCCATGTTGACAGCTGAGGAAAGTCAGTGGAGCAGAGAGGTGGAAGCATACTGGGCCTTAGTGGAGAATGTCACCCCAGACTTGATGTGCAGTGTCTGACTCTGCACCCAGGCTTTGAGGCTTGATGTCTGAACCCACATGTGAACTCCATATCACCGGTCTAAAGTGAACGCTTTTTCGAAGCAGATGCAGAAGTGAAGTCCCGTCTCTTCACCTGCACAAAATGCACACAGGCACGGAAGATAGCGCCGTCCTTTTTCTTGTAAGGAACCTGTGGACTTGATGTCCTGACAGGCTGGAGTTTTTGCAACCTCCACAAACACACTAATTTACCATGATGGTGATGATAAATTGAAATACAATAACAAAACTAAAACACACTAAATCACAACCGCTCCCACTGAATACCAACCAAAATCTGCTGAGCAAATGCAAAGCCCAGCAAACGACTCGCTCTCATGGCGTAATATGACGCAATGTTGAAAAAAAACGCATTTTAAAACTTTTCATTTGATATTTTCATACAAGGTTATATACTCATTTTGTACAAAAAATCCCCTGCAATATGCCCTTTAAAGGAGTAGTTCACTTTAAAAAAAACTTTTGCTGATGATTTACTCACCCCCATGTCATCCAAGATGTCCATGTCTTTCTTTCTTCAGTCGAAAAGAAATTACGGTTTTTGATGAAAACATTCCAGGATTTTTCTCCATATAATGCACTTTACTGGGCACCAAACGGTTCAAGGTCCAAAAGACAGTTTCAGTGCAAACTGCAAACTGTTCAAAGGGCTTTAAACGACACCAGACGATGAATAAGGGTCTTATCAAGCGAAACGATCGCTCATTTAAAAAATAAATAACAAAGTTTAAGTTTTATAAGCTCAAATGCTCGCCTTGCTCTGTTCTGTGATGCACGTTCGTGACTCTCCTGTTCGAACTCGTTCATCAAAATGAACAAATCTTTTTTCGAGTCATTTGATTCATTTAACGACCGAAATGAACGAATTGACTCGGAAAAAGATTTGTTCATTTTGATGAACGAGTTCGAACAGGACAGTTACACAGAACAGAGCAAGGCGAGCATGTGAGCTTATAAAACTTAAACTTTTTTTTTTCTTTTTTTTTAAATGAGCGATCGTTTCGCTTGATGAGACCCTTATTCATCGTCTGGTGTCATTTAAAACCATTTGAACAGTTTGCAGTTTGCACTGAAACTGTCATTTGGACCTTGAACCGTTTGGTGCCCAGTAAAGTGCATTATATGGAGAAAAATCCTGGAATGTTTTCATCAAAAACCTTAATTTCTTTTCGACTGAAGAAAGAAAGACATGGACATCTTGGATGACATGGGGGTGAGTAAATCATCAGCAAAAGTTTTTTTAAAAGTTAACTAATCCTTTAAGTGTGTAATTTCTGCACCACTAGTGGAACAAAATTGAATTGCAAAATTACTTGAAAATGGTTTCCTGAACACTCCCTGTGATTTCCATTGGATGTGCTGTCAGGTTTGGGGTGGTGAAAGAAGCGATGGCTAAAATGCAAAGTTGATGGGCTTTATTTTAATAAAAAATAAAACAAAATACAAACAAAATTACCCCGAGGGGGAATACCGACTTGACAGTAGGGAAGCACACAGTGTACATACGACGACAAACCAGCACAAGACTGCAAACACAAGGAGAATGAATAGGGAGAGCAAACAAAGGAGGTAACGAGGGAGGCAAATTAATCAATAATCAGGTAACAAGATGGGAGGGGTTAGACAATCAACAGGAGAGCACATGGCTCAATGAAACATAGGCCCCGTTTACACGAAGGGAAAACGCAGATATTTCCCTGCGGTTTGGCCTCTCATTTACTCGAAAACGTTTTTATCACGAAAACTAATATTTCTAAAAACTCCGGCCAAAGGGGAGATTTCTGAAAACGCCGGTTGTGTTGTCGTGTCAACTGGGAGAAACGGGGTTTTAGGTTCTCTCTTGTCGATTCTGAGGATTCTGATTGGCTTGCATGGCTTTATCCTTCTCCCTACAGTGCCGCCCATAAGTTTGGCCTAGTTATGATGGCGCTCGACGGCGTATTTATGAGGGTGTGTGCACAACGTTATTATTGAAAACGGAGGGGTGGGAAATATTTGTTTCTCCAAATACCCGGCTTTGTGTAAACGTAGCCATAAGGTGTGTTCGACATCGGCCTCGGCTGGATGAAAGCGATTGGCGAGAGTAGCCGCATGCAGGCGAGGAGGAGCTGCAAACAGACGTGAAGTCGGACACTTTCTGGTTCCCGTGGTGTTATTTGCCAAATACAATATTTGCCAAAAACAAAGATGTTTCAGAGACATTTTCATTCAAAACTTTATGTACTGCTTCATACAGTGTCTGTTTTAACAAGAATAAAGTTAAACATAAGCCTATAAGTTAGCTAGTAGCTACTATCAATGAAGTGGAGTTGACGTTTTTTAATCAGTTTATTTTGATAAACATGACACAATATAACATCCCGAGTCCGCGACTACATGAAAAGAGTGTTTACTGCTATAAAAAACCTGATTTGCGAGCTTCAGTGGAACTAAAGGTGTGAGAATAAACAAAACGCACGTGATCGTTGTCATGCGGTGAATCCGGCCAATCGTGGAACAGCTGTGACGTCATCAGAGCTCGTGCAGCCCAGAGCAGACGCTCTTCAGAAGCTGCGCTGGCTGAGTTCTCCGGCTACTCTCGAATCGCTCTCGCGGTACTTTGATGGCATACGTCACAGTCACGTGGCGTCGGCGCTGTATCAAGGCTGGGTTCCAGTCCAAAATCGTTATGCCCTTCACTTGCTAACTTCCCTCCGTCTCGTTCACTCGGATGTACGTCATTGCTTGCGTTGCACGAGTGCCACTACTGGCGGAAACTGCAATGGGCTGAACTGGAACGTCCTCAACCCTTGATCACTTGGAATCAGCTATGGAGTTGATTTATTATTTTAAAAAATGTTCACTTTAAGGATTTGTTTAATGCAGCATCCAAATGTATATAGGTGTGTTTGGGTTGTTTTAACTTAAAAAAATATAATTAATATATCATGGAGTTGTTTGTTGTGGTTGTGATTAGACGAAATCTGTGGATACGTCACAATCGTACTGCATTGTGGGACATATGGTGCCTGAAGTGTACATATGAAGTAGACTCGCTCCCTCGGTCTAAATCGAGGGAACGAGTGTCTGTCCATATAAATTTCCCTCGTCCACTTCACGAAGTGGAACGCACTTCAAAATGGCGGCAGGGATTCCCCCGAGGGGAAGTGCTTAGGGAAGTTCGCAAGTGCGTGTCTAAAAGTGGACTGGAACGCAGCCCAAGTCGGAAAAAATTTCTAACCGGCATGCACTGCTTCAAGTCAGCCGCCAAGCGGTCTGCGCAGAGCTGCATGAAGTCGAACAAGCCTTACATGACAAGCCATGTGCTCACACCAAACATATGAGCACATGGCCAGCAAACACAAATCACCAGCCATGTGTCCCAACAAGACATGAACACGCTGCTTTTGAGGACACTCATAAGCCACGTGTTCACACAAAACATGACAACATGAAAGCACGCAGCTAGTGTAAACACAAGCTGTGTGCTACACAGCACAAGACAAAACACAACATGAAAGCACATGAAACAAGACACAGACACGACAAAAGAGGAATGCCAGGTCTCTGACACAAAACCAAGAAATAGAGGGGGTGGGGGAACCCTCTTTTTCAATGAAAGCATCTAAGCAGATAGAAAAGCCAAGATAAGTTGACAGTAAAGTGAAGTTAAACTTGCTTAAAGTTTTTTTTAAATAGAATTTCTCCTGAGGGAATAATCATCGAAAAACTAGAAAGAGTAAGTGTCCAATAACATAACATAGAATAACTGCTGACATACCTGGACATGTCTGGCAGAGTTCAGTGTTGAGATGCGTGGTCCAGTTGGTGAATGAAGAAGCCACCACACAGCTGTAGGAATCATCCAGACACTCAATCTCCAGAGGTAGAGAGAGACTGATGCTGAGATCAGACACACTGATGTTGGACAATACACTGTTTCCTTTGTACCAGGAGAGAGTCGCATCACTCACATTCACCACTGAACACAGCAGCACACATCTGGACACTGATGATCCTGATGGTGATGAACAGTCTGAAGAGTTACTGCTAATGACAGGCAGAGGAGCTAAAAAACATGAAAGAACAGAGAAATACAAATTAATTATGAGGCCATGCATGACCTACATTTCACAAAGCACAATGCAAAGAATCAAATGAATGTAGAGGCAGATCTTAACACAGCATTGGGTTGTGGGTTTTAATCTCACACTAAGGTCTATCCACTGAGCCACACTTCCAACAACTTTCAAAACTGGCATATGCAGTTGAGAGTCATTACACAAAAGCACTGCTGCTCTTGTATATTGAATAAGAAAAATGATTTCAAGTGGCTGTAGTGAACACACAGGTATGAACACAATAAATACCAAGTTTAGTTTAAATACACCAAAGTTTTGCCAAGAAACATCCTGGAGACACTTGTGGGGAAGACTGGAGAAAAGAGGAGCAATGAAAAAAAAAACATTAACATCCAAAAAAGGCAACAAATCAAAGTGTATTTAATGTAATTAGGCCAATGTTTCTATGCAAAGTTATTAACTTTGAAATTGGATGAGTCTGTGGTGTTATATGACTGAAAGACCCTAAAGTTGGTCTGGAGACTTTTCAGACCCTCATCAATCATCATGCCAACTTTCACAGCTTTCATCCATATTATTTTTTGAGCTGCTATAGACTCTCATGGCAAAGTTGAAGAATAATAAAAATGCCCAAATGTGTCTTTAATTTTGAGAAGACAATAGATAATCTATCCCTTCCAGATCCTGATCACCACTGAAAGCATTTGAACAAACTGCATCATGTCTAGTGCAAGACCCCATCCCCCATTTTTATATTTCATAAGATCTATACTTGTACAATAACAATAAAGTTGAATCATCTTAATTATAACAATAAAATGTAATAGTGAGCTGTATTTCTCTACTCACCATAGACAGTAACAGTGAATCTGTATGTAGACGATGAGCTGCTGCGGCTGATCTTAACTTCATAAACTCCAGCATGATCAGTTGTGATGTTCATAATGGTCAGAGATCCAGTCTTCTCGTCCAGCTTCAGTCTGTCTCTGAATCTCCCATCAAGATTATCAGGGATCGTATTTTTCACGCCATTGGTTTTAGCTATAAGAGGCCCGTTAGTTCCAAATGTCCAGAATATCTCTTCATCTTTCTGTATTTCAGTGACACTAGAGTTTAGAGAGACTGAATTTCCCTCCATCACTGAAACTGACTTCAGTTCATCTGTACCAGCAAACACTCCTGAAGAACACACAGAAACAGTCTCTCAGTCACACATTCAACTTTAAGTTGCTTTAATGAAGCTTTAACTGATTACAAACTTTTGAGAAAGTAGAAAGATAGAAACAGCATCATGGGAAATAAATGGCAGAGTGGAAAACACAGATCTGAGTTCACACCTTCACATAGTTAACATTTTACCTTTTGCTTTAGTCTTATAAGTTACATGAGTAAAATGTTTTTACTCATTAACGGTGGAACTGAAGTTCATTAGAGTTCCACACAAATAACATCCTACTATAAATCATAAAACATGTTTGTAACTCACCAACCAGACAGCAACAGCACAGACAGCAAAAAGCAAATGTGCACAACATTTTCTTCAACAGTTCAGTGGTCTGAAATAGTTACACTTAAGTATCTGAGCGCGGTAAAGATGTGTAGACAACAAGCAGTTAAAAGTTTTAACTATTCTGTTAACTTCCACCGAACTGAATTAGATCACGCCCCTTCAACCACACTTACTCTCGGGAAGCTGCTCACTGCAGAGCAAATGGAGCTTGTGTTTAGCTCCTCCTCACTAGACATCCAGCGAGGAGGAGCAAATGTAATGTGGGCCTAATGGGTGGAGCTAAAATATCCAATCACACCCTAACCCTATCCAACCCTACCCACAACTCTATGTCTCCACCTCATTAGACATCCAGAGAGAAGGAGCTGATTCATTTGAGACTGCAGTGAGCACCACTTGCTCAAAAAACATGTCTCAAAGACCTGTCACTGTCAGCCAATCAGAATGCACAAAATGATTGACAGGTAAGAGAGCCTTCAAGTTTTCAGATAAAAGACTCCCACATTAATTATTATTATTATTATTGGTGTTTACAGGCTGTCATAGAGACCGGTGTCAGGACATCAATTTCAGTGATAGCTGGCTAGTAGGTACAATTTATTTATATTGTATTGTTTTATTTCAAAGAAAATTGTTTAAAGGGGTCATATAATGGTACATGCACTTTTACAAGTTGATTGTACTGAAATGTGTGTTGGCAGTGCCTGTACACAACCATCATAAAATGATAAAAATCCATCCAGTGGTTTTGTTTTAATCTCCTTATATATTTTCCCCTGCCTCAAATCGAGCCGTTCGAGCGTGTGACGTCACACGCTTGGACGCCCCTCCCACGATTGTTGATTGACAGCAGCGTTTCAACACAGACCCGCCCTTGCTCGTGAGTGAGATGTCAATCATAGTTCGTCATTGTTGATACACTGGAGCAGAATGGTGCCTAAGCGATTGTGGTGTTCTGTTCTTGGGTGTAATAACGAACACAGCAGTCATTTTAATGTTCCTAAATCCGAACCGCTGAAGACACAGTGGCTGAGTTTGTTTTCGAAGGGAATATTCCCTACGATCAACGTCAATGCTTTCATGTTTGCGTGAATCACTTCACACACCAGTCAGGATTTAGACCATACCATAGTACTGAGACAGCTCTCATCAGAGTCACAAATGATTTGCTCTTATCATCCGATCGTGGTTGTATCTCTCTATTAGTGTTACTCGATCTTAGTGCTGCATTTGATACCATTGACCACAATATTCTTTTACATAGACTTGAAAATTATGTTGGCATTAGTGGAATTGCATTAGCATGGTTCAAATCATACTTATCTGACCGTTATCAATTTGTAGCAGTAAATGAAGATATGTCTTGTCGATCAAAAGTTCAGTATGGTGTACCACAAGGCTCAGTACTAGGACCGTTACTGTTCACTCTGTACATGCTACCCTTAGGAGATATCATTAGGAAGCATGGAGTTAGCTTTCACTGTTATGCCGATGATACTCAGCTGTATATTTCTTCGCGCCCCGACGAAACGCACCGATTCACAAAATTAACGGAATGCATAGCTGATATAAAAAGTTGGATGACTAGTAATTTCCTATTACTTAACTCTGAAAAAAAACAGAGATTCTAATTATTGGCCAAAAAACTTCCTCAATTAATAACCTAAAATACTGTCTAACACTTGATGGCTGCTCTGTCAAGTCTTCGTCATCGGTTAGGAACCTGGGTGTGCTCTTTGATACCAATCTTTCATTTGAAAGTCACATTTCTAGTATCTGTAAAACCGCATTCTTCCATCTTAAAATTATCGAAAATACCACATATGCTTTCAATGAAAAATGTGGAACAGTTAGTTCATGCGTTCATGACCTCAAGGCTAGATTATTGTAATGCTCTACTGGGTGGTTGCCCTGCACACTTAATAAACAAACTACAGCTAGTCCAAAACGCAGCAGCTCGAGTTCTTACCAGAACCAGGAAGTATGACCATATTAGCCCAGTTCTGTCAACACTGCATTGGCTGCCTATTAAACATTGTATACATTTCTAAATATTGCTGATTACTTACAAAGCACAAAATGGTTTAGCTCCGCAGTACTTGAGTGAGGTCTTAACGCATTATAGTCCTTCACGCCTATTGTGATCTCAAAATTCCAGCCAGTTGATAATACCTAGAATATCAAAATCGACTGCAGGCGGTAGATCCTTTTCCTACTTAGCACCTGAACTTTGGAACAGTCTTCCTAACATTGTCCGGGAAGCAGACACACTCTGTCAGTTTAAATCTAGACTAAAAACACATCTCTTTGACCTGGCATTCACATAGAACATTTCTATTATTTCAAATCAGTTAAATGATTATTTGGCTGCATAGATTAGGTCAGCCGGAACCGGGGACACTTCCCAAAAAAACAGATGTACTCGTTACATCTTAAGAAGAATGGCATCTACGCTAATGTCAGTCTTTCCATTTATTCCGAGGTTTACTGAAGTCAGACGGATCCGGGCTGTATCCAGATCAGATGATGAACCTGCGCCTGGACACGTCCACAACGCATCACTGCAGTGCCAGCCTCATCAGCCCTGTGAAGGCCTCATGGACACCTCAACAAACTCGTCTCCATACCGGCGTGATGACTCCGACCTCCAACAAGATGGAACTGGATAATATTCTGAATGTTCTGATCCAATTTGACTTCTGACCTGTAATGTTGCCTGAATCATAATCATACACTGTTCGTTCGTTTGCCAGAGGAGAACTGGCCCCCGACTGAGCCTGGGTTCTCCCAAGGTTTTTTTCTCCGTTCTATCACCTGCTGGAGTTTTGGTTCCTTGCCATTGTTGCCTTGGCTTTTGGCTTGCTTAGTTGGGGACATTTAATTATTCAACAATATTTTTGATCTGCGTTACTTCATGTGGACGATTACGCAATTTTATTCTAGAAACAAACTTCTTGTAATTATTTTCATGCATTCACTGTGAAGCTGCTTTGATACAATCTGTATTGTGAAAAGCGCTATATAAATAAAGAAGACTTGACTTCAGGCACATGCAGAGGGGGGGGGGGGGTCATGCTCGAGCCCCTGCCCTATTTCAAAAGTGCCTTTCTCAAACAAATATCAATAATATTGTTGTGGTCAATAAAACAAAATGCATTTGATTATAATTAACATGACAATGTGCGAAAGTAGCCTAAATTCACGTTTATTTGACGTTTCTGTCAGTCTGAGGTGTCGTTGCTATGGGTTGCGTCACTTGCGTCAAGTTGCGCCTTGCGCGTGTCTTCTTGCTTCAGTCTTGACTTGACCATAGACTGTAACTGTAAAATAGGTCTTGACTGACGGGGTCAGTCTCCGTTTTCGAGGGTCTAAAACCCCGGAGTAGTGTGTGTGTGGACGGCAGGCATAACCGTAGCAAAAGCTATGCGTTTTAAAATGAAAATGCACTAGTGTAAACATAGGTATCCCACAGTCTGCTCGAGAACCGATACTCTAGAGCCAAATATGGCTCGATGGCAGGAAACAAAATAAACCAAACAATTTTTCTACTTTTTTTTCTTCACAATAATAAAAGGTTTTGTGTCGATTCAATTAAAAATCCACATCACATATTTTAAAATATTACATAATTAATTGAAGCCTGTTTGTCATGTATAATACACCGACCAATCGTCATCTGGCACAACAAGTTCAAATTTCATTGGACAATGTGAAGTGGAGCGTAATTTTCCGGTCATTTATAAATAAATCGTTACTTATAATGGACAGTAACGATGTTATGATGAGGTGGAAGCAAGGAGGAAGCAGGATCCAATTGCAGGACACTTTATTCAATAAACTCAAACTACATAAAGACTCAGGCTAGGGCACAAGACTCAGGAACAGAACCACCAACATCAAGGTTACATCAACAAGAACTCACAAGGACTGGACTGAAACACAGGGCTTAAATACAAGGGCAAACGATCTAAACAGGATAACAAGGGGGCGTGGTTAACGGGAAACACCTGGGAAGACTAATAGAGATAACGGGGAGCGGGAAAACAGGGAACAGGACTGAACCAAGTGCACAAAGACAGGGGGAACACAGACAGACATCACAACATAGCCCCCCCTCTATGGACGGCTCCCGACGCCCAACAAAACAGGACACAAGACAATTCGGGAGGGCGGTGGAGTGGAGGCGGTCCCGGGGGAGGGACGGAGGGCCAGGTCCGCGCAGGGAACAGGACCAGGGCCTTGCAATGACGGGCATGGGCTATGGAACGTGGGCTGACCTGGGCCATGGAACGTGGGCGGAGCTGGACGTGCAGGCGGCCAGGGCGGAGCAGGCTGTGGGCGTGTCCATGACAGAGCAGGCCGTGGGCGTGTCCACGACGGAGCAGGCTGAGGGCGTGACAAGGGCGGAGCAGGCTGTGGATCCTCGGGCGGCCATGGCGGAGAAGACCCTTCGGGCAGCCATGGCGGTGCGGCCTTCACAGTCCCATCCAGGGTCCTACTGCCCCCCCCCCAAAATTTTCTTAGGGGCAGCCATGGGGTCATCAGCAGGAACAGACACCGGCGCAGGATCAGCGGGCTCTGGCGCAGGATCAGCGGGCTCTGGCGCAGGATCAGCGGGCTCTGGCGCAGGATCAGCGGGCTCTGGCGCAGGATCAGCGGGCTCTGGCGCAGGATCAGCGGGCTCTGGCGCAGGATCAGCGGGCTCTGGCGCAGGATCAGCGGGCTCTGGCGCAGGATCAGCGGACACCGGCTCAAGTGTGTGCGTAGCCCACACACACCACATGGCTGTGGCCATAATGGCCAGTGTTGCGGTCACTGAGGGCTCAGGCGGCGCATGTGTGGCGTGATCGGTCTCTGGCTGGGCAGACGTGACGTGAACGGTCTCTGGCTGGGCAGACGTGACGTGGACGGTCTCTGGCTGAGCAGACGTGACGTGGACGGTCTCTGGCTGGACGGTCTCTGGCTGGACGGTCTCTGGCTGGACGGTCTCTGGCTGGACGGTCTCTGGCTGGACGGTCTCTGGCTGGACGGTCTCTGGCTGGACGGTCTCTGGCTGGACGGTCTCTGGCTGGACGGTCTCTGGCTGGACGGTCTCTGGCTGGACGGTGAGCTGGCAGGGTGCTTCATCAGCCAAGCCCACAGTAAATGCCGAACCGCTCAGCAAAAGGGCCAGGTCGACATACTGCTCAATAGACCCGTTTGGGTCATGCAGTGGCATCAGGTAGCTGAGCGGCTCAGAAAGACCTCCACGAAAAAATATCTTTAGGCACAAATCATCCATACCAGACAGGTGAGCCAGCTCCAAAAAGTCCCTCACATAGTCCTCAATCGGTCGGTCTCCTTGGCGGAGACATATCAGTTGTGCTGCTGGATTCATTTTTGGTGAGTTCTTCTGTTATGATGAGGTGGAAGCAAGGAGGAAGCAGGATCCAATTGCAGCACACTTTATTCAATAAACTCAAACTACATAAAGACTCAGGCTAGGGCACAAGACTCAGGAACAGAACCACCAACATCAAGGTTACATCAACAAGAACTCACAAGGACTGGACTGAAACACAGGGCTTAAATACAAGGGCAAACGATCTAAACAGGATAACAAGGGGGCGTGGTTAACGGGAAACACCTGGGAAGACTAATAGAGATAACGGGGAGCGGGAAAACAGGGAACAGGACTGAACCAAGTGCACAAAGACAGGGGGAACACAGACAGACATCACAACAAACGATTACTGTCGTTACTGTAATCGTTACTGTCGATTACATGGACAGTAACGCATTTATGTTTATGAAGCGATCTGAATCGGTGTCGTTGAACTAATGGGTGTTAATTGACTACAAAGCACTGCACAAAACCAGCACCAAAAGTAGTATTAAATGGTAAGTATAGTATTCAAGTCACTTGTATTTAGTCTATATTGATACACCGTTTACCATTTGATGAAACTATCATAGTTTGTTAAATGAAGCCCAGGCGTAAAGGCCTATTATGTGAAGTGTAGGCTGACAACAACACGCGAAATGGTGATTTTATTATTTTAACATTTTTGATAATTTTGCAGCAATAGTATAATAGTACAGTACTACTGGTCAAACATTTGCACACACATTACTTTTTTTTTTTTTTTTTAAGAAGTCCCTTATGTGCATCAAGCCTGCATTTATTTGATAAAAAATATAGAAAAAAAATTATTACAATTTAAAATAATGGTTTTCTATTTTAATATACTATTTGATATAATTTATTTATTTATGTGATGCCATATGCCCTTTTTTACATTTGAGCCCCTGCCCCTGGGGAACTCTCTGCACGTACCTGCTTGACTTGACTTTATGAAGTTGAGATCAGCGGCAGCCGCTCAGAGACTAAACACAGATTCACTGTTACTGTCTATGGTGAGTAGAGAAATACAGCTCATTATATTATATATTACAGAAGTGGCATTTTATTGTTAGAATTATTCTTAATACTACACAATAAAAAAAAAAATCATATATATTTGTGATCTTTGACTTTTCTCTATGACACTGTAATTCCATTTTTAAATAATAATCCATACAGGCTTCTAAAACCAGATTTTTTTTAAATATAAAAACCCATATAGCTCAGGCCAAATGCTATTTCATGCAAACTTAGCCGTACACTTATATGATGAACCGTCTCCACAGTTAAGCCTTTTATTTTTGTAGACTGAAACATCTCCATTGACTTCCATTCAAACAGAGCAGCTTCTGGGAGCGTTTTACAGAAAGATTATAACTTTAGAGTCCTGTCTTATCCTTTTGTAACCGTGACCATTTCATCTAGGATCTGAACGTTCACCTGAGATTGTGTTTGATCGTTTGACATTTAAGAGGTCATTGTATTATAAAAACATACTTTACATTTCATACATCAAAACATCACTCGATGATCCACTGACTGATGCCCGGTGAAGTGATAATAACAGGACAGACACTTTTCCTACAGACCAAATAGTGCTAATAGGAGTTATTCAAACAAGACACATTCTTGCTCTATTTTCTATCATTATTATTGTTGCTCTTTGTTAAAGCAACACCATGGAACTTTTCCTCTTCGGTCGCCCTACTGGTTGGAAACGTAATTGTCCATTACCGCTGTCGTAAATAATTTAGCCTACTGTCGCACGCACGCTCGCTGTTTATCCAGCACCGGCTTTAGAATGAACGATGTCCACAGACAAGGTAGAGTATGTTACATGATTTCATGAAAGGATGATGTATTGCGATGTATTGTAAAACGAAATAATGACTTTTGTAACGCTTGACGTAAAGCAGTCGAATTTTGTAGTTCTTTTTGTGATCGGGTTACTACCCGAACCCCGAAGTTCTGTAGTGCCAGTAAAAGCGACACAGACCCCGTCAGGCTCTGGCAGAAGTGCCTTTCACCCTGTTACGACTTGATGAACCACTGATAAGATTTTGGAAACATTATTTTAAGGTAAAAAATGTTACATAGTGTTACTTTAACACAGACTTTGACTGCAGGGACGTGTCTCTCTGTTTTTTCAGTGTGTTGTACAATATACAGTTGTATTCAACGGGTTACTATTATTCAGATTTACTTTGAACACTTGCATGAGAATCAGCTTCAAAAACAAGCATATCATTCAGATGTATTGTGAAATTATTTATACATAAATCAGTCCAGTATTTCACAATCTTTTTGTGGGATTTTTGCGATCAAAATGACTGATTTTGAGGTGGTAATTTCCAGAAATTTGTGAAAAAATTAGCAATTTTTATATTTTATAATTAGGACATCACATTTACCATAATAGTATTATGTCAGATGCACAATAGTCATACATGACACAAATCACAAACAAAATGCATAAAGCTTCTTTATTTTGGTCTCATCAAATTAACTTTTAAAACAACCTATGGGCAATTTTTTGACCTATGTAAAACAATTTACCCCCACTCTCATGCAATATATCATGATATTGCTTAGCCCGGTCCATGGTGCTTGTGAGAGGGCAGGTGAGACACATTTTCTTTCGCCATGTTTCTGACAGACCGCTCACATCAAAACTGCGCAACATCTGTATCCATGTATTGAAACTTTAATTAAACTAGAGATATTTCAATTTGGTGATTATAATTTAAAGTTTTGTGAGATCTTTTTCATTTTTGTGATTATTTTGCGGTTAAATTAGGAATAATGTAGGATCGCAAAAAAAAAATCGACATTTTGTTGATTTTGCGTTGTATTCAGCGATCGCGGAATCGCGAAAAACTGGAGGGACTGATCAATTATTTATCACAAATAACTCCCATTCCCAATTAACTTTTATGGTGCAGATATTTCATGGTGTTTGTTACAGATTGTCATGTCTGGTTTAAGTTTTGTTCATGTTTTCATGTCTTTTATTTAGGAATTTTGTCATGTGATTTCCTGTTCCCTTGATGTGATCCTGTCATGTGCCTTGTTTTCATTGGCTCGTTTGTTTCATGCGTCATGTACTCATTGCTTCTTGTTTCATTAGTTCTGTCTGTTCATTGGTTGCTTTTGTCATGTGATCCCCATAGTCTTGTATTTAAGCCCCTATGTTTCCCATGTTACTTTGTTGTGTATTCAACAATGTGATGCTGTTTCCATGTTACACGTGTCAAGTTATTGTTATCAGTCAAGTTCTTAGTTCAGATTTCACATCTTTGGATTATTAAACTCGTAATAAACTTCACCTGGGTCCTCTGCACTGTTGTCTTTGTTTGCTTCCATGCCAGCTACACATATCTGACACTTTCTCCTACTAATTTACACACACTAATGACTGTCTCTCTTTACCTGCTACAACACCTCCTCCTTAAGGTCCTGTATCTCCGACGGCACTGATCTCTGCTGCTGCTGACGGATTTCTGTTGATTGTCGCTGCAGTCGGAATGATCTGTATCTGCAAGACAGCAACACAGAAAGACTGATCAAGAAGGCAAGAGTTTCCTACTACTGATACAACTGTTAAACATGTATTAGATAATGCTGACATGAACGTGTTAAAACATATAGGGGTCATTGAAGCTAATAGTTTAAGTAGGCCGTGAGACAGAGGGTTGATTGGTACCATTTCGAGGGATTAAACCCCATGGTGATTTTTGTGTAGGTATATGACCCTGTATTTGAAAAATGTGTGATAGCATTAGATTCAAGGTAGTTTTTGGTTACGGAGGACGATTTTCAAACATATGTCAAGAAAAAGGATAAATGAATTTATCTTTAAATTAATTTTTTAATTTTATAAAAATGTTATAAAATGTTATAATAAAAAATTATATATTTTTTAAATTATATTAAGGATACATTTTTCTCTCTTGTAGTCACTGAACACCTTACCTTGAGGTAGGATGATATAAGTGTTGATTTCTAATGAAAGCTACCATGGATCGGATGCTATCACACATTTTCCAACACTAGAGATGTGTACCTTCATGGAAATCTAAAAGAAATTTAATCCCTCAAAATGGTACCGGTAGCCCAAATTTGGGGTCCCGTCTCATGGCCTAAAGGGACCATTTCTCAGTTAAAGCCTTACTTTCCAGTTAGACTAACGTCTAGCTCTCCTTGAGAGAAAGAATGCATTATCTTGATGTTTTGAGAGGACTCTCCTGTTTATAGTTAGAGCCTGGTCAAATCCAACCTTGGAAAAGCTGTGTGTAGGTGTGTGTGTTAGTCTTCTTGGTTGCAGGTCAAGGAACCACTGGCATTATTGGAGATTGACTGAGTTGTTGTTCGGGACATGTTGGCGCCTGGAAGGTCACGGCATGCCTAACTTCAGGGTCTGAGTGTCAGCTGCATAATCGATGGAGATATGTCTATCTGTATATGTGTGGAAAATTACTAAACTATTTCTTAGCCAATGAGAATCATTCAACCTGAAGTAATGGCGCAGCTTAGACCTTGATGATTGGTTAAACTGCTGTGATCTTTGTCACTGTAATCGGGGCGGCCTACGAACTCCTGTGAGAGTCTTGAAGCTGACTCCAGCTGATGAAACTGCAAACTATCTTCAGTAAAACTTTTCTTTAATTTATTATAATTCTGACTCCGGGTCTTCTTTCAAATATCTGGTTCTGGGTCTTTGACTGTACACCCCTTACATTATCAAAATTAATGTCGAGAATTGTGAAATTCTCCTGGATTCCCTGGTATCTAAAATGTATACATCATAGCAACCTTATTTCCAGTAAATACATGCTTGATTAAATTAAATAAATCGCTATTGTTAAATAAATTACTCGCATAAGGTTTTGGTCAAATGGCCCTCTCATAATAGTGATTATAATATTTACCAAAATAATCATGATTTTGATCTGCCCTAATCGAGCAGCCCTAGCATGTGCCTGTGCGGTCTATGCCTAAATCCACTACTGACTTAATTAATCCATAACCATAAACAAAGGCACTAACTATGAAAAACTCATCCACATTTACCAGATATTTATCATACATTAACTGAATTTAAAACAAATTGATAGGGAGAGAGCGTTGCGTACTGATGTTAAAGCTCACACGGAAACGGCTCAGATGTTTGTTCACAAGTATTTATTTTAGGCAGGGTATTTTCAGTTTTACTCTGTGTATGTTCAGGAAAGTCCAGCTGACGTTAAACAGCCATTTTAAGTGTTTTAACAGCACATTCTCAATACATTCAGATTAAAAGTCACTGATAGATATACATAAATCTGCAGAATAACAGTTCAGGTTTGATTTCATGATAAATATTAGCAGCAAACTGATGTTTTTGGTGTATTTTTACCGTGTTGCCTTCAACAGACTCAAACCACAGAAGGCCTCCGTTTTAGATCTGGAAAGAAATGTGGTTTCATTTGTTGAGAGCATGTGCGTGAGAATGTGTTTTATTATCAATGGACATTTGTGGTTAATGTGCATTAGTGTTTGCATGTCTTGAGGTGTGAAAAGTGTGAGTGTGTGTTTCAGTGAATAGTGTGTGTGTGTTTCTGTGAATCTTGTGGGGTTAAAGCTTCCACAGTTTTACTTACTCTTTATGGAAAACAATATTTTACTGCAAAATAAAGTATAGAATGGAAAATGTTTGATAAAAAATATACCCTCTGAGATTTTTCTGTGTGAATGAGAAATATTAAAATGTATGAGACACTGTGCATGTGAAATATAAGATTGATATTTAGCAGCATTTGCATCTCTCTATATATCCATGACCTCATACTCATGCTGTGATCCTGCAGATATACGTGTTAGTTTCAGTGTTATTTGCAGCTCCAGCAACACTTCATTGTTTTTAAGAAGATTATACTATTCTTATCATCAAGCCTAGGTCCGTCTATCTTTTTAGCAAAGACAAAAACAGGTGAATAATTTAAATAAATAAAAATGCAATGCCTTATTACTGCCTGATTGTGTTTGTGATATTGTCAGTGAATCATGCATAAGTGATGATTTATTTAGTTTTAATCAATTTGGGGGATTTTTTTTAAAGTGATAACATTTTTCAGCATAATTGTTGTTTTAAATTAAAACTTTTTTCAGCAGACAGTGAAAAATACGTCTATTTTACACTGTTTAAATGTGTGTGTGTATATTACATGATACAAATGTTATATTAATTATATTTTGTTCCTGAAATCCCCCCTTCTGCTGGGATCAGTATAATCCTGATTTTTTTATTATTAAAGGAATCCCAATCTTACTAAGTTTTGAACACAAACTGATGATTTGACCAGATCAAAAACCAAGATTGGATTTTTTTTAATCTTATTTCTGAATATGTTTTCTTTTGAACAACCCATTTTCAAGATTTGATCCAATCCGATAGCCGAAATCTGATCAGATTACTTTTGAACAACTGGCCCCTGGAGTCAGAGTGCCATAATACCACGTGTTTCCACTATTAGACTGGCGCTCTCTAGTGTTCAAGAATACTTTAGCTCTACTTAACAGATGGGCCATATACATAGACCTCACAGAGTAGACTAGAGCAACAAATCAAGCTTGAATCCAGTTTCAGGAAAATTAATATAACATTTAATCAGAGATACTTTATATTTTTTCATGTATTTTTTTTTATATATTTTTTTTAATTCAGGTCTAAAATTGTTTTATCTGCTGTAAAGAGTCGTTCACAAATAAGTTCATCTTATTAAAGACCTTCAACAATGACAGACAATGCATTAGTTTGGTTTCAAATGACTGTCTGTAAAGATTCACTTCTTTCAGGGCTCTTTTCGTTCTCTGTATTGTGTTGCTAGTGAAAATCTGCTCCACAAGATGGATGGTCAGACATTAAAGGGATAGTAAAAAAAACATTCTGTAATAATTTACTCACCCTCAAGACATTTCAAACCTGTATGCATTTCTTCTGTTGAACACAAAAGGAGATCTTTTGAATGTAACCAGATTTTTTTCTTTTTTTTTTCACTACAATTTATTTGACATTTTATGGAAGTTAATTCCATCAAATGGTTACCCACATTCTGGTTACCCACATTCTTCAAAATAAATATTTTGTGTTCAGCAGAAGAAATAAATTCATACAGGTTTGGAACAACACGTGAGTAAATGATGACAGAATTTTTGGGTGAACTATCCCTTTAATGAATCGTTCAGAGTGAATCGCAATTCGATTCAAAACATTCTGCTGCTAATCCGTTTGGCCAATTCATTGAAAAGAACCGACTCAAAAGAACGATTCATTCACGAATCGGATTGGTTCTTATTCTAAACAGCCGACAGAAAATGACACATTATTGGTGAAATAAGGAAATGTCTATTACATTTATAAATAGTGCTAAATACCGTTTTAATGGCGAAAGAGAATAGCCACAATTAATTGCTATCTATCCTACATAACGGTCCAGTGTTGGGGAAAATGGAATTAAATCCCCAAATGTGTCTGAAAAAGGCGTTTACCAAACAAAATCTCACCTTGAGAGATCCTGATGCCATCAAACTCCAGACTTCTGAGGGACTGATGAAGATCTGGACCTTCTCCAGCTTTGCAATAGTCACCTGTCGAGGTAGTCGTGGACTTGCTATGCGGTCGCTAGGGTGTTCCGTGAGGTTGCTAGCGGTTGTTTACTAGGCTAAAGAGTCAACTCGACTATGAATCTGCTCGGGTCCCTCAAACTTAGGTAAAGTTGGTTTTATATTCGCACATTCGCACATTCGGGTTAAAGAACTTTTTCAATTAAATAGTCAATGAAGCAATTTTTTTTCAGATTCGAAGCAGCTACTTAATATTGACAACAAAGATTGTGAACTACAACATTTTCTACAATCGATCAAAATGGGTAAGTATATTTTTAATGCATACACACTTTGTTGAATATTCAATGTAGTGTGGTAACCAAGATGGGGACCGTCTAAAAAGTTTAAATTGTTTTTCATCGTGTGCAAACAGACAACTACATTTTAGCCAACTACAGATGTACCAGCAAATATCTCTCACATTATGTGTTCTAATGCAATAGAATGTCCTTATAATGATGGTGTTTAAAAAGGTGTTTAGGAAATAATAAAGAATGAACATGTAACGTTAGGCAACATGAACTGTAATCTGGTAACAATCCAGACTGTAGAAAGTGGAAAATCATGTGTAATCTCCTGAACATAGTTAATCGCTTCATTTTACATCTGTTTATATTTATGTTTATTTATTTATTTATTTGAAATCAAAATGAACAAGAACAGTGTTGGTGTTGGTTTTAATTATGACATATGATTTATTTCAATAGGTTTTGAAAGGATGGGCTGACTGTTCCAAAGCAAGTTGGATGGTCTTGTCTGGACCCTACAGAACACACTACAGCCCACGTCTTGCTGTTTTATCCACCTCGGTTTTTCTGTTTTTATATGTCTAATTAAGACTTTACAGTGTAACAGTGTTCTCCAGGTGCTGAATAAAAAGAATGGCCTAACAGTATTTTATGTTTTCCTGTTGTATAGCATCTTCAATTAACATTAAACTCTCACAATAACACAATTCATGTGCATTGATTGATGTTTACAGTCCTGCAGAAATATCACTGTCCATGGCACTGAATCCATCAGATTATTGACAAGTACCCAGAAAGCATGACAGCAAACATGATGTTTATTTTGGGGGTGAAGGGTGTGGATTTTGGAATAAACTGGTGCTTCAATGTATATGTAATGAGTGATTATAATCAAGGTTTTCTTTCTAAATATTACATGAGTGGAATGACTTATCTAGGCATGTGAGATTTTACTTAGTTATAGGCTAGAAGTTACCAGTATGATTACTGAAATGTTTGTTTCATGTATTTTCTAATGTCTTTGATATCTGAAAGCAGTAACAGTGCTTGCTCATTTAGTGATTCTGTGATCTTTGTAACGGCCTACAAACTCCTGTGAGAGTCTTGAAGCTGACTTCTGCTGATGAAACTGAAAACTATCTTCAGTAAATCTTTTCTTTATTATAATTCTGACTCCTGCTCTTCATTTCTTCATATCTGGTTCTGGGTCTTTGACTGTGCGCCCATAACAGGTGAACATTTAAAAAACTAGCAAAAGTCCTATGGGGTTCTTCAATGGCACACCTTCCATCAAAAAATATTACATTATCTAAATGTATTTATTACTGTAATGGCTGAAAACAGTAACTTCTTTACTTCATGGATGTATAGAAGAATGATTTGCTTTAAAAGAACATTAAAACCATTAAACAAAGTACAGTTTTGAAAATATCTCCCTTACTGTACGTACAATTATCAAATGTGTATTAAAAAAATGACTGTATTTCCCCTAAAGTATTCTTTTCGTGTTTCAAAGGCTGTAGTGCCTTCCTAGTGACCACACTGACTTACTACAGCTGAAATTTCCACAATAACTCCCATACTGTACGTACAATTATCAAATGTTTATTAAAAAAATGTCTGTAATTCCCCTGGCCTAAAGTATTCTTTTCGTGTTTCAAAGGGTGTAGTGCTTTCCTAGTGACCTGACTGACCTACTACAGGTCAAATTTTGACAATAACTCGCATACTGTACGTGCTATTGTCAAATATGTTTATGAAAAATTAACTGTATTTCCCCTAAAGTATTTTTTCCCGTTCCAAAGGCTGTAGTGCTTTCCTAGTGACCACGCTGACTTACTACAGGTGAAATTTTGACAATAACTGCTTTACTGTACGTACAATAAACTAATAAGTTCAAGAAAAAATTACTGTAATTCCCCTAAAGTATTTTTTCCCGTATCAAGGGCTGTAGTCCTTTCCCAGTGACCACACTGACTTACTACAGGTGAAATTTTGACAATAACTCCCTTACTGTACGTACAATAAACTAATATGTTTATGAAACAATTACTGTAATTCCCCTAAAGTATTTTTCCCCGTTCCAAAGGCTGTAGTGCTTTCCCAGTGACCACACTGACTTACTACAGGTGAAATTTTGACAATAACTCCCTTACTGTACGTACAATAAACTAAAATGTTTATGAAACAATTACTGTAATTCCCCTAAAGTATTTTTCCCCGTTCCAAAGGCTGTAGTGCTTTCCCAGTGACCACACTGACTTACTACAGGTGAAATTTTGACAATAACTCCCTTACTGTACGTACAATAAACTAATATGTTTATGAAACAATTACTGTAATTCCCCTAAAGTATTTTTCCCCGTTCCAAAGGCTGTAGTGCTTTCCCAGTGACCACACTGACTTACTACAGGTGAAATTTTGACAATAACTCCCTTACTGTACGTACAATAAACTAAAATGTTTATGAAACAATTACTGTAATTCCCCTAAAGTATTTTTTCCCGTTCCAAGGGCTGTAGTGCTTTCCTACTGATCAGACTGACTTACTACAGGTGAAATTTTGACAATAACTCCCTTACTGTACGTACAATAAACTAATAAGTTCAAGAAAAAAATACTGTAATTCCCCTAAAGTATTTTTTCCCGTTTCAAGGGCTGTAGTCCTTTCCCAGTGACCACACTGACTTACTACAGGTGAAATTTTGACAATAACTCCCTTACTGTACGTACAATAAACTAATATGTTTATGAAACAATTACTGTAATTCCCCTAAAGTATTTTTCCCCGTTCCAAAGGCTGTAGTGCTTTCCCAGTGACCACACTGACTTACTACAGGTGAAATTTTGACAATAACTCCCTTACTGTACGTACAATAAACTAAAATGTTTATGAAACAATTACTGTAATTCCCCTAAAGTATTTTTTCCCGTTCCAAGGGCTGTAGTGCTTTCCTACTGATCAGACTGACTTACTACAGGTGAAATTTTGACAATAACTCCCTTACTGTACGTACAATAAACTAATAAGTTCAAGAAAAAATTACTGTAATTCCCCTAAAGTATTTTTTCCCGTTTCAAGGGCTGTAGTCCTTTCCCAGTGACCACACTGACTTACTACAGGTGAAATTTTGACAATAACTCACATACTGTACGTGCTATTGTAAAATATGTTTATGAAAAATTAACTGTAAATGACCGTAACTATTTTTCCACGTTCCAAAGGCTGTAGTACTTTCCTAATGACCAGTGTGACTTACTACAGGTGAAATTTCCACAATAACTCCCTTACTGTACGTACAATTATCAAATGTTTATTAAAAAAATTACTGTATTTCCCCTAAAGTATTATTTTCGTGTTTCAAAGGCTGTAGTGCTTTCCCAGTGACCTGACTGACTTACTACAGGTGAAATTTCCACAACAACTCGCATACTGTACGCACAATTATCAAATGTTTATTTAAAAAAAAATACTGTATTTCCCCTAAAGTATTATTTTTGTGTTCCAAAGGGTGTAGTGCTTTCCTAATGACCAGTGTGACTTACTCCAGGTGAAATTTTGACAATATCTTCCTTACTGTATGTACAATAATCAAATATGTTTGTGAAACAATTACTGTAATTCCCCTAAAGCATTATTTTCATGTTTCAAAGGTTGGAGAATGTTCCTAGTGATCAGACTAACTTACTAAAGGTTAAATATTGCCAATACCTGCCTTACTGTAAGTACAGTACATACATATTTTTTATGAAAAAGTTACTGTAATTCACCTTAAGTGTTTCTTCATGTTCCAAAGGTTATAGTATGTTTCTACTCAATTAATTTTGATAAATGTATTAGGTAAAAGTAGGTATTAGAACTGCTGTTCCTGGTACAACACATTTCGTTCATTGATTAAAAACTGTAAAGATTTTAGCTTAATCATATTTTTAACGTTATAAATAAGCAACAATCAATTGTAATGATTCAAATCTGGAATCCATTGCTGCTTCAATGTATATCTAATGAGCTAATTTAATCAAGGTATTAATCAATATTTTCCTTCTAAATATCAAAGGAGTTGAATGACTTCTCTAGGCTTATGAGATTGTACTTTGTTTTAAAATGACCAGTGTGATTATCTAAAATGTTATTTCATGTATTCTCTGTATTGAAAATCTGAGAGGTGCACTGTAAAACCCAACACGTTATGCAAACTCATTTCAGTTGAGACCGATTACCTCAATTCAATTTAGTTTAAAAAACAATAGTTATGAGTACTCTGAACTTATTTTAACCAAATCCACTAAAACAAGGATATTTCTCAATACACAATTAAACTTCTGCATTCAAATATCTTGATATTTGATATTATATATTGAGTAAAAACAGTGAAATTACAAACTTTAAATGAACTTTTAAGTGCTTGTAGTTACTACTAGCTCACACTATCACACACAAAGTCAAATCCTTTAAGTTAAGCTAACTCATTACATTTGAGGACACCGATTACCTTAATTTAATTTTTATTTTAAGCAATTATTTAAGTGACTAATTAAGTAATGATTGAGCATTAGTGATGAACACCTGCTGTTAACAGGCAAAATCACTGAAGGAAAGAAAAACTTGAAATGCAAATGAGCTGCTGCTCCCAGCACAGGGGGCGGAGCCTCAAGAGGTTCCGTCCTTTTACCTCAAACAAACATGCACTGAAAATTTCAAAAACATTTAGCCTTTTATTGTCAAACCAGAGTCAGACATAGATGGAGTGACACAAGAAGAAGTGACAGAGGTTTAGAAGGTGATGATTTATTGAGTTTTGTTCAAGGTCACCATATTGGAGATTAGCGGTTGTTTTAGTTGGACTTTTGACCCTTGCAAATTAGTTTGTCTTTTGCTGCTGTAACTCAAGTTATATAAAACACATTTGTTATGGCACAAAAGTCAAAAGAAAATATGATCAGTTGTCAATGGTTGTGCTTTGATGATGAAAATCCTCATTAAATGACATGATGACTGAACTTTTACAGAGTCTAATCTCTGATTAAACAAGTGATGTATTATTAGGTTTGCCTATTTATTTAAATTCAGAATTGGATAAAAGAAAGGATTTTACGAACAATTTTCACACAAAAAGCTTTCATCTATTGCATTATTAAGACTAACACAGACATCAATAATCAGCATATGAATCTCAACAATGGTGACCATTAAAAAGTGATTCATGCCGCAATGCATGCTGGGAGCCATGGATACATTTTGTATTATGCTAGTACCCAGCATGCATTGCAGCATGAATCGTTATTTAATGGTCACCATTGTTGAGATTAATATGCTGATTCTTGATGTCTATGTTAGTTTTAGTAAAGCCATAGATGAAAACTTTTTGTGAACACTGCTTGTAAAATCCTTAATTGTATCTGATGTCATAACACTGCTGGCCCTTTGCTGTAAAATTACAGTTTTGAATAAAACTATAATTTGTCATCCTTTTTAATCAGATATTAGACACTGAAAGAAATCATTGAATCAGGTCACTACATGATGACTGACATCAACACTTAACCATCAACATCTGATCACATTTTCTCTTGACTTTCGTGCCATAACAAATGTGCTTTATAAACACAGAAGTTTCAGCAGACGGAGAAAATCTTGTCTTCAAAAGTCAAGGGTCAGGAACCCAACTAAAGCAAACGCTGATCTCCATCATGGTGACCTTAAACGAAACAATAAATCATCAAATTCTGAACCTCTGTTAATTCTCTTAAGAACTTCTGTAGACGTGCTAATAAGTGCTAATAAGAATAAGACTAGCCATTGCACACTGAGTCCGAAATTGTCGTATGCGTTTTTTCGGATTCGTAATTCGGTGGCTCTGAATTGTCAAAACACCATTCAAACACCATTCACACTGCTTGCTACAGATGCGAAAAACGCAGAAAATCAAACCCGATCCGATTTTTTTTATGACGGACGAAAGTTTCGGAGGCAGTGTGCAAGCGTGATTGACATAACGTGAGGTCGTATTTATTTTTTAACGTGCGGAAATTTCAGATGTGAATTTCGGACTCAGTGTGCAATGGCCTTAAAGTGCTGTTTGATGAGTTGTTTAACGACGTGCTGAGATCTTGAGACTTCATATCTTGTCATATCAGTTGATTTAGCTTAGACCTTGGTGAAGGGTATAATTGCTGATCTTTGTAACTGTAACAGAGCGGCCTACGAACTCCTTGTGAGTCTTGAAGCTAACTTTTGCATGATGAAACTACAAACTATCTTCAGTAAATCTTTCATTAATTTATTATAATTCTGACTCTTGTCTTAAATTGACTGACTAACTCCCTGGTTTTAATTAATCGTATCTGGTCCTTGGGTCTTTAACTGTATACAGTGGTAATTTATTTTGCAACAAGGTGAGCACAACCATTGGGCATCTTTCCAGGTAGCTTGTCTGGTGATAATCCAAGGCATGGTACCAATATTTTGCACTGTTGCTGAAAACTGTGCTGAAAACAATATTTTCATTCAAACACACACATTTATTTTTATTCAATTTTTATTTTATCGTCACTTCACTAAAATAAAATATAGTAAAGTAAAAATGACGTGACAAAACAATCAGTTAAAGGGTTTATGATATTATAAGAACAACTTAAACCAAGAGAGTATCAACAACAGCAGAATTATGAAGAGGTGATATTGAAATATTACTCTAACCATGAGGAATTAATTACAACTTTTATGTATAATCACAGTTGTATTCCATGGACAATTAGAAAGATAATACAAATAAAACAGTGTTTACATCAACAGTGACTTTCTACGTTACTTTGGTTGAATTTGAAGTTGAATTTGGAGGGGGGAGAAAGATCATAAAAGTAAATGTCATGTAAGGACAAAGTTTGTTGGCTGGTGGCTATATCAGCACATGTGACTTAATATGTGAAAATATTGACCATGAAGGACAACTACACTACATACAGATTGACAGGAGAGTCAGTGTCAGAAAAGATGATGCCAACAGCATCCTCTGAACAAACCATTATTTTGGATAACCTTGCATACAAAAAATATACCGGACTCGGACTTGTGCAATCAGACCCTTTTATTCCTGCTGTACAAGAAGCAAAAATTACATGTTGGTCATAAAATTCTGCACTGTACAGTATCTTTAATGCCTTCTTGATCTTGCTGTACATTATCTGTCAGATTTGCTGCAACAACGTGAACAGGTTCATTCACTACAACCTTAAACAAACAAAACCCCTTTTAGTGAATTACAGTATTGTATTAATATGTAATACAGTATTATTAAGTATTGTCAAAATTTCACGTGTATTAAGTCAGTCTGGTCACTAGGAAAGCACTACACCCTTTGAAACATGAAAATAATGATTTAGGGAAATTAGAGTATTTTTTTAAATAAACATTTGATAATTGTATGTACAGTATGGTAGGTATTGTCAAAATTTCACCTGTAGTAAGTCAGTCAGGTCACTAGGAAAGCACTACACCCTTTGGAACACTAAAAAATACTTAGTCAATTACAGTAATTTTTCATAAACCTATTTGATAATAGTATATACAGTAAGGGAGTTATTGTCAAAATTTCACCTGAACTAAGTCAGTCTGGTCACTAGGAGAGTACTACACCTTTTGAAACATCAAAAAATACTTACGGTGATTTACAGTAATTTTTTCATAAACATAATTGACAATAGTACACGTACAGTAAGGGAGATATTGTCAAAATGTCACCTGTAGTAAGTCACACTGGTCATTAGGAAAGTACTACAACATTTGGAACGTGGAAAAATAGTTACAGTCATTTACAGTTAATTTTTCATAAACATATTTGACAATAGCACGTACAGTATGGGAGTTATTGTCAAAATTTCACCTGTAGTAAGTCAGTCAGGTCACTATAAAGCACTACAGCCTTTGAAACACGAAAATAATACTTTAGGGGAATTACAGTAATTTTTTCTTGAACTTATTAGTTTATTGTACGTACAGTAAGGGAGTTATTGTCAAAATGTCACCTGTAGTAAGTCAGTCTGATCACTAGGAAAGCACTACAGCCTTTGGAATATAAATATAAATATTAAAAAACACTATAGGTGAATTAAAGTTTATTACATAAACATATGTAATAAACACACGTAATAATGTTTATTACATAAATATATTTGATAATTGTACAGTAAGGGAGTTATTGTCAAAATTTCACCTGTAGTAAGTCAGTCTGATCACTAGGAAAGCACTACAGCCTTTGGAACAGGAAAAAATACTTTAGGGGTATTACTGTAATTTTTTCTTGAACTTATTAGTTTATTGTACGTACAGTAAGGGAGTTGTCATCAAAATTTCACCTGTAGTAAGTCAGTCTGATCACTACGAAAGGACCACAGCCTTTGAAACAGGAAAAAATGCTTTAGGGGAATTACAGTAATTTTTTCTTCAACTTATTAGTTTATTGTACGTACAGTAAGGGAGTTATTGTCAAAATTTCACCTGTAGTAAGTCAGTCTGATAACTAGGAAAGCACTACAGCCTTTGAAACAAGAAAAAATACTTTAGGGGAATTACAGTAATTTTTTCTTGAACTTATTAGTTTATTGTACTTACAGTAAGGGAGTTGTCGTCAAAATTTCACCTGTAGTAAGTCAGTCTGATCACTACGAAAGGACCACAGCCTTTGAAACAGGAAAAAATGCTTTAGGGGAATTACAGTAATTTTTTCTTCAACTTATTAGTTTATTGTACGTACAGTAAGGGAGTTATTGTCA